>NC_092871.1:51478956-51734784 GCF_032062135.1 Pyxicephalus adspersus | reverse complement strand
AGGTACCTCTAACCGCCAACCATTATGATCTCACTCTAAACTTGACATGTCTGTATACCTCACAAGTTTAATACCTGTGAATACCACTTTTTGTACTATTGTATGTTATTTGTATTATATATTTTATTGTCAATATTGGAAAACTACTTTATCGCCTGCTGTATTTAGACTTTGTAACTTAAGAGGTGTAGAACTATGTTTGACCTCATATGTTTATTCTACTGATGTCTGGTTACTGGTTGGCGCCCTTTGGTTTTAAACCTCCTATTCGCCCCCCCCCCCCCCCCTTTTTTAATTTTTGTTCCTCTTCCGGGTATTCTGCGCAAATTAGTTGTGTAATGGTATTGTTTACTTTATTTGAAAATTTCAATATAAACTTTGAAAAAAAGAAAAAGAAGAAAATGAAGAGGAAGTGATAAGGTAGGATAGGAAAAAATGTTAAAAAAGAATGAGACAAGATAGAATGAGGGAAAATGTGGACATAGGATTAGACCGTATATGACAGAAAACCCCAAAAAACAAAAGCTTACTTTCTAAGCAGTCGGTCTCCATAGATGGGGATGAAGTAGGGAAAAAGGTATGGACACACGCAAGTGGACATCAGCAGGCAGACGATGCTCAGAACCAAACTGCGCAGCACACGGCGAGCCCAGCTAAATGTCTGCAACAAACAAAGAGAAAACAGAATTTGATGGAAGTATGTCTTTTTTGACCTAACCTAGTAGACCAAGTCTCTAACAGGAAGGCTGTGTCAGGCTCAGCGTATTGTGTGCAATAAGACAATGGTCAGAACTACAAGCAGAACTAAAATTCTTTTTACAGCTCTAGGCTGCTTTTACTATAGTAGGAAATTAGGATTCACATCAGCCAAGCAGATTTTGCCTAACATTGTTTCACCTACAGGACATCACAAAGTTGAAGAGCTGGCTAGGTACAATGGCCAACAGAGGTCTTTTGGTCAATTAATTTTAGGTATGAGACTATGACCATGAATCTGAAAAGTACTGTGTCTGTGTTGCCAATAGCTATCAAGCAGATTTTTCTGTTCAATTTCTGTATTTTTCCATATGTAGACTAAAAGCTTCTGGTCCTTCAGAACACTCTGTTTTGCTTTAAAATTGCGTTATTTCATGAGCTCAAGAGCTTAAAGCGTACCTAAACTCAGAAATTTCACTTACATAAATAGGTAGAACACCCTTTTATGTAAAGTAAAAATTCTGTTCGGTTTCTTTAAAGTGCAACACCCTTTTCTTTAAAAAAAGATAAAGATAAGGTGTAGCAGAGCCCCCCTATTCTCGCCTAGGCGATCGAGAATGAATGGGAGTGTAAAGCCTTCTGGGATACCTATGTCTAGCATCCTGGGAGGCTCTTGGGTACTCTTTCTGCGCATGTCTGAGCATCTCGGGCATGCAGAGAAGGAGCCTTTTCATGAGAGGAGAAAAAAAAGCCGATCTCATCCATGCGCAGTGAGATCAGCAATTTTTTTCTTCCAACCTATGTCACCCGATCTTGCGCCTGAATTGGGCGAGGTAGGAAGAAGAACCCGGAAGAAGAGGAGAAGATGGCAGAGCCTGGAGAGCCGGCACAAAGACTGAAATCCTGGGACGAGATGGGACCTAATGGAAGACACCTCTGGACCGATCGACTGTGCTGCGGGATTAAAGGTAAGTGTATTTTTTTTGTTTTAGGCAGTTTTGAGTTTAGTTTCTCTTTAAGAAAAAAAATTCAGATATTACTGAAAAGATCATAGTGTGTCTCATAGCGCTCTGTCCAAAGGTTTCCATCAGAGACACTACTCCTTTAGTGTAACATGTAACTACAGAAATAAGGACAAATCACTACTGGTGTGGACTCCAAAGCTGTAATTGTGGGGACTCTAAGGCATCTAAGGCTAAGAGAGCTGTTTGTTCTTAGATTTCTTTTTGTAATTAAAGAATTTAAAAAAAAGCAAAGGATCCTGTATAACAGGTATATGATACACAAGCCTTATAAAGAAAAAAATAATAAATTAACCCTCCCTGGTTGAACCAAATTGACTATAATTTATATCACGCACATTCCTTCCAGATACTACAGCTCATATTGGAAGGGTTTTTACTACAGCAGAAGATCTATCAACCCAGGAAACAGTGGGCAATGTTGCTCTGAATAAAAGTCAAAATTTTCCCCTTGCTCCAAATCAAGCATTGATACATTTTTTGGGAATGTATCAACACTACTTTACTTGGAAATGGTGGGGGTAGGGTTGTTTTTATACAAACCACACTTTGGGACTAAGGCAGATAGAGCAGGCAATCAGGGAGACATGTGTTCTGCCAGACTTAAAGGAGTAGTGCAGAATTATTGCACTCAAGGAAGAAGCCTATAAGAGGTGCATGTGTAATATATATATATATATATATATATATATATATACATATACACATACACACACACACACACACATACAGTTAGGTCCATAAATATTTAGACAGAGACAACGTTTTTCTAATTTTGGTTCTGTACATTACCTTACCACAATTAATTTTAAAAGAAACAACTCAGATGCAGTTGAACTACAGACCCTCAGCTTTAATTCAGTGGGTTGAACTAAAAAATTGCATAACAATCTGAGGAACTAAAGCCTTTTTTTTGGACAAATCAAAAAGCTGAAAAAAAAGGTTCATTTATAATACTTGATTGAAACCCCTTTGCTGGCAATGACAGCCTGTAGTCTTGAACTCATGGACATCACCAGATGCTGGGTTTCCTCCTTTTTAATGGGCTTATTTTTCATTTTTACCTAAAAAGGGGGGGCTGTCTTATTTGATGGCCCTGCCTTATCATCGGGGAAACACGGTACATACTGAGCTGCATTATTGGTGTCCTTTTTATCCGAATCTTAAATTTTATGGAAAGTTAGGAAGGAAAAGTTATAAGGAAAGTTATAAAAGTTTATGGAAAGTTATAAGGAAATGAGATAATAAAAACAGCATGATTTTTTTATCAATTTGGTAATGTATTGAGTTTCATTAAATGACAACATGCACATTTAATGGAAATAAACCAGTATGGGTAATAAGTGCATAACTATCATTATGATGTGTCACCACATACTGTAACTCTAACATCACTACCTAGCATGTTGCTGACCTGAAGCAGAGGTACTTCTTAACTATGCCTAGGTACACCAGTTATGCCAGTTTCCTTCTTTAAAAATTCCTTACCAACTTCTGCCCATTGATGGCCTGCTGGTAACTGGTAAAACTGATCCACGGTCCAAAGATAACTGTGCCAACAAAGTAGACATATCCCATGAACTCCACAGGAGATGGGATGCAGCGTACAATGCCACGATCCACATCGAAACCCAAAGACACAGCCTTCATTGCTACTATCATTTGTGCACCTTTGGAAAATAAAAAAACACAGTAAGAAAAAGGGAGAGAGGAGAGAACATATTTAAGATTTAATAACGTATAAAGATATACAACACTTTTGCTGCCCATAGATTTCTAGTGGGACCTAAATAGGTAATACAAATAAAATTATATAAATTTCTAGTAATGTTTTTATACTGAATATAAAGGGTAATAAAGAGTAAAAAAATAAAAATCTGATTTGATACTTTAAGGTATATAGGCGCATCCGACTGCCTTGTCACAATGCTGAGTGGAAAATGACTGTCACTTGTCTTAGCTCTGTATATTCAAAAACCAAGTGTGGGTAGGACCAGTGTAGTGTTTTTACAATGTAAGCCAACATGCCAGTGGCTAACACAAGGTAGGTTGGTATGTACTGCTCGGCTCTTTTGTTCATTTCACAACTCTATAGTGTCAGAGATATGTTTTCCAACACAGTGGGGGCAAAGAATTAAAAAACATATGCTGAATATGTTTTTTAATTCTCTGCCTCCACTGTGTTGGAAAACATACCTCTGACACTATAGAGTTGTGAAATGAACAAAAGAGTCAAGGAAACATACCTCTGACACTATAGAGTTGTGAAATGAACACAAGAGCCAAGGAGTACATACCAACCTACCTTGTGTTACCCACTGGTACATGTTGGTACATGTTGGTAGTGTGTTACCCACTACATATGTAGGTACTAGAGATGCTTATGAAAATTGGCCTGTGATGATGATAGGGTCTGTTTATGTAGTAAAACAACAAAAAAAAAGTATCATAAAGAAAAAAGGCTCCTAGTCTGAGGGTGTTATCTTCTTTAAGGTCTACAAATTCTAGTACCAACCTCTCATCTTATGCCAACTTGCTGTATCCACCATGTGCATCTCACTGTGAAAACAGGAAAAAGGGAACAAAAACATAAAATTATACTTTATAAAATTATAGGTGTGTGAAAAAACATTTTGCATAATGAGATCATAGCTTTTTACTATAATTACCATGCCATGCCAATGGAAACAGCACGTTAACTATAGTTATCTTCTATTCTGGATTGCTTTGCATGCATTTTACTGAGGTGGACTATTTATCTGCCTGGTTGCTAAGACAGGCCACTGCACTGATTATATGAGGGAAACACTTGTGACATGGAGGTTTACTCAGCTAAAACTGGTCTCTTATGGCCCACTGGTTTCCACTATAGCAGCGGTGTCTTCCTAAATGATGGCCAATAATATACCTTGAAATACATGAAAATGAAGCAGTTGCCTCTGGAGTTGACCACGGAATAATAAATTATAAATACATTTTTATACAATATTTCAATGTCTCGCCATGCATTTCTGCTATTTTGTCATACTTAGTCTACTGAAATGTTTCAGTATTAGTCTACAAGTTACTGCTTGGGTTTGAATAATAAAATAATGATCAGTGATGTGATCAGTGGCCTAAAATCTGAAACAAAGGCAGTTGCCTGCCCACCAACAAGCTTGAAAAAATGTGAACAATGGTATGAAAGGCTTTATTCAGGGCAAGAGAGAGTATGAAGATTTGTATCCTGAGTGTGGAAAATCTGTGCTTTAAATATCCATGTTAAGAGCCGGTATAACAAAAAATTTCAGTGTGAGTGCTAACCTTTGAACCAAATGTGCTGCCCCCGTGCAGTTTGGAGATGCATATAAGATGCATTTATAACATATGTTATTGCCATAGCCTGGTGTGAACAGGCCCTTAAACTTTCTGATCTGTCAAGTTTCCAGCTATAAAAGTACAAATGAATGCTGTACACACAGTCCTGTTTTAGTTCAATGGAGAGAAATAGAAAATGATAGCGGTCATTCCCAGGCGGTCATTTAGTAATTTGCAATGGAAGATAGATAAAGAGTGTTAGGGGACTGCTGCACATGCGTTAGATTTTCACCTGACTGTTCTGGGAGACACTTATATAGTGCACAGACATAGCTTTACAATAAAATCTTTGTGTGACTTCTCCTAATAAACCATATAGGAAAGACTATGCTCCAAGTACAGGAACACATGGCAGCCAATGTGATTTCAGTTTAAATAATGCCAGTAAAAGATGAATTCCGATTATTTGCTGTGGATGCTTTAGGCTCACTGATGTCTAACAGACACTGGATTCTCACCCCATGAGGAGGTAGATAAGTACAGTGATGGAGAGAAGAACCCCACGATGCTGAGAGTGTCGACACAGGAACAGGACAAGGTAACACAGCAGGCTCATTAGAACCACCCAGATCATCTGGAGGCGAAAGAAATGATAGAGGCAGAAGAAGCCACCAGCAATGGTGAAAAGGTGTTTTAAGTGAGACGGGAGACCTGCAGGGAAAAAAACAAAAGTCAGTTTTATACACAGCATACAGATGACATATGCATGACCAATCTGTTAAAGAGACCCTGTCATGGTAACTTCCTTCAGAAAATTCTGGTTGCCTGGCTTTAATATTTTTGGTTAACAGATTCAGGTCAGGCAACCCATGAAGTCAGAAGTGCAGTGTACTTGAATTTTCACAATCAGTAAATGGCTTTATTTCTGCCACAGAAATTTCTCCTTTTAAGCACACTTTTTTGACACAAGCCTCATATTTGATTTTATTTATTACAGGGGATTATTTTTCATGTTGCCTGAAATGAGAATTCTCTGCGTGGACAGCAGCCATAACCTGGCTTGACTTTTTTCACTTTGAAGCCTTCACTAAAAATGACAATATGACTGTCATGGACAGCCTAGACCAGTGGTCGCCAACCTTCTGGACCTCACGGACCACTAAATTTACAGACACTGGATCACGCATGCGCGGGGAGCCATGTGTCACTCAAAGAGGAAGAAACTTCCCCCAGAGTGACGGCATAATGCCAGAACTCGCCCACCGCCCTGAGCCTGCGATGCATGCAGGGGACATGGTCCGCGGCTTCGGTGGGTGCAGCCCCCCCATCGGAGTCAGAAGAAGGACCTGACCAAAGCCGTGGACCACTGACCTAGATAGTTTTAATTTGCACATTTTGGTGAATATGGCTCTACATCCTGGTAACCCTATGCAGTACATAGAAGGACTCACCCAGCCTCCACAGCATCCTGCAGCCCAGGCACATGAGTAGGAGCACCCAGATCTGCTCCAGCCCTTGCAGGGCGGTTGGAAAAACACAGCCATGAAGTAGTTGCTCGTAGAACTCTCTGCGACTGAAGGCAGCCATGTCTGGTCATGGGAAATAAGGGGTTCAGCAGTCACAACCTACAGCCAACAAGTACACATTCCAACCTACACATAAAGAAAGGAACTATATTATATATATATTATATATCTATATTCATACAGAGTCATAATCAGACATAATATTTGTTGATTATAAATAATATTTGCATAAATATGCATATTATATAACTCTATCAATGCACATATATATTCAATAAAAGAAAGTTCATGCACAAATAATAGGTATTCATTCAGTATAATGAAACAAGCTGAAACATAAAATACACAGCAGTATTGTTTAATATGAATATAGGAACTTCAATCAACAAAATATACAGTAAATGAAAATATTGTTGTTAGTAGGTAAAACCCTATAGTAATTTGTAGTACATAATCCTGTAATTACAATAAAGCAAAACAACATACAAATACCATAGTCACCTATAAGAATGCATTCAGGAATATCTTATAGCTACCTGCTAAGATGGTAATGGGTACCCCCCTGGAGCCTGCTTCCTTCAGAAGAGAGCTCCATTGGAAGAACCTACCTCAGAAGAGCCTAAGAAGGGAGAGAACACCATTCTCTTAGCTCCCATTTTTATATAATTAATTCCCATTCCCATCTCCTAAACAATAAGTCATAAAGACTTGAAGTTTTCAGGGTGCACAGGGAACACTCAAAGTAGTAAACACAATTTCAAAACTAAAAGATATAGGGATCAGAATTGTAAAAACTTGTGAAAATTTTAGGTTGCCGTTTCAAAAGCAAGTGCGCCTAGGAGTCCTTAGTTGAAAATGCAAATTGGGGACACCCGGTGCCACTTACATAGAAAGGAGCATTGTCATGGGGCCCCTTAATTAATACCTACCTGTCACAAATCTATCATGCTATCTTACCTTGATCTGCTTTTCTGCTTGGAATCCCATTTTTCCTCTAATGGTGGGGTGCATAAAACCAAAAATGTAGGTGCAGTGGGGGATAACTTTTGGCTTACCCCCATCTCTAAAAGTTCACTACTTTGGCATCATTAGAACATGAAGAAACTCCACCATCAAAACTCACTGCCCCGTTACACATTACTGCCCACTTCTAACACTTGAACCCCAATTTCCCTGGAATGGGGAGGCGTAGGAAACTGAAAATGAGTGTGGAATGTCTGTGACTAACACCCATAAAATTTCATGGTATATGGTATGGTGTCATTAGGGCATAAAAAACTTTGCCCATCAAAACTAAATTGGGGTCCAGGTACTGGAAGGGTACAGTCATGTGTAACAGGGCAGAGTGTTTTGATGGGTGGAATTTTTGTTGTAATGATGCCATGGTGATGAAAGTTTGAGGGGTGTGCCCCCCACTTGCATCTTTAATTTTGTTTACCTGCACCTCTCTATTCTAGAGAAATTACGGTTCAAGTTATTGAAACTGACAGTTTGATGGACAGAGGTTTTTTTATGTTCCAATGATACCATGCTAATGAAATGTTAGGGGAGTTGTACATGTGTACCCCACTTGCACCTACATTTTCAGTTTCCTGCACCTCCCCATTCCAGATGAATTATAATTCAAAAAACAGAAGCAGAAAGTGTAGCATAGTATTACATTTATAGTTTTGTGAAAGGTAGGTAAAAAATGTAGGGGCCCCACTCCAATGCTCCTTGCTATGTAAGTGGCCCCTGGGGTCCTTAATTTGCATTTTCAATTTTGGGCTCCAAGGTGCACTTTCTTATGAAACAGCAACCCAAATGTTCAATTTCCACAAGTTTTTAAACTCGTAATTCCCATATCTTGAAATTCTTTAAAGAAATGTCGATTATTAGTAACTTTTTAGGCTGCAAAAAATGACATGCAGACTTTACACACACAGCTATCACACTGTGGGTGGATAAACTTTACTGGCAGTTTTTTTTCTGCCAGTAGAATATAGGCAGTGATGGGGGGGCACAGGCTGTCATGCCCCCATCTGCTATCACATGCACGATGCTCTTAAAGCAACACCACATTTTAACATTATATAAAGGGTGACTTTCCCCTTTTTTATAATAGAAAAATGTTTTTTGTTTATTTTTTTTTGGGGGGGGGAGTACCCCTCCCCTTCTGTCTTTACTGCCATGGTGGTAAAGACTGTAGGGTAAATCTCCAGCCTCCTCCAGTATTTGTGTCACATATCCCAGGTGGCTGTGGGCTGCTCCTTTTGCCCATGCCAGACATCAGGAAAGTATCATCATTTCCTATGTAAAATGTAAAAAAAAAGTGCTCAATCTCACACATGTGCAATTAGATCAGAACTTGATGGGATGGGAAGCATCTGAAAGAAGAGGAAAGCTGAGCAAGTGTGGACAGATGAAGTGAATTTTTTTCTTCATAAAAGTTTTGCATTATCTAAATATAGCGCTAGCATTGAATTCACACTGGCAGTAAGGTTGCATTTGCTGCGTTTACCCCTCGCTTTCCTCTCGCCAGGAACCATTGCTGCTTGAAAAATTGCTAGGCCTGAACAAGCAGCTTTTACACAAACATAGCTATCACACTGTGCTGCCGATTACATCGTTGCACACTGTGGATAAACTTCACAACCATTTTTTTTTTATAGAATATGGGCAGTGATGAGAGGGGGTCACTGGCTGTCTTGTCCCCATCTGATATCACATGCATGATGCTATTAAAGCATCGCCACATTTTTAGAATCATATAAAACAGTGACTTTCCCTTTTATATAATTGAAAGATTTGTGTTTTTTTTGTTTTGACACTTTTTTGAGGAGGACCTCTCCCCTTTAGTCTTTACTTCCATTTCGGTAAAGACTGAAGGGGAAATCCGCAGCCTCTTGGGATATTTGTGTAACATATCCTAAGAGGCTCTGGGCTGCTCCTTCTGTACATGCATCTTCAGAGGATTTCTTATATTATAAAAAAAAGAAGAAAAAAAGTGTTTAATTTTATGC
Source organism: Pyxicephalus adspersus (assembly GCF_032062135.1). Classification (NCBI taxonomy): domain Eukaryota; kingdom Metazoa; phylum Chordata; class Amphibia; order Anura; family Pyxicephalidae; genus Pyxicephalus; species Pyxicephalus adspersus. Next base: position 51,725,241 of record NC_092871.1, on the reverse strand, counting down.
ATGGGCAGTACAAGGCTACACTAAACGTAACAGTGAGCATCAGAGAAAAGGTGGAAGCTAAGCCAGTGTGGGACTCGCTGGGTTTGTTTTGTGAAAGGAAAAAAAATGTTTTCACAAACGTTCCCTTTAAAGCATACCTAAACTCAGAATTTTCACTTTATATAAAAGGGTTGACAAACCCAGAACTACATCACGCTTCCCGGGAGGCCCTTGGGTGCTCGGGCATGCGCAGAAGGCGCCTTTTCGTGAAAAATTGCCAATCTCACGCATGCGCAGTGAGATCAGCTTTTTTTCCCCCCTCCAACCTACGTCACCCGATCTTGCGCCTGGGTTGGGTGATGTAGGAAGAAGAACCCAGAAAAAGAGGCGAAGATGGCGACGCCCGGAACGCCGGCCCGGACCGCCACCCATGTCATGGTGGGATGACATGGGACCCGATGGAAGAGACCTTCTGATGGATCGGACTGCCCTGCGGGATAGAAGGTAAGTGTATTTTTTCTGTTTAGGGGATTTTGAGTTTAGTTCCTCCTTTCTCAGGGCCACATCTGATGTTAGGCTGAATTCACACCGGCAATAAGGTTACATTTGTTCATTTCTCACACCAGGAACCACTGCTGCTTAAAAAACTGCTAGGTTTGAAAAAGCCCAGCACTTACTGCTTGTTACCAATCCTAGGTGCCCAGCACTTACTGCCTGTTACCAATCCTAGGTGCCCAGCACTTATGCCTGTTACCAATCCTAGGTGCCCAGCACTTACTGCCTGTTACCAATCCTAGGTGCCTAGCAGTTGCCAGAAGTCACTCAGGAGGGGTAAATGTTTTTTTGCTGCTAATATGAACTAAGCTCAACTTGTTACACCACATTGATCACACTATTACACGGCTACAAGGGATTACACTCTTAAAACTTAGAACCTAGGAAAAAATTGGATATACTAAAGAGGCAGGCATTACAAAGTTGGAACAAAGTATAGGGAGAAGGTAGAACACTGAAGCAATAAGAGGTTACTGGATACCCATGGGATAAACAACTGGGGGCACTAAATTTGCCATGTCTTGCCACACCCCCTTTTTGACCACCCGGCTACAGCTTCCCACCACCCGGCAGAAAAAAAATTCTGGGGAGAACACTGTAAAGGAACTCCACATCATCAGATGAAATATCTGGACAGGTATACACCACCCTATAAAGTGAAGGGTACTCATTGCAGAATAATATAGGATCATCTCCTCATCTGAATTTCATTCTGGATAAATCCTGAGTACCTCTTTCATGCCTGCTTCCTAACACATGTTGCAGTTCTTTTCTCCTACCCTCTGCTCCAACCAACTGATTCATAGATATCTGGGCTGCTAGTGCTCCTGGAAGCCAGGTCTTTAAAAGAGCACATGCATCTTTGTTGTTCAGACCATACTGACACACTACAGCCTCCACTTTATTGGAGATACTCATTGGTGACTCTTGCCCAATAAAGTCACCAAGAATCTGGAACAGATTGTATTTGTCCTGAACAATGAATGTGCTGGCATTTTCTCTTGCAGCTCTGGGTGCATCTGTTGATTGTACCCCTCTGAAGGTACCGGTATTCATCTCAGTAAGAGTGCAGATATTAGCTGACTCTCGCTTGCTTTCTTGGGTACTAAGTGATAAAATGCTTTTCTCTTTGGCTATCAGCTGGGAATTTGCATCTGCCAATTTCATCTATAGTGTGCAAACAAGTTCTTCCATCTGAGAAAATTTTACCTGTAATGCATCCACAAATTTGCATTTAAGATTATCGTTTGCATTGCATGTTCTACTTGCTGGTGTAGCTCACAGTTTTCCTTTCTTAAATCGTTCACTTCAGCTCTTGGTTCACCCATCTCAGTATCAAAGGTAGTTGCCATTTTAAGTAAACCTTCACCAAATTTATGAAATTGCTCTTTAAGCTCTTTTCCTCTCTCTATTCCAGTACTCCCCTTGTTGCTCAGCTATGCCTTTAATAATGAGCAACCCTGCTATCTCATTAGCCAGTTTTTCCTTATTTATTTCTTTGTCAGTATTATGCAGTTTACTATTATGTCCCTTACATTGGGATAGTAGTGTTTCAAACTGACTTTTAACAGGTTCATCTGCACATGTACGGTAACTAGCAGAGGCATGCTTGTTAACATAAGTATACACAAATTCCATTTTACAAAGCTACAATCAACCCAAAAAAACTATTCATATTACAAACACTATTACTCTGCCAATACACACACACTGTCAATACCAATACACTCAAGTCCGAATTCAGTCAGACTACCAACAGAAGGCAAACTGTCCCTAAAAAAAAAAAAATCGGTTCTGTGTCTGTTTAACTAGCAACTGCAACAAAATATAGATTTCAACTCACATTCCATAACTCCACCAATTCTCCCTACCTAAATATACACTTAAGCAAAATATTAAACATAAAAGTTATGCAAATTCAATGTAAACCACTCGTGACATACCGATTCCCTGGTTTGTTCAACGTCCAGCATCCAACCAACTCTGCATCGCGATCCTTACAGCAGGTCTGGTTGATCCTTCAACTAAGTTTATCTAAATTTCTAGAAACATAACTCATAGCAATTTTGTCTTGTAGGTTCTATGTGGATTTTAGAATTTCACACGCTTGTGCTAAATGTAGAATGTGCTCTGTTTGGGGTGCCTTATTTTCAAAGAAGGACCAATAGATCTTATAAAAGGGTAAGGTTTATTTACAGTTTAGGATATTATATACATATATTTTACAAGACAAGGCAAGAAGGTAAAGGGTATAAAGGAAAGGGAGCCGAAAGGGGTTTAGCTCTATCTCTAGCACATGGTCAATCTTATTCACACCAACATTCACACCAGGGTTTTCCTTCCTTGAACCACTCCCATCTGCAAGTCCAAAGCAAATCACATTGTTGATCCATCCTTGGTGAAGTCTTGCTCAAGAGATCACACAGTTTGTCATTGTCCCAATCTGGAGATTACTGCCACCAGCCCCCTCCAGGAAGACTGAAACAATAGTAAACTGGTTTGGGCAAGAACTATCACCAGGTGGTCAAACTGGCCAAAGTGTATTGATCCTCAGGCATCCACTCATGGAAGATCAATCATTGTTTCTGCTCAGCAATCCTTTGACGGTTGTTTTAGGGACTGCATCTGTCTCCACAGATAATGAGGTTTGCAGCTTGTTTTCAAGGAGGCAGAGTTATCCTAAGGCTACGTACACACGTCCAATGGTTCTCGTCCCATTATCGGCTCAGGGCCGATATTGGAGAAGAATCTGGCAAGTGTACAGCGCCCTCGTCCCTCATCTGAATGACTATCCTGGCGGATCCACGGATGATGGATGACGAAGGATCCTAATGGAAGCGAAGGGGAAGAGCGCACAGCAGGGAGCGCGCGCAGCAGGGTGCCGCTCCGTTGTTCTTCCCCTCCCCTCTCCATAGACCAGAACGGTGCTGTATGTACACTGCTCGTTCATGCATCATGTAGTCGTTAGTCATTGGAGAGGATTGTGAAAGATCCTTTGCAACGGCAATTATAGCACGTGTGTACCCAGCCTTAAATACAAGTCATATTCATATCGACTTTGGTCACTTCCTACAAGTTTCCTATTTCATTTTCTGTTATTTGCTCTTGGGCCACTTTGTAAGTGCTAGTAATGTGACCAGGCTCAGTCTCAGATTTTGATAATAAATGCTTGTATATAATTTATTCTCCTTGAGCAGATCTATCATTTTTAACTTGCTCTTCATGAGAGGATTTGATCATCTCAGTTATGGTGGAAGTGTTCTTTAGGCTGGGTCTACACGGACAGTTTTAAAAACGCATGTAAACGTTCCTACCACGTTTTTGTGTTTTTATGCACTTTTACAAGCGTTTTAAAGCTTGTCTTTAAAAGATTTTATGGAAGAAGGAATCATAAAATACAAGGCTTTTGCCTCCTGGCAAGAATTCAGTGGATTAGTACGCCTGTCAGAAGGCAGTTTTGTCACTGTCAGCGGTGTGGTGTTGTTTGCCACCGACGATGGAGGGTGCTGTTCCCTTATGGGCCGGACCTGAAATCTGGGAAGCACTCTGGCCTTATGGTCTAGTGGTCTCCCTTACTGGAATCTCTCTTCAGGAGAGCTCCCAGCCTAGTATCTGGTGGGAAGGCTTAGGCCAACCCATGGAGAACCGAACCTGTCTGACCTCGGTCAGACCTCAGTTAGACAGGCTAATAGGGCCACTCGGCTTTGGCTGGGTGGTCTTAGTATCCAGCCCGTCAAGAGCATTACGTCCTGGGGGGTCTGGGGATTTGTGCTGGCCCTTCCCCTTTTGAGGAGGTATCACAATAGTACCCAAGAGCATGTTTTTGTGGTGTGTTTTTGCACATTTCACAATTGTCAGCCATACAGTAAATAGTTAAAGAGGAAGTAAACTCAAAGTGCCCCCCCCCCAAAAAAAAAAAAAAAAAACAACTTCAATCCTGCAGATCAGTCAGTCAGTCCAGGAGTTTCTTCCATCAGATCCTGCGTCGTCCCAGTATCCGTCTTTGGGACGTGCCCCAGACGCCGCCATTTTCCCATCTTCTTCTGGTCACTTCTACCTACGTCACCCGATCCCGCACCTGCGTTTGGGGACAAAACTTGCTGATCTCACTGCGTATGCGTGAGATCGGCTTTTTTTCCCCTTTTGACGAAAGGGCTCGAAGAGGACCCTACATCTCCTGGGATGCGTGACGTAGGTATCCCGGGAGGCTAGGGGGCTGTGCGGCACTTTTTTTTTTTTAAATGGGTGTTACGCTTAAAAAAAATCAAAAAACATTTTACCTTACATAAAAGGTTTGTCTACCCTTTTATGTAAAGTGAAAATTCTGAGTTTAGGTATGCTTTAACAATGGAAGGTTATATCAAGGATCACACCTCAGCAGGGAACAAAAGGCTAAAGCTTTAATTATCACCACCATTACAGAGTAATAAAACTTAACCACTGCTGACAGTATAACAAAAAAAAAAAATCTTAAAATGCAATGGCTATCTGACTCAAATTATATAAATTTAGGAAGCTTTTGCCCAAAACAAAAAAACAAATTTTCAATACATGTACTTTAGTCAAGACTCCTATGAATCTTAATAATAACCTGGATTTACCCACAAGTAATAAACAACAAAAAATTCCTAATAACAACTTTAACAGTTCCTACTGAGAATATATCTCAATTAATGATCCCAAGTGTATCCTCCCCTGCTAATTTAAAGCGGTTTATTAGAGGTACATCCAATACACTTTTATTTCAGGATTTCTATACATGTGAAGTATTGCAAATACAGCAAAAACTCAAGCATCCAGTGATGTATGGCCTCTTACCAATACCCCCCCCCCCCTCCCTAGTGTGACATATCAAAAACCATATCACTGTGGTTTCAACTTGTCTAAATGGCTGACTCAACCAATTATATATAACAAATATACAAGCGGTTTGATTAAACCCACTAATTTGTGTCCCAACTGGGTCACCACTGCTGATTATGAATATTATTTGCATAAATATGGATATTATATATGACCCAATTAATGCACATATATAATCAATAAATGAAGGTTCATGCATAAATAATAGCTAGTCACTCAAACAGTTAATGTAAAAAAACAAGTTGAAACATTATATACACAGCAGCATTGGTTGATATGAATATATGAACCTAGGACATGGCCTATATTGTATGTATAACTATAGGAATATAGGGTACCACATATACATATATATCTATAAACAAGTGGGCAACAGTATTATTAGATTGAAAGGAATATATATTACCCAGCAACGGTCACTGCTCTGTTCTATTCCATTCCTTCTCTCATTCAATCTCTAGGAAAGGAAGATGCTTTCATTAAAAGAGTCTAATCTTAACAAACGAGAAGAGACTAGAGAAAAAATGCACCAATCACCTACTAGGACTAGATCTGGGACTCCAGTCCGAGAAGAGCTAAGCCTGTCCAATAACCGGGCAGGACAGATACAGATTAACCAATCACAGCATACCAAATGAGACACTGCGCATTCCACAAAACTGAGATTTCCGGGCTAACTAATAAGAGGGCAGCAACTACGCAGCTAGACCAATAGAAAGCAGTAACATAGCGACGACCCAGACGCTCAAGGTTTTAGTGATTGCCAGGCACACTGACTAATGGGATTGGGGCAGGGGTGGGATTAGTAGGGAGGCAGAGCATTGAAAAATGTCAAGAAAGTGCAGGGAATGCTTTGTGTAGATGAAATAGTTGACAGTGCTGGTTCACTGTAACTGCAAGAATCTCTAAAAGATTTACTGTTAATATAAATAATATAATAATTGTGTTCACGCGGTTAAATATAAAAGTCTTAATTTATTACTTTGATTTTGCTGCCATCTGTTGTCGTAAAGTAATATACCAACAAGTCCAAATGGGGCTTTTGGACACTTTAGCATTGTTAGATTTTAAACATCAAATATGTCCCCCCAAAAAATGGTATATGTGCCCCCAAAAAGACAGTAGTTTAAGAACAATTATTATTTCATAGTCAAAGACCAAAACTTCTTTTATACTGATTAAAAAAAACCATACATTTTATTCATTGTTCCAGATACAGTAAAACAACACCAATATACATTGAAACACCATATAATCACACATAAAGCATAAACATTTTGTTGTAGGATGTTTAAAATACATAGGGTATCCCTTCACCATATTTCAAATAGGTGGTGTGTTTTGCCAAACCGCAGACTAACTGAAATACATACTTTAGATTCATAAAATAGAATATATATTAATTAGCATTTATAGCAAAATATTTGATTTAAACAAATTTGCATACAATGGCAAATTGATTTACACTGACACTACCCTAGCTACAAAATATTTTGTATTTTTACTGCACTGATATGATGAGAAGTAATTTCAAGCATTTGTACAGGTGCCTCTACAACTTCAGGAGGGTATATGCTGGTAATATATATATATATATATACATGCAAATGCAGTTTTTATATTAGGTGAAAGGAAGAGTGGAACCCCTTAATCATTAAATTTGTTTTGTAGGTACCACATACCAAGACAAGTAGTGCTTGGGGACAAGTATACCTTCCTATTTGGGATAAGAAAACTCCAAAAAGAAATAGTCCATACCAAATAGAGGGATTTTTAAGGTATAAAATTCAGTGATATATTAATAGTTGTATCGTTGATACTGATGGCAAAAGTTTTAATGCGTATCTTGGACCAGCAGAGGAACACATTCAAGCAAGTCATAAAGGAATAGCTGGAAAGAAAGGATTAGTAGGTTTGCAAAAATGTAGTAAAGGTGAATATCACTGAAAAAAAGGTAAAGCAATTGATAGGCATTCAATTACAAAAAGCATTGGTGGTGGCCCTGAGTTTAATATCAAACAGCTCCATCCAGAGATAGAAGAAGAAATGCTGGCACTCATAACTACAAATTTCCCCAACAGAAAAGAGTGAGTTCCTTCATCAACTATAATATTAATGGGTCAGTACCAAACTCCTGACGAAGCAGACCAGATCTGCAAAACGCGTAGAGTTTCAAACATACCCTCCATCTTTCACCCCAACGCTTATGGGGGTATTAACCAAGTACTTACCATTATTAGTAGCAAATTTGTGCTTTATTAAGTATCTTGTACCTAAATTGTAGTAGCAGAAGACATTTGTCTAGCGCCTATATAGGCCCATTGATTGGTTTTATCAAACAATTTATCTTTGTGTGTGATTTATGTAAATATTATCAATTTTTATAGTATTTATAAACAAAATATGTTTTTATTATATCGCTTAATTTGGTACCCTAAAAATCCTTCTATTTGGTATGCACTATCCCTTTTGGGAATTATCTTATTCCAAATAGGAAGGTATAGTTTTCCTCAAACACAGTTTTATATTGAATAAAGTCAGCATTATGGTAGAGATGGGACCCAGACCTGCAAAATATTTAGTGCCTTTAAAGGCAAATATGATTTCAGTATTTTTTTTTTTATTTGCCTGAATGCTTAGATATATAAAAACATTCATTTTAGCTTGAACAATGTGAATCCTATGTCTTTGTGTCCAAATGTTCCATGCCCACGCTGCCCTAGGTGTGTCAAAGTTGCATGGTGCCTTCTACTCCACATGTCCACCAATCGCCAACTGATGGTTTCTGTGCTCACACAGACTCATGTGGTGTCAAGCTTTTAGGTATGATTTACTGGCAGAATGGCAGTGGATCATCTAGGACAGGGGTCAGCAACCTTTACTATCAAAAGAGACATTTTGCCTCCTCTTCCACTAAAGAAAAATAGTCTGGAGCCGCAAAACATAACACAGTTTATAAACTTTTAAAAGTTTTAATATTTTTTTAATTTTACCTGTTACAACAAGTGTGCATGTGTAGGCCTACTTTGAAATAAATTAAACACTGAACTATGCCCCTAGAAGCCTCCAGCTTCTACCGTATCATCCTGTTACATTAGCTAGAGGCTTCTAACGTAACAGGGTAGATTTTTTTGATGGGCAGAGTTCTTTATGTTCTGACGATGCCTTAGCGATGAAATTTTAAGGGGTGTTAGCCACAGGTGTCCCTCATTTGCAGCTTTAATTTTGTTCACCTGTACCCCCCAATCTTGAGTAATTGGGGTTCAGGTGCTAGAAACCTCCAGCAATGTGTAACAGGGTAGATTACTTTGATGGGCAGAGTTCTTTATTTTCTGACGATGCCTTAGGGATTCAATGTAGGTGGTGTTAGCCATAAGTGTCCCCCACTTGCACCTCTATTTTGGTCACCTGTACAGCCTCCCCCCCGTTCCAGAGAAATTGGGGTTCAGATGCTAGATGCTTCCAGCAATGTGTAACAGGGTAGATTTTTTTGATAGGCAGAGTTTTTATGAATTTTTAGGAGGTGTTAGCCACAGGTGTCCTGTACTTGCACCTCAATTTTTTTTCACCTGTACCCCCGTTTCCAGATAAATTGGGGTTTAGGTGCTAGAAGCCTTCAACAATGTGTAACAGGGTAGGGGTTTTTTGATGGGTGGAGTTTTTAGGAGGTGTTAGCCACAGGTGTCCCCCACTTGCACTTCTAATTTTGTTCACCTGTACCCCCTTCCTGTTCCAGAGAAATTGGGGTTCAGGTGCCTCCAGCAATGTGTAACGGTAGATTTTTTTTGATGGGCAGAGTTCTTTATGTTCTGATGATAGCCTAACAATTAAATTTTAGGGAGTGTTAGTCACAGGTGTCCCCCACTTGCACCTACATTTTTGGTTTTGTACATCTCCCCATTCCAGAGGAATTGGGGTTCAAAGGAGGAGGATGTCATTGTACACACCCATTTGTACACGCCCCGTGGTAGATTTATTTCACTGGTAGATTTTTTTCATTAGAACACCAGATAGGGAATCCCCCTCCTCCTCAGTGTCTTGGGAGGAAGGGGATCCCCCATCAGAGATCTCCCCGCGGCAGCCGAAGGGAGCCACAACAAGGAGGCTGAAGAGCCGCATGCGGCTCCGGAGCCGCAGGTTGCAGACCCCTGATCTAGGACATACAATTATTAATATTATTGTTATTATTTTTAATAATATTAATAAAAAAAGGATTTATTAAGCGCCAACATATTCCACAGCACTGTACATTGAATAGGGGTTTCAAATGACAGAGGAATACAGACAGTGACACAGGAGGAGAGGACCCGGCCGCTGAAGAGCTTACAATCTAGGAGGTGGGGAAGTAACACACAATAGGAGGGGAGATATGTAGTGGTGGGAAGTAGTGAGGGTTTCAAAAGACAGAGGAAGATGGGTTGGCAAGTTTGAAGAAGTGGGTTTTGAGTGTTCTTTTAAATGGGCAGAAAGTAGGAGCAAGCCGAATAGGATGAGGAAGACTGTTCCAGAGAATCAGGGCAGCTGTAGAAAAGTCTTGGAGCCATGCGTGTGATGAGGAAGGATGAGGAGGATGAGTGAGGAAGTCATTAGTAAGTCACTGGAGGACCGAAGAGAGCGGCTAAGGGAGTATTTTTTTACAAGGTCAGAAGGGTAAGGGGGACAATACCTGTGGAGGGATTTAAAGGTAAAGCACTGGGAGGAGGATGTTACAGTAGTCCAGGCGAGAGATCGAGAGATAAGAGCGTGTACATGGAGTTTGGTGGTCTCTGGGGACAGGTAGGAGCGGATTTTGGAGATGTTGCACAGGTGAAAGTGACAGGACCTGGAAATGTCCTGAAGATGAGGGGTAAATGGGAAGGCAGAATCGAAGGTGACGCCAATATAATGTGCCTGATGGGAGAGACGAATAACACTAAATGCCATTCAGACCTAAATCCACTTCTAAGATTCGCCAATGCAGTGTTATGTCTGATTGCCACTTGTGGGTGTCGAAGATCCCCACAAGTCTAGGGCATCTGTGCCTCCTTCTGTTCACCAACCTTGCAGTCCCCTGCTGCCAGCACCGTCTCTGCTTCTGCATCCAACTCTCTGCACATTTCCAGGTCCAGATCATATGATTCTCGATCAGCTGCTCCCTTGCCTCAGAGGACTGGGGTATTCCCCAGGTGCAGGCAGGCATGCAAACAACATCTGAGACTGTCTCATCACCAGCACTCCCTCTGCTGGTGGGTTTGGTGTCTGGTGCTCACATGACCTACACTCATCAGATGGCATCTCCTTTTTAAGGAAGTTGCCTGGAGAAGGAGTTCCTTGTGGTTTTACTCCCAGGTTTCTACTGCTCCAGTTTCTGCGTTTTGTTCCTGAGCTATCTGTGTAATGACCATGCCTTGTTTCCTGACAACTCTTGTTTGCAGCCTGCCCTGACCTTTGGTTTGTTTGTTGACTATTCTTTTGGATTTCGCTACATTTTGGTACCTGTTAGTTAGCAGTCACCTGCCTTGGCAGGCAAGGGGGCCGCAACCTGGCAGTAGCTCACCGCACAACAACCTCACCTCTAGAGACTCTGTCACAGATTCCTGAAAGTCCAGATCACCTGTGCCTCCCTCTTGCTCACCTTCCTTGCAGCCCCCTGCTGCAAGCACCATCTCTGCCTCTGGATCCAACACTCTGTTTACATCCTGTTCCAAGTCAGGTGATTCTCTGTCAGCTGCTCCCTTGCCTCAGGGAACCAGGGTATTCCACAGATGCGCTCTCTCTGCTGGGCAACATCTAAATAACACCTGAGACCACCCCAGCAACAGCACTACCTCTGCTGGTGTGAGTGATGTCTGCGGCTCACTTGATCCACGCCCATCTCCCCTTTTTAAAGAAGTGACCTGGCAACAGGAAGTTGCCTGAACAGGGAGTTCCTTTGGCTCTGCTTCCAGGTTACTGTTGTTTATCTCTTTTGTTCCTGATTCTCCGTGTTCTGACCCTGGCTCATTCCTGACTACTCCTGCTTCTGCCTGTCCTGACCATTCTTGTTCCCTGCTGGTCCTGTCCTTTTGGCTCGTCTGACTACCCCTACTGGATTTCTCTTTTTGTATTACGCTTCAGTCCCTGCTTGTTGGCAGTCACCTGCCTTGCCGGGCACGAGGGCCGCAACCTGGCAGTAGCTTGCCGCACAACAAGCTACTGCTTAGACCCTGCACCCTGTGTGCATCTCCACCCATGAGGTGGGTGACTGCCTTGTGGAGCCGTTACAGTTGTTCAGACTATGGTCCCCTTCCTCATGTGGAACCCATGCAAGTGGACTATGCCCCTCTTTCTTTCCCCTTAGGAACGGGCACAACGCAGACACCGGAATCTCTGCTTATACTGTGCAGGAGAGGGCCACTACAAGAACAAGTGTCCCGTGAAGGCCCTAAACGCCAGTGCTTAGGGAAATGAGGAGAGGGCTCCCTAGGCAAACCTACTACCTCTAAAATAACATTCCCTGCCCATAACTCTTCTGATAAACACCAATTCTGAACTCTTGCCTACCTGGACTCTGGCCCTGCTGGAAATTTTATTATCAACATTTAGTCTCCGAATACAATATTCCTCTGTGCCCATTGGTAGTCTTTGTGGTCAATGGAACAGCTTTACCACATTACATCCAGCATGCCACAGTACCACTCACCATGAAACTTGGGGCCCTAGACACGGAGGATTTTTCCCTTTGGTGGTGCCCAAGATTATTCATCCTGTCCTGTTGGGGCTACCATGGCTACACAAACATGCCCCCATCATTGAGCAGGACATGCTTTCGGAGATGCCTTCCTCAAATCCTTCCTGTCCGACAGGTTTGGTCCACCGCCACATGCCCTGTTGCTGGGCTACCCAAACAAAAACAGGCTGAGACTACCACCACTTCGCCCCTACAATTGTGCTATAGATCTCCCTTCTGGTGCCTCTCCCCCCCATGGCAGAGTCTGTCCCCTTTCAATTCCTGAGACCAAAGCCATGTCTGAATATATTCAGGAGAGTTTGGTGAGGTGCTTCATCTGTAAATCTTCCTCTCCAGCAGGGGCTGGTTTCTTCTTCGTTCAGAAAAAAGATGGATCTCTACGCCCTTGCATTGACTCAACAATCGGGGTATCAACAACATCACCGTTAAAAAAAATATCCCTTGCCTCTGATCTCTGAATTATTTGATCATCACCAAGGGGCATCTGTCTTCACCAAACTCGATCTGCGGGGTGCCTACAATTTAATTCGCATCCACAACGGTGACAAATGGAAGAAAGCCTTCAATACCCGAGATGGCCACTATGAGTATCTAGTCATGCCATTCGGACTCTGCAATGCCCCTGCAGTATTCCAAGACTTCATGAATGACATCTTCCCGGACTTGTTATATGATTTTGTGATTGTTTATTTAGATGATATCCTGGTGTACTCTAGGGATCTATCCTTTCATCAAAACAGTCCTACAACGGCTTCGGCAAAACAGACTGTACGCCAAGGAGAAATGCCTTTTTGAGTGCCCTGAAGTTCTGTTCCTGGGCTATATCGTCTCTGCTGAAGGTTTGGGGACAGACCCTGCCAAACTCACTGCCGTTCCAGACTGGCCACAACCCCTTGAGCTGAAGCCCATCCAGAGGTTCCTGGGCTTTGCCAACTATTACAGACAGTTCATCTGTGACTACTCCTCGCTTGTGGTGCCCATTACTGCTATGACTTAAAAAGGGAGCAATTGTAAAGCCTGGTGTTCCCCAGCTCTTCATGCCTTTAAATTGTTAAAGGAAGCCTTTGCCTCTGCCCCTGCGTTGGAGCGCCCAGACACTTCTCAGCCTTTTTTCCTGAAGGTGGATACCTCCTCAGTTGGCGTTGGTGCTGTGATGTCCCAGAAGAACACTTCCAGCAAGTTAAGGACCTGTGGGTTCTTTTCTAAGAAATTCTCTCCAGCTGAGAAAAATTATGCTGTCGGTGACAGGGAGCTCCTACTGGATTTCTCTTTTTGTACTACGCTTCAGTCCCTGCTTGTTGGCAGTCACCTGCCTTGGCGGGCATGGGGACCGCAAACTGGCAGTAGCTTACCACACAACATCCTCACCTCTAGAGGCTCTGGAGAAGACCAAGCTACTGCTTAGACCCTACACCCCGTGAACGTCTCCACCTACAGGGTGGGTGACACAGTGGGTCTACCACTTTGACTTGTGGATCTGTGACAAAAAAAAGAACAGTTTACAAAAACACACGATTCAGTGGAAAAGTTTCATGCCTTAGCCACATGTACCTATTGCCACTACTGTAACTGTTTCTGGTCTAAAACAAAGTCATACCATAGGGAGAACAAAGAAATCTGTATAGTAGTGGAGTAACCTGTAAGAGTAGTGGAGTAATCTTGCAGCGTTTCGCAAAAGGACTTTGATTCTTCAGAAGTTGGTCTGGTATTTGTTACAAAATGTAGGCATGGAAAGTAGTAATAAAAACAAGTGAGTATACCATAGGGATGTCAAACTTCTGTACATTCAAAAACAGCCATTCTTCCAATGTGCTTAAATAAAGAAAAAAATGTTTATTTAGTGTTTAACAAAATCCTCATGATGTTAAAAGTAAAACAGACTATATATATATATATATATATATATATAGTGAAGCATGAGGGAAAAGAAGAAGCTAACCAATCACAGGAGGTTTAGCAAACAGCCCTCACAGCAGCTGTGCCCTGATTCAAAGGGCCACCTACAATTAAAGCTCTATCACCTACATCACCAATAGCCTCTATTCATATACCAACATTGGGATTATCCAATGTCTTATCATTATAAGCAGAACTGAACTTTCCCAAAATAATACGTAAAGAAGAACTCCAGGTAATTTTATATTTCAGTATAGCACTTGTACATACAAGTTACCTCTTCAGAGGCAGCAGGTAATCTGCCATTTCCTTGTAAATTCATGGAGAACAGTCCTCACAGCAAGCTGTTGCACTTACTCCAGGGTCTGCAGATAAAAAAACACATGAAGGTGTGAATACCTGCAGAAACTGAGAAGCAGAAAGTGTCTGAAGATACGGCATCCAGAAAGGTAAGAATTTGTGAACTTTGTATGGATTTGTTAAAGTGTTACTAAATGTCTTGGTTCTTTACGGTGACTACAGTAGAATGTGCATTGACATGCCTGCCTATATACAGGAAAGTACAGCTCTGAACCTAATGTTGGAGTCACCAGGAATAATTTTTGAAAAGGAGGGGGGTATAAAAAGGGACTAATCCATACTTGTCTCCTAGAAAGCTGAAGCCTGTGCACTTTCTTATATCCATCATTAGTAGGGGGATCATAGAACTATTGTAGAATGTGAATGTAAATAAATTGGTCTTATCAGTGGTGGAGTCCACGTATAACCTAATCATATGATGGTATATGGTTCCAAAAGGCCCAATTAAGTTTTTTTACTAACTTCTGGTGATTGTGCTTCCAGAGATGTCTGTCTATTAGCACCCTTCTGGTATGGTGCAAAAATTGACAACACAATTGTATTTTTGCCAACACAATTGTAAACAAACATCTCCCTAATCCTCTACAAGAAGCAATTCTAAATCTGAAACTTAAGCTACGTACACACGGCAGATTTTTATCGCCCGATAATCGGCATTGGCCAATTATCGGGCGATAATCTTCCGTGTGTACAGTCGGTGTCGTCCATCGTCCGGACGACCGACCTGCCGGATCCACGGATGATGGACGACAGCCGATCGTAATGAAAGGGAAGGGGAGAGCGCGCAGCAGGGTGCCGCTCCGTCGCTCTCCCCCCTCCCCTCTCCATAGAGCATGAACGGTGCTGTATGTACAGCATCGTTCATGCATCTTGCAGCCCCTTGTCGTTGGAAAGGATCGTGAAAGATCCTTTCCAACGACTAAAATTGCAAGTGTGTACGCAGCTTAACACAACACACTAACAATTTGGATGTTTTACCTTTCCGTTTACCACTGTAAAGCAGATCCTTGTCAAATATTCATGCAGTAGAAACCAGGTCATACAAAAGGTGACCTGATTTCTACTGCATGAATATTTGGTGGAGATCCTCACCATCCCTTTGTGCAAATTTCAAAGAATTTGGACCCCTGAATAGAATACTTTTTTACTAATTTCTAGGTATGTGGATCAACATTTGGGCAACAAAAGAAGGTAGTTCTATAGGGATTTGGTTCTTTAGCTGGCACCTCTTCACTCCTTTCTGCCCCAACTCTTCTCCCTGCACCTTTCCTTTCCTTTCCAGCAGTATTCCCGAGTGTGATTCGGGGTGGATCCCGAACCTCAGGGGACCACTGCACACATGCTAGATTTTTGCCAAAAACGAGCATGTCCTTTTGTTTTGGGCAACAATAATTTAGTGTGTGTATGTAGTTTTATGTTTTTGTTATACTTTTATTGTAACTTACCAGTTACCATACGCCCCCTACTTTTGTGTGCTACTCCCCCCATCCCTTGGATTGTAAGCCCTTTGGGGCCAAGTTCTCTCCTCTTGTGTCACTGTCTGTATATGTCTGTCATCTGCATCCTTTAATTGATGTATAGTGCTGTGTAATATATTGGTTCTATATAAATACAGTTTATGAATAATTTTAGTAATAATTTAAATGTTTAATTACATTTTATAGAATTATACTATATGAAGCTTTTATCTTTATGAATCTGCATTGCTGTGTGTATGTAGAGCGACAAAAGAGGTACATCAGGAGGTAAGTTGCACCCTATAGTTGAGACACTGAGCTTTTCAATTTTTCTGTTTTGCAGCATTGGTCTCAAATAAAGGACAAGTCCTATTGGAGATCATAGTACACTGCAGAAAGTGGACAGTCACCTGAATTTTGCGTCACGCTGGTCAGGGCTTTAGTGTTTTTAAGTAGATATATTATTTCATTGATAAAAATCCCCTACATGCAATTTATCAACACATGCCACGTCCCAACGTAAATTAACACTTCAATATTTCAAGCAATATATGTATATATGGGACTTCAAATGCATATAAATTCAACAATTCTCAATGTCCACATTCCTTTTTGTATATATTATTTTATTTTGTTATATATATTTAGTTTAATGTGACCAAAGAATGTTCTAAAAATCTTTTATTAAAAACACAACAGCATGTATACAAATATGCATGCTTTCTTTAGCATGGCACTAACAGACGTGTTTCGTGGAATGCGTCCACTTCTTCAGGAGGAGAGAACAGACTATAATAAAAGCAAACAATACATTGCCTATTTTAAATACATCAGTACAAAATTGCAATATAAATTCACATCATCCAATAGTTATATAATTAAATAACTTTCATTGACCCATGAAACCAAGGTTTTCTTTAATTGGTCAGCTGGGAGGCAGAAAGGGCAGACAATGTGAGGGATAAACCCATAAGTAAACTGCAGATCCACCTACAAGGTGGTTAAAAGGTGTGTGTATATATTTCTACATATATAATTACCGAGCTCCCATATACATATAGACCATACTTGTGTGTGTAACAAAATGTGATACATATAGCACCATCACAAATCATGTGTGCCTTGTTGATAAATTCACAGTTGCTAACAAAATGTGTATAGTGTTGTGTGCAATATAGCCCTGTGATAGACTTGGAATCCATCTTAGAGGAGCCTAATTAACCTTCACATGAAAAAAAAACTAATGTTAACAATCTATTAACAGTCTATTAACAACACATGAAAGATATATTATGTCTTAACACTTGCACATATTTGGAGAAAATCCCTACTAGAGTGTACCTTATTTCCATGCGGATTATCATGCGAATCTAAAATAGCCTTAGTTGTACAGCGCCTGTATTAGATAAAATATAGTAGCAACAAGTGTATCTCCAAAACTGGCAATTACATCTAGTATAACTATAAGCACAAAGCTTTACCTTTTCCACTGTATTGTATCCAAAAACACTTTCCATTCCAAAATACAAGGAATAAACGACGCCCATACGCCAAGATGTCCAAATTTCCAACTGCCGCAATCCAAATGTTCCTCTAGTCATCTAGCACAAGAACTTCTGCATGGATAACGGAAGCAAACGCAGCTTCCGTATCTGTCGTGGAGTCGCCTGCGTCAAAAAGAATATTGTGCACTTGATGCGAAAACACATGCGCCATATTGGATAAGGGAAAAGAAAGCCAAGCCTGCATGTACTGCTTTTCCAGAAATACCTGTCCTATTCTAAGAAAGAAGCTCATTGAAAATAGAGACACCCCTAAAGGGTGACCACCAGAAGGATAGTCTGCCAATGTGTAGATAAGTCAAAAAACTTTTGTCAGCTATTCAGCCTTCACAGATGGGGGGGGGGGGGATAATGATGCAATGTAAGTAAACAATATTCAACATTTTAAATGAAATCTAAGCAAAAAAACAAACAAAAAAAAAAACATTTATTGTTCTTTCTCCTTTTTCAGACTGGGGTGCCATATTAGTAAAAAAAATATGCCTTATATATTTTTACAGAAAAGGTTTGAAGCTTAACCCCCGTGATGTTCTCAAGTGTGGCTCGGGGTAAAAAAAACAGGCAAAAAGCAGTAACCCCGAGCCACACTCGAGGTAGCTAAAAGCATTAAAATAAACCACTTACCTTGTCCCATCGGCGTCCTCCTTGTCTGTGCAGGTCCTCGGGCGGCGTCCTCTTCTTGCGTCCAATACAAATAAATCTTTAAATAATATATATATAATTTCATTATATACATTTTGGATTTGCTTCTGTACAGTTATAATACAGGTTTCAGTATTTTTATGCAATCCTCTTTAAACGGATTTCTGTTTTTTTTTTTTTTTTATTTAAAGTTTACTAATAAGTTTATTAAATATTGGACATATTTTGGTGAGCTATGCCTAAGAATTGTGGGCCTACAAAGTAAAATAAATTTCCATGCAAAACAATGTAACACTTTTTGCATAAAAATATGAACAGAATCAGAACTCCAGGGGGGTAAACATTCATTCAAACCAGGAGACTTTGTGGCACATAATTTATAATTTAATATTGTTATTTTTCTTTTGTAAAATTTTTTTTATCAACATCGCCACCTCTTGGATCTATATAAACCTTTTCCAGTGCATTGACTCTCATTTCCTCTACATTGAAGGGGTTACAATTTTTCCACTTCTAATGTTTTAAAGAAGCTTGTATCTAGACATCTTTTCGTTTTTTCGATATAGAATTGACCGCAGTTACATAAGGCCATACATTTAACCCCTTAAGTGTTACAAGCCACATGGCCATTCAATTTTCTTTTCAAATTATTAGGTATTTGTACATTAGTGGTACCCTTTTGGATCCAATTACAGTAATTGCACTTACCACAAGGGAAAGTACCTATTTCTCCTGTATTTAGTTCCCTATTTTTGTTACTAACATGACTCTTGACTAGTTTGTCCCCAATAGAAGGTAAACTTCTAAATGTGAACTGGGGGTAAGGAGATAAATATTTGTTGATATATATTTATTATATTATATATTTATATATATTTATATTATATATATTTATATAACAAATATATAATATTTGTTGGTCTGTAGTGTGTAAGGGACAAAATTTTACACATATGTTTCTTAGTTCTTCATGATTTGTCTTAAAATCTTATAATGATGGTAATCTTTCTGTCTGCCGGTACTGTCCCAGATTGTGTACTATATAATATTTCTGATCTTGGTCAGTCTTTGACTTTTTGGTGTCTTTTTTAAGAGTTTGCTTCTTTATCCTCTCGACAATAGTCTTTGCTGTAGTTCTTTTGCAGCTATCTCAAAATCACAATCATTGGAACAATTCCTGCGCACTCTTAAATATTGTGAAAAAGGTATATTTCTAATTAAATGTTTGGGATGTGCACTGTCTGCCAAGAGAATATTATTCCCTGCAATGGGGTTACGATATAAATTTGAAGACAAAGAGAGATCAGGATTGATACAAATTTCTTTTGTGCCAGTCCAAAGCATGAACACGTTATCAATGTACCTTCGCCACTAAACGATGTGTGTAGCGATGGTACACAGACAAGGCTTCAGTACAGAGCCACCCCCTGCATCTGGAGGAATGTGGGGTCATCAAAGACAAAAATGTTGCGGGTAAGTATATATCTCAAAAGAGTAAGCACAAAGTCATTCTGTTGGGACAAATCCCGACTTCTTTCATTCAAGAAAGAACCAATTACTTCTAGTCCTTTAGTGTGTGGTATATTTGAATATAGGGCCTCAATACCACTGCGTACTGAGAGAGTTCCCTTTGGTACAATTAATGGCTAGCATTTGTGGAAATACTGTCAATACCCAAGATTATAGATCTGCCAGGAGGATTATTCAACCTTTTGTGCACCTTAGGTAGAGCATAGAAGGTAGGTGTTTGTGGATATCTCACATATAAAAAAATCATATATTGATTTCTCAATTATCCTTTTTTCCAGTGCTTGGGAGATGATCAGAGAAAACTCTTGATTATATCCATTCATTTCACTGGGGTTAATTTGTTGATACTACTCCTTATTCTATAGGATCTCCCAACACATCCCTTTGTAGTGGGATACATCCATAACCACTAAATTTCTGAAGGTTCTGTAAGCTACGAATAGCCTGCATTTGTTTTCTAGAAAGATTCCTATTTTTAATTATATGAATATCCAACTCATTTCTGTCTTTCATAACTTGTGTAACAAAAGCATAAATGTGTGGGTTTTGACGTATGTTAGGAAACTTGGTGGACTTGGGGAAAAATATTCCCTGAATGTTTTCTTGGTTGTCAAAAGTTCCAAATGTTTCTGTTTCACCTGGGGTTGGTTGGTTCATTGTCTAAGTTTTCAGTATTTTCATGCCATAATTCTAGCGGATCTCTGAGTGTTCTGAAATCTGCAGCATTGAATTCATGGCAGTTTAGAGACCAATCTCGATAGTCATCTCTCAAAGATTTATTTTCAAAAGTACCTTGATGAATAACTTTCTCGCAAATAAATGGATGTCCTTTACAAATTCAAACATTTACAGGACAGAGAAAGTCCAAGTTCCAGCACTTACTGTTGTATACCTGAGTGTATATTGGGAAAGGTTAATGACATTTAATTGGTGGTATTTGCCGGTAACCTTACTGTAAATTAAATAATTGGGCCAATCTTGGGAGTCTGCATTTTTGGATTGGAGTGACCATCTAAAAAAGATGTATTGTGTGTAGTTATTATCAACAAGGGGAGTGTCTTAAATTGATGGTGAGGAATCTAATTTAGTGCTTAAATTAGAACCAACATTTGTGGATGTGATTGGGTGCAAGCGATTGTGGGGAATTGTTGGCGAAACTCCACTTTTTTTCGTCTCTTGAGTTTCGAATTCTGCCATGGTGAATTATCTTTTTTTAACCGTTTACTTACCTGTGCCTTATTTGAAAGATAATTAGTAGAAGAGACAATAATTGCTGAGAGCAATCCTTCAAATTACTTTCCCAAATGTTGGGAAAAAGCTCTCTCTCATTCTCTATCCAAGAATACAGGGCACTACAGGTGATGAATGGGGACAAGTCTGGAGTGCCTGGAGATCGTAGTGGAACTGCAGAGGTAATTTGCAGTTCAGCTCTATTGTGACATCACGTGGGAAACTGAACTGCAGACTTCTGCAGTTCCACTACAATGTCCTGGAACTGCAGAGGTAATTTGCAGTTCAGCTCTATTGTGACATCACGTGGGAAACTGAACTGCAGACTTCTGCAGTTCCACTACAATGTCCAGGCACTACAGGTGATGAATGGGGACTTGTCCCCATTCATCACCTGTAGTGCCCTGTGTTTCCGCATTGTGCTTCTACTATGTTTTCTTGGATAGTTTTTCTATCCAAGCAAACATAGTAGAAGCACAGTGCGCCAACAGCAATTGCTGCTGCAGCGCTGTACTATGTGTTGTTGGATGGAGAAACACTATCCAACAACACATACAACTAGTAAAAGGCTGCAGGAGCAATCTGATTGCTCTTGCAGGCCTTAAAAGATCCTTAAAAACCTGAATTCCCGCACCATTGACTTCAATGGTGTTCGAATTCAGCATTTGGTCACACGGAGAATTTCTCATTATTCTATCGAATAGCTGTCTAACTGAATAGTGAGCTATTCGACCCATACTACTCCTGGATACTGGCTATATGTATATAAACTTCTATAAATATATTAACTCCCAGCTCTTTGAGCTACCTTCTTAGAGGATAGGGGGTCAGTCAGGGGAAATATAAAGCTCTAACCTAAATGTAGAACCTGATAATATAATAAGAATATACGGTAATCCCAGCTACTTCCACATTCTAACCAACAAAATGGCCGCCCAGTTGCAAAACAGTTTCCTAGCGTATAGTATCGATATTGCTCCACTGTCACGGTGACATATAGGGCAGGACAGGCGCCATACCAGCTGCATCTCTTAGCCAAACACAGCTCGGCCAGGCTCCTTCTTACACATCCCAACCAATCAGTTGGCGTGGAACGAGAGTCTTGCGAGGTTCAGAGACCGCGGGGAAAAGTCCGCCCCCTTCGTTTAGACCAATGAGAAGCAGCAGTTCAGCCACCAATACCACTTTTTCAATGGGTCGACAACGTGTGCTTAAAACTCCACGTCCTGGTTGGATGGCTTTAGACAGACGTGCGATACGATTGGAGGAAGTAACAGTGGGCTTGGCAAGAAGTTTCTGTATGCAGGGAGATGCAATGCTGCAGATTGCAGAAGAGGCAATAGGGACAAAGCAATCAGGAGGACACAGGTGAGCCTATAAGTTTCTATCTATATTAAAAATAGTTTTGCTGAATGTTTCTTCCTGAAGAACATTGACAAAAAATTATTATTATTATTAATAATAAACAAGATTTATATAGCGCCAACATATTATGAAGCGCTGTACAATAAATAAGGGTTGCAAATGACAAACAAATAAAGACAGTGACACAGGAGGAGGAGAGGACTTTGCCCAGAAGAGCTTCCAATCTAAAAGGTAGGGGAAGTAACACGGGGATAAAAAAATTACAGTAAATTGAAATATTATTGCAGATAACTCCACTCATTATGCAGTGTTTTCAGCAAAGAATTCTGAGGACTTGTTTACACTGCTTTGAACAAATCCACATGCATGATTATTATGAATAATTAATTATTTGATCATTATTTGTACAGGTGATCCTCACCTTACAACTTACCTGTTTACTGGTTTTAAACTCCCATGTCAGGGTCCTCTGACAAGTACACAAAACAAAACTGTACCGTGTACATCCATGCCTTTTGGGCACCCTCTGACCTCTGGTCTGCAGGCTATCAGTGAACTTGTCACTGACAGACACTGCACACTTGCAGCACTGCAGACCGTGTCTATCCAAAGCTCTTCACTTAACAACCAGGTTGCAGTAATGGAATCTGGTCGTTAAGCGAGGAGCATCTGTGTAGTACAACTTTTTTTTCTTGGTCTCGGGGGAATTCCTTCTAAAACTAGTTTATTGAGGGTCAATGGGAAAAGCCTCTTAAATTGGCCAGTGGATAGAGTGTCCTCATGCAGTAGTGGTTAGAATATCACCTTTATAGAGCACTAAAAAAAATAATCAGGATCATGCTGATGGCTCTACCAATTGGGCTCAGCCCCAGAACTATACAGGCATTATGCAGTGGGAGGTCGTTCAGCCACATGTCAAGGAATCCCCAGAAACCTCTAGGGGAAGCCTGACTGAGAATAGTTCAGTGCTAATCAAAGCTTTGTAGAATCTGCACCTTTCAGTGAGTAAACTAAACTTAAAAATATATTGGTGAGAAGTGCAGGGGTATAGAAAATTGGAATTCTGGCCTGCCGGGGTGGCATCATGCTTAATAAAGAAAAGGATAGAAATGACCCTTATTCCCGCTGGTGTTCTAATTCTGTCTGTATTTTCATGCAAAAGCGGTACATTGTTTTACATGGAAATTTATTTTTACATTGTAGGCTTAACTCACCAAAATATGTCCAATATTTATTAAATTTAATATTAAACTTTAAAATAACTACAGTACAGTAGATACAGTACATGTAATATATGTATATATATATATATATATATACACACACACACACCGTATTTTTCCGTATAAGACGCTCCGGAATATAAGACGCACCCCATGTTAAAGGAGGAAAATCTAGAAAAAAAAGATTCTGAAAGATTATTCCCCTTCTGATCACTCATGTGCCATTCATACCGTACTCACTCATGTGCCATTGATTGTCCCCACTGTACGGCCGGGTAACTCCGTTAGGGCAGGGATCAGCAGCGTGCTTCCTGGTTCAGAATCGCGGGGGTGCATGTGCCGGCTTCTTAGTTTCAGTTTGGCTCTGCACTGCAGCCAGGAGGAGACACACAGTGCAGCCAGCATCGAGGAGACACACACAGGATCGGCTATCGGGGGATGTCTTATTCACGGGTGAGTGTCTTATTTTAATTATTTTATCAAAAATCGGGGGTGGCTTATTTAATGGGGATGGCTTATAATCGGGGAAACACGGTATTTGTCGTATAAGACGCACCAACTTTTCCCCCCAGTTTTGGGGAAGAAAAAGTGCGTCTTATACGGTGAAAAATACGGTATATATATTTATATATATATATTGAATTTCCCGCCGCGCCTCCCGCACGAACTGACGCAAGCACCGACGTCACCTGGGAAACCTCGGAGAACGTCTCTGCATTCATCGGCTGAGGATCAAAGAAAGAGGACGCCGCCCGAGGACCTGGACAGACGAGCAGGACACCGGAGGACCCCAAAGGAACAATGTAGGTGGGGTGTTTTATTGTTTTTACCGACTCCTGAGTGTGGCTCAGGATTACCGCTTTTTGCATGTATATTTTACTCTGAGCCACACTCGGGAATACTGCTAGGGGGGGTTAAACATGCAAAGCTCATTTTGACAAAACAGAAAAGACAGTCTATTGATGATAGTATCACAAACCACCTGAAAGACCCAACCCAATACCAACATCTAAAACACCCAACAAAAACAAATGAAATGTCATCCAGACAAAAACACTTCTTTGGAGGATCCACCACCTGAAGCAAAGCTGGGTTTGCTTCAGGCGACATGTAAATCTATAACCAACAAACATAAATATTGTAAACTGCCATGTGTGACTCAAGAATCAACAACTGATATCACTTATGACACACAAACTGAAACATGTGATGTGCACAGATCAGGCAACGGTAAATATATATTTTTTTTCTTTTAAATGTATTCAACTTCTTTTAAATGAGTCCAACTTCTGCCCTGCAGCGATGACAGGTCCAGGATGGGATGGGAGCCGCCATCTTCTTCACTGGCTTCAGAGTGTACTTCCATTAAAACAGTGATTCTGTTAATTGATTAGGTGATTTCCTGATGCATGCGCAGGAGGTACATTATTCCCAACAACTGGGTGTGTGTGCTGTGATGCCACACAGAGCTGAGCTCCAACCTGCACAGCGCATGCACCGAGTTTGGTTAGAGCAAGACAAAATGCCACCAGGAGTTTTATATGGGTATTTCAAATAGTACTACCTCCTGGTGGGATTTTGTTTTCTTGGTTTAGATACTTTATGATATGTATTGAAATTGAGGATTCTATGTTCCCAAGTCCTACAAAACTCAGGATTTGGCAGAAAAGTGTATAGTAACTGCTTCTGAATGACTGCTATCCCAGGGACATATATTAATACATTTTATTTTTTTGGATTAAAAATACATATAATACCCTGGCTATCATTCTTCAGTCCACTACTTTATAATGATCATTCTTAAACCAATCATTCTGCTAGGCCTCAGAAGGACCAACACACAGCGCTTTACAAAGTCCATTGTCACATCCCTAAGTGTTCCTCAAGGGGGGGCTCACAATCTAATGTCCCCTCCATAGTTATGCCATTAACACAGTCTAAGGCCAATTTTGTGGGGAAGCCATTTAACCTAACTGCAAGTTTTTGAGATCTTGGAAGAAACTGGAATGGAGGAAACACATGGAGAGCATACCAACTGATTGCAGATAGTGTCCTGGATGAGATTCAGACCTGTGACCCAACCTGGTTAGGTGCACCATATGTCCCAGATATGCCTAGTTTAGGCTTGTTGCACTCGATATTGTGTTCTGATTTATAATCTGCTTGTTAGTAGCTCATAAAACCCAAACCTGCATAATTATTAAATTAGAAAAGAAGCATTCTAGGTGTGTCAACAAAACATTCAAACCCGTGAACACACACTTTTGGCCCTCCTACCCCTCCCTATTATTGGATGGTCGTGTCTTTCACTCCTCTCTGTATTGGCCTACAAAAAGCCATGTCAGCCTAGCAGAGGAGCTGTCATACAGAACATCTTTGTTGCTAGGAATACCAATGACTGACTGAGCCCTGCAGAGGACCCATCGACTCTGAATAACACTTGGACTGAGCCAACCTTCACCTGAGTATATTTCACTACCATTGCTTTTTATTTGATACTGTTGTATTTGCTTGTTTATTATTCTTCATTTTCAGTCTATGCACTGTGCATGTTTTGTCTTGTACTTTATAAAAATTGTAAGCTATATTTCTGAATGCTCCAAGTTTAAATTGTGGAACCTTCTTTCTTGAACCTTAAAAACCCTAAAAAGTTAACGCTATGTCATCCCTGTCTGAAGTGGAAGTGGTTGAGACAGACAAGGCTTAAAGAGCAGAACTGATCTGGGGTTGTCAATATTAACCGTACATTCTTCCATGTAAGCACATGATGGCCACCTACCAATCAATGCGTGTGCATGTGGCAAGGGTTAACAGTTAGGTTAACATTACCCCATGATGGCCCTTCTCAGCCTGCTGGTGCTTAGATTGATGCTTATCAGGATTGAAAATCTTTGTTCAGGGTGAAGCTGTGCGGGCAATACCCTACTCTAAAACTAACAGAAATTTTAAATTTAGATATTTTCTTTTTTGGGATGCCATGTGTACAAATCCTACTGTACCTGACATATTGATTATATTGTGTAATTTTAAATTTTTTTATAAGATTCTCTTGCCCTTGCAATGTCTAATATCTCTTTCTGGACTTTCATATTTTCTGACGATTTCTTTGCTGCACATACCAGATTCTGACTTTTGCTGTTGCATGAAAAGCTAAATTGAAATATAGTGACATCAGCATTTTCTCATGTGAGATTGGTATTCTGACGTTTTAATCTGTCCTCCACAGATAAAGAAACATGGCACCAGAAGCAGCAGCTCCTGTTCCTCACCCTTACTGGCCCCGTGAGCTGCACATTGAAGGTTTCCAACCCAATGACCGGGCCATGTGGGAGATATTGGCTTTTCTGTTCTCAGTATCTGGGGTGTTTCTGGTTGGGACCTGGTTCCTGTCTGGCCGCATTGCTGGTATCAGTTCTGTTCGTCGTTTGGCCATCTGCTGGTTCATGGTCTGTGGTTTCATCCATGGTGTGATTGAAGGCTGGTTTTCACTCTATTATCACATCATCCCAAGAGACCAGGCATTCCTGTCACAGCTGTGTAAGTAGAATAAAAGAGTTTTAAAACATTTTCATTTTTTTCATTTCATTTCAACTTTTCATTTGGATAGTCAGTAAGTTTGAACCCTTACTATGTTTTTACTGCAGCATGTGCCAATATTTGAAGATTTTCACATTTTCCTGTGGGTCTTGATGACGGTGACATGGGCCCTGTAAAGACAATGGTCTCTGAGGCTCTTTAAAGACAGTGGTTGTGTATGTGTGTGTGTGTGTATATGTATATATATATATATATATATATATATATATATATATATATATATTATATATATATATATATATATATATATATATATATATATATATGAAATGTGAAAGTGCAAAAGAGAACCGTGGGAATGTTTCTACATTTTCAAGTTGCAAAAGAGGCAGCCTCCTACAAGTATTTTACTTCTGAAAAAATAAATGCAGTAAGTGGCTCATTGCATGCACCACCTTTAAAAACTATCTCACAGTTTTTTAAAAGACCTTGGGACATTTTGTATGCTTTGCCAATATTATTCCTAATCACATATCTAACAGAATAGCAAAGTGCTCAGTTTGCCAAGTTTTTATTCTGTGTTAATTGTATAAATATCCTTATTTGCCCAAAGAAGTCTGTCTTTCATTATCTATCTTAGAAACACTGTTTGTTTGACATGATGGACTTTGTTCACTAACCAAAGGTTAGAAAAGAAACTAAAAGTGTCTAACTGATTGCTAGGTACTAAACAAACTGTTTTTTCCCCACATAAGGCCTTAAAGGGGACTATTATTATTTACCTATCTCTTGCCTCAGTACCTTCTGAGTCAATGACATAGGAAGCTAGTAAAATAGATAACTTTTGATCTGGAAATTTACAGTCCAGTTGGTCCGGTACCATGACGGCCAATTAGTATAACAACAAGGCAACAAGCATTTGTAAAATGAGATTTTGGTTCTATATTTTCGGTACTGTTTTTCTGTTGACTTTCCACTATACTCTTATTAGATCTCTCTTTTGTATCCCATTTTAGGGAAGGAATATGGTAAAGGAGACAGCAGATATATGATGTGAGTATCAAGAGGTGCAACTTTTGTACCCTCTACTCAGATCCAATTTTTTTTTTCTTTTTTTTTCCAAATAATTTTTATTGTGAAAAAACATCAAAAAAAAAAAAAATCGTACAGTATTGGTCAAAGTTATACAAAGATCCTATTAAAACTTAGGATCATTGCTGTCAGAAGGCTTAGAGAAGAGAAGCCCCTGACTTTTCCATCTCTTATATAGTTTGTCAGCCAAGGTTTGTGTATGTGCCAGCACTTATCTAATAATTACAAAATGCTAAAGGCAATCTGGTAATTAAAAGAAAACATAATAAATGCCTAACTTACTCCTTGGTTACTGGTGGGTTCACCTAGTTTAGGGTGACCTTTTTGGATCCTTTTAGGGAATTCTTTACATTGCTGAAGTGTTTTCTTGCAAGATTTGGGATGCCAAGTTTTCCCAAGATCTTGCTATGAAGCACAGAACTGTCAGCGTCAGAAAGTAGGAAATAATATGTCTTAAGGAGGGTGCTAGTTTAAGGTTTTTTGTCAGTTTTTAAAACTTTTTTTTTTGGTATTTTGTAATCAGGAGTTGGGGGCACACAAGCAGGCCCTGTTTTGAGGACCCAGGAACTCCCTAATGGGTGGACTGAACCATTAAAACCTGCAGGAGGTGATGTCATAAAAATGAGCGACCTTCTGAATTCATAGCAGGGTCTTGTAATTAAAGGTCTTTATATCTTTCTTTACTTGTACACGGATGGCACTTGCTCCAGAGGAACAGTTTGGAGACAAGTCACCTAGTGCAGTTATAGATCACCTGATGATCACCCGTATTTTTTTAGGAACTATAAAAAAAAAAATGGTATCCACTACAGATGCTGGCCACTTTCAAATATTTGTCGCCTTTTGACCATAATAGTTGTTTTCCTACTTTATATCTTAGTGAATAAGGAACAGCAGAGAAAGGAACCAGGGCATAAGTAAATATCTTTGCTCAGTTTTGGAATCTAATGTCAAGTGTACAACTACATACTACAGTTGTCAGATCAGTTTTTTCTTTTTTTTCTTTTATGTCATAACTTATTTTCCTTATTGCTATATCCCCACAGAGCTGATAATTTCACTGTCTGCATGGAAACTGTCACCGCCTGGGCCTGGGGTCCTCTTAGTGTCTGGACTGTCATCTCCTTCCTCCAAAACAAGCCATACCGTTTTATTCTGCAGCTTATTGTGTCACTTGGTGAGAGTAATAGGCATCTTGAGATTGGGTTTAAAAGCCTATGTATGCAAGCTAAACAAGCAAAAATTGTGTTACAATGACAGTGAATGAGTTCAGATCTTCATTTTTTTTTCAATTTTGCCTTAAACCAGAAATGTTAAAAACCTATGTCAGGTCTATAATGATATTTGTGTCCACAAAGGGATATTCCCACTTACACAAGCTCTATAAGATAGGAAGTGAAGGGAAATTTCCCAACCCGACTGCTGTGATTGGCTATGAACCCTCTTGTGCAAAATATGCAGGCATTTACTTATCGGGGTACCAAGCCTACAGTATTGTGGCTATATGGTCACTGAACTCATTGAAAAATATGAATATTCAAAAAGGGCTACACTAAGAGCTTTATACATGTAAACTTGGCATGTGTTGTAACTTTTATTTATACAGTATAAAAGCAGGATTAGTGGACCTTTTTCAGTAAACAGTGCAAGGGCCACTTGAAGTAGCTAGGCTTGAACAGTATCAGTCAGATTTTGATTGGTTGCTGTTAGTACTTCGCTTTGCATCTACTCTTTTTGTAACTGATTGAAAAAAAACCTTGAAATGTCTCACTCTACTCTCTCCATACAGGTCAGCTGTACGGTGATGTCTTGTATTTCTACACAGAATATCGGGACGGTTTCAGTCACAGTGAGATGTGGCATCCAATTTATTTTTGGTTTTATTTTGTGTTCATGAATGCTCTGTGGATTGTCATCCCAGCTGCCCTGATTGTGGATGCCTGGGTTAACCTTAGCAAAGCGCAAGGCACAGCTGACTCTACACGGTTTACAAGCAAAGCTAAACGCAACTGATGTTGGCTAATATGCCAACAGTAATTGGACAGCAATATTCAGAGTGAGTACAGGACTGCAACAAATACCATTTGAAGTACAGTGTCTATCTGTTCTTTTATCTTTTTTTCATTATCTGCCAACACAGTTTCTGTGTCACAATCATTTTTGTAACAGTCATTGTTTCATTGTACTGTTTAGTTTGTATTTTTAACCTTTAAATTCAAAATACAAAAAAAAGTTCTTACAACTGTGTCAAGACTGTGTTCTTTTCTCTTGGCTGCAGTAAAATGCCTCAGGAAAAAAACATTTTCCTTGTGATGACAGCCACTAATACTCTTGACATTATAACCCATCCTTATGCTATCTGACACAGACTTTTAAATGTTTTCGAATATGATAATAAGGAGAAAATAAAAATAGCAGACCAGGCATCATTTCAAAGCACCTAATTAACTATTTATTAACACTTAAGTTTTGGAACGTTTACTGTTTTACATTATAAAAACAAGGCACCTATATTACCAGCTTTTGTTTGTTCTCCTAAAATAATATTTTAGTTTGCAATAGATTTTGTTTAAAGGTTAGTGTCACAAGTCAGAGTTTATAACTGGTCTGATACATTCAGAGCCTTTATGTGGAGATGCGGAGAGAGTCTATGCATGTTTTCTCTCTCTTTATCAAACTTCTACAAAATATTCACACATTTGTTACATTGGATCAATGCAGATTTCATCCAGAATACATCTGTAATAATGCCTGCAATCAGGATGATTGGAACAAAGTTGCACAACAGTGAAAGTTCTTCTATCCCCTGGTATACACAAAAGGCCAGAAAGAATGGATTCTTATCAGCAGGATGCATGCTGGTTTTAATCTAAAAACACCTGTTTTCTGCAGTAAAATGTTATCAGCAAGGAAACTATAATAAATTTTGTAAACTCCTGTTTTATTAACTCATTTATCAACACAGGTTGCTGCTATAACCTTAGGTATGCAAGCATGTTGGGTGTTCTTGTAAGAGTGCCTAAAACTGTCTGTATGTTTACTAGCAGCCTGTGTGTAACTGAATACTCCAGAGCATTCCTGTCTCTGCTAGAAGAATTTATGCCTTGTTTTTCTGTAGCTCATTTATAATGCTAAGTAGTGTGATCCTCTTGATTTTTGCACCTATATACCAGCACTTACTGAAAGCTGTTTCTGGATGGAATTTGCCTTGTGCTTGCCACAAGTGTTATTATGAGAAATATATTGTTTAATTTTTATCTGAATAAACTAGTGACTGGTCAGGCGCTCCTAATTCGCCCACTGAATTGTGAATTAATGAAGCATTTTCAACATAGATTTTTGCAGTCTAGAGCTATCACTATGTTAACAGTAAAGCTGCATACACACGTGCAATTCTTGTTGTTGGAAAGGATCTTTTATGATCCTTTCCAACTAAGAATCGCACGATGCATGAACGAGTGCTATACATACAGCCCTATTCAGAGGGGAGGGAGAGAGTGACGGAACGGCACCCTGCAGAGCGCTCTCCCCCTACCCCTGCATTCAGATCGCTCGTCGTTCATCGTCCGTGGATCCACCAGGACGGATCCAAGTACAATAAATGACGGGGGCTGTACACACGCCAGTTTCTCGCCCGATATCTGCCCTGAGCCAATTATCGGGGGAGAAAAATTTGACGTGTGTACGTAGCTTTAGTCTGGGCTGAGACACACAGCTTCACTCTCAATGATGTGATCACCAGATTAGCTATGGCTTCTTATGAGTAGCATTGCTAGAATTTTTCTTGGTTCAGTTCTAGAGCTGTTCACCCAAAAAAGCCAGGTGGGTCTGACTCTGGACACTGAATGTTCTGAATAGGAACATCAAATCAGTAGGGCTATAAATTTACTGGTGTTTTTCTGGTCTCTGTGAGAGTAAGTACAACATCTAATAAACCAATATCCTATGCAGTGGGCAAAAAAGAGGAAAATGTGTATACCTGGAGGGAGGGGTCAAATTATGGAGTTTAAAGGGCAACATGGGTAAAATGCAATTACTTACATTTACATATTTGTGGGATCCTCTAACTTTTTTTTTCACAACTGTGAAACCAAGAGGTTGTTTCAACAAGTCAGTTTGTGACATACAGAAAATGACAGTATCCCTTTTTAGAATTGTATATGCAGTGTAACGAATTTGTGAACTTTTTATTGCAATGATGACACAAAGTGGTTGTTTTCACACAAGTGACACAGTAGGTTATAATAACACCAGCTGAAAGCTATATAGCAGACCAATAGCAGAAATGCTGCTCAGTGCTTGTTGTAATATGTGCCGCATTTGCAAATAATCTAGTGCAATTAGCCTCAGTAAAAGTAAAGTGATAACACTAGTTAACACACATTTTCTTGCCAAACAGGTTAAAAGTAATTTTAGGTTATGTTTGATGCACAGATTCCAAATATGGGATTGGTTTTGCTAGATTGGCTCTAGTTTTTGAAATAATGACCTCAATAATAATCTCATAGAAAAGTAATGAAACATGATGAGATATGCCTATGTATACAAAATTAATTTTTTTGAAATTACAGAACTAATCACAAAGAAACCATTGAAAACTCTGTTTGATTTTCTTTTATGCTGATGATCAGGACAATCACGTTGAAGACTCCATCAGTAGTCTGCCATCATGTGTCTATCCCATCTGTCCTGATACCCATAGTTCTCCCCAGCCCGTTTTTAGGGGGCGGGACGCCCACCTTCCGTGATTTTTCCGCCAGGTACATTTTTAGTAGCTCTGTACAGCCACCGGAGAGGCTGCTGTGCTCGCTCCGTTCTTCACTGATAAGGACTGATTAGAGCCTAGCGGAGGGAGAAGAGCACAGCACAGCTATGAGGAGATCGGGACCCAGGCTCTCCCTCCCCCATCCCATAGCTGTGCCGAGTCTTTTGAAAACAAAAACACATAGTGTAAACAATGTCTCCGCCCAGTGGGCGTGTGTAATGATGTCATCAGAGCAGTGTGTGTGTGTGTGTAAATGCTGCATGGCACATTCCTCAGCCTTACATCTCTCTGTGTATAAACCTTCATATCCACTGATTGTATGTCATAATGATTTGAAATTTTCAGGGTGCACAGGGAACACTTATAGTTAGCACCTTTCACAATTTCAGCACCCCAGCTTTTACAAATTTCATGATATGGGGATCAGAATTGTAAAATCTTGTAAAAATAAAACATTGGGGTTGCAGTTTTAAAAGCAAGTGTGCCTAGGAGTCGTAAATTAAAAATGCAATTTGGGGACCCCTGGGGCCACTTGCAAAGAAAGGAGCATTGGCGAAGGGCCCCTAAATTTATACTATCCCTCACAAATCTTTAACTGTCATACTTTGTTACCCTGTCTGCTTCACTTCTTTGAACCCCAATTTACCTAGAATGGTGGGGCGTACAAAGCTAAAAATATGGGTGCAGGGGGGGGGTACCTTTTGATAACTCACCACACTAAAATTTAATTACTTTTGCCCTGTTACACATTACTACCTAGGAAACTGAAAATGTGTGGAGAACATTTGTGGATAACACCCCCTAAAATTTTATCACAATGGCATCATTAGACACAAAAAAACTCTGCCAATCAAAACGAAATCGGGGTTCAGGTACTGGTAGGGTAAGTCATGTGTAACAAGGCACGTGTTTTGATGGGCAGAGTTTATGTAATAATGCCATGGAGATGAAAGTTGGGGGG
Source organism: Pyxicephalus adspersus (assembly GCF_032062135.1). Taxonomy (NCBI): domain Eukaryota; kingdom Metazoa; phylum Chordata; class Amphibia; order Anura; family Pyxicephalidae; genus Pyxicephalus; species Pyxicephalus adspersus. The sequence goes on along the minus strand of NC_092871.1, from coordinate 51,691,515 downwards.
GTGTTAGCCACAAGTGTCCCTCACTTTCACTTGCACCTGTAATTCTGTTTATCTGCACTTCTTTGTTCTAGAAAAATTAGGAGTTCAAGGTAGGGAAGTGGACAGTTTGATGGGCAGAGTTTTTTATGTTCTAATGATGCCATGCTAATGAAATTTTAGGGGTTTATACATCTGTTCCCCACTTGCACCAACATTTTTAGTTTCCTGCACCTCCCCGTTCCAGATAAATTGGGACTCAAAAAACAGAAGCAGAAGTGACAGCATAGTATTACAATTATAGTTTGGTGTAAGGTAGGTAAAATTTTTAAGAGGGTCCCACCCCAATGCTGCTTGCTATGTAAGTGGCCCGGGGGTCCTTAATTTGCAATTTCAATGTTGGGCTCCCAGGTGCACTTACTTATAAAACAGCAACTGTTTTCAATTTCCACAAGTTTTTGAACTCGTGATCCCCATCTTTTGAAATTCTTGAACTTAAAAAAAGAAATGTTGGTTATTAGTAGCTATGAGAGTTCCCTGTGTACCCTAACAATTTTAGGTAATTACAACCAAAAATTTAGGGGATCTGAAGGATTGAACACAATGAGTTGTTAGGCTGCAGAATCTGACAAGCAGGCTTTACACAAACACACACACAGCTATCACACTGCGGGTGGATACATTTTACAGGAAGTTTTTGTTTTTGACAATGATGAGAGCAGAGCACTGGCTGTCCTGTCCTCATCTGCGATCACATGCATGATGCTCTTTGTGTTACCTAGGTATAGCACTAGGAGGTGACATCTGAAGTTAGGCTGAATTCACATTGGCAGTAAGGTTGCATTTGCTGCATTTACCCCTCACCTCTCACCAGGAACCACTGCTGTTTGAAAAACTGCTAGGCCTGAAAAGCCCAGCACTTACCGCCTGCTACCAATCCCAGGTGCCTAATTTGTTAAACCACATTGATCACAATATTACACTACTACAAGAGATTAACTACCTGTATTAAAAAATAGAACTCTAGGGAGTTGGATTAAAATACACAGCACTGGAACGTTGGGGCATAATACAAAAAAAAAATGAAAAAATTGTACACTCCAACAAGCAAGGCATTAGAAAGTTGGAATAAAGTGTAGGAGGTAGGTAGAACACTGACACAATAGCAGGGGTTACTGGATACCTATGGCATAAAAAATTAGGAGCTTTAAATTTGCAGTGTCTAGCCCCACCCACTTTTTAACCACTTGGCTACAGTTTAACCCCACCCAGCTGAAAAAAATTTCTGTGGAGAACACTGGATACCTTTCCTCCATCGCCATTATATCTTGATGGAACCTTTCTCCTTGTTCCTCACTGAAATCGCCAAGGTAGCGTAGTGAGATAGTGTACCTTTTGCTCATAGTAGCACCAACATTTTTAAAGTTTAAGAACAAGTTTTGTACCAGTTCTTCATAACTTTGTGCTTTATGGTTATCCAAGAAGTTTTTGACAACCATGACACACAGTTAGGTCCATAAATATTTGGACAGTGACAACTTTTTTCTAATTTTAGTTCTGTACATTACCACAATTAATTTTAAATTAAAACTCAGATGCAGTTGAACTGCAGACTTTCAGCTTTAATTCAGTGGGTTGAACAAAAAGATTGCATAAAATCATAAAATGGGAGGAACTAAAGCTTTTTTTTTTTACACTATCACTTCATTTCAGGGGCTCAAAAGTATTTAGACAAATGACTCAAAGGCTATTTCATGGGCTTGTGTGGGCAATTCCCTCCCTATGTCATTATTAATTATGCAGATAAAAGGCTTGGAGTTGATTTGAGGAGGAGTGCTTGTATGTGGAAGATTTTGCACAGACAACATGCGGTCAAATGGGCTCCCATGCAGGTGAAACAAGCCATCCTTAAGCTGCAAAAACAGTAATCCGCAAAATTGCTACAATATTAGGAGTGACTAAATTTACAGTTTGGTAATCATGAGAAATAAACAAAGCACTGGTGAACTCAGCAACGCCAAAAGACCTGGATGTCTATGGAAGACGACAGTGGTGGATGATCGCAGAATTATTTCCATGGTGAAGAGAGACCCCTTCACAACAGCCAACCAAGTGAACAACACTCTCCAGGAGGTAGGCGTATCAATATCCAAGTCTACCATAAAGAGAAGACTGCATGAAAGTAAATACAGAAGGTGCACTGCAAGGTGCAAGCCACTCATAAGCCTCAAGAATAGAAAGGCTAGAATGGACTTTGCTCAAAAACATCTAAAAAAGCCAGCACAATTCTGGAAAAAACATTCTATGGACAGATAAACCCAAGATCAACCTTTACCAGAATGATGGCAAGAAAAAAAAATGTGACACAGCTCATGATCCAAAGCATAGCACATCATCTGTAAAACATGGCGGAGGCAGTGTGATGGCTTGGGCGTGCATGGCTGCCAGTGGCACTGGGACACTAGTGTTTATCCATGATGTGACACAGGACAGAAGCAGCCGAATGAATTCTGAGGTGTTCAGAGACATACTGTCTGCTCAAATCCAGCTAAATGCAGTCACATTGATTGGGAGGCGTTTCATAATACAGATAGACAATGATCCAAAACATACAGCTAAAGCAACCCAGGAGTTTATTAAAGCAAAGAAGTGGAATATTATTGAATGGCCAAGTCAGTCACCTGACCTGAACCCAACTGAGCATGTATTTCACTTGTTGAAGACTAAACTGTGGACAGAAAGGCCCACAAACAAACAGTAACTGAAAGCCGCTGCAGTAAAGGCCTGGCAGAGCATTAAAAAGGAGGAAACCCATCATCTGGCGATGTCCATGAGTTCAAGACTACAGGCTGTCATTGCCAGCAAAGGGTTTTCATCCAAGTATTAGAAATTAAATTTTATTTTCAGCTTTTTTGAGCCCCTGAAATGAAATGATTGGGTTAAAAAAAGGCTTTAGTTCCTCACATTTTTATGCAATCTTTTTGTTTAACCCACTGAATTAAAGCTGAAAGTCTGCAGTTTAAATGCATCTGAGTTGTTTCATTTAAAATGAATTGTGGTAATGAATCAAAACTAGAAAAAAAGTTGTCTCTGTCGAAATATTTATGGACCTAACTGTAGCTGTGCCATGCAGAAGCTTCAGTATCAGTCATGTATCTTGTAAAATTTGAATCATTTATCAGTTTCCAAATCTGGGGTCCATCAAAGATTCCTGCTTTTAATTTTTGCAGTACTCAATCCAGGGAAGAATCTACTGATGTATTTGAAGCCATTACCATCCTTGTTCAGAGCTCCAACAAATTGCTTAATTAAACCCAACCTTATGTGTAGTGGAGGAAGAAGGATTTTTTCATTGTCAACCATGTCACTTTTTTCCAGTGATCCTGCTTTGCTCTACTATCCCACAAGCAGATGAAATATGGGTACTTTGTGTATCCACTTTGCTGTCCAAGTAGGAAGTTCACCATTTTTAAATCAACACATAAGGACCATTGTTGTTTATGATAGCAAAGCTTTTGTAAGACCATTTTGATATTTTCATATTCTTCTTTAAGTTTGTTGAGTGACCAATTGGAATTGATGCAAAGCAGTTGCCATTATGCAGTAAAACAGATTTCCAACTTTGAGTGGAACTGTCTATAAAAAGCCGCCAGTCTTCTGCTCGGTATTCTGGTACTCCGATATGGGCTAGTAGTCCAGGGATGTTACAACAGTACACCATCTTGACGTGAGGTATGTGGTTGCATACCATATGGGGAGCCCAATACTTATCTTGGTCCCTCAGTTTAATATCAAAATATGCAAGATATGCTTGTTTCACAAATTCTGTAATGTTTCTTCTGTTTTTGCTGAGAATATTCACCAGAAGTGTAACAAAATACATTAAGGTTATTTAAACAACTTCTTCCTGAAAAACTCATGTTTCTGTAAAAAAAAGAAAATGTATGAATACAAACAAAGCAAATGAAAGTTTCATGAAAATAATGCTACATTTAATATATAAAATGCAAAACATTGGTGTAAATAAAGATTGATAACAACATGCTGTGTTTACTTTTGTTGTTGGTTAAATCGTCTATTCCAATTCCCATTATCACAAGAACTAGAGCCAATTTAATTAAATTGATGTCATTTCTAGATTCAGCAGACCTGAAATACACCAAACATGTTAAAGAATCCTCGTAAGGTGAACACATTTTTTTTTTTTAATTTTTATTTTATTTTCTTCAAACATTACAACAAAAAACCTAAAAAGATCAGGGAAAGAAAGTAGGCAAGCGTTTAGTGGCAAGTTTTTTTTAGCAGTGTATATTAGAGAAAACAGACAATGAGGAAAATATAAGTATGGTTGACTTACATAGGTTTCAGTATTCAATGACATCCAACTGGAAAGTTTACAAAGAATAAATGGTAATAATACTTACAGTTTTAATGACCACTGTACTTTGGTGAGTATAAAAACATCTGCAGGTATTCACACCAATTGCTGCCCAATAGGGGAAGAGAAGTTAGTTTGATGATGACTAGAAATAAAGTTTCTTAATTAGTTTTAATATTTAGTACTGGGGAATGTGGAATAGAGTAAATTTATGCTCCAGGTCACATTTACATAATATTTAGTGTGGGGGGTTACCTACAACCAGATAGAAGTCTGGACACAAATAATTGGAAGTAGTGAAACTTATTATTGGAAGGCTGAAAGGTGTGGATACTCCAATAAAGGTAACTGGAGTAATACAAATTGAGAGTTATTATAAGGTTGAGTGTTGTATAAACTCTAATATATAAAGAATAGATTATAGTGGGTGGTGGTTCACTTACTTCTTAAAAGGAGTCAAAATCTTTCTAGTGTTGTATAAAATGAACTAAAAAAAGGGGGGGTTAAATAAATTTAGCTAGTGGTTGGATAGTATTAAGAAATCTAATATGTGGGGCTAAAAATAAATGTACGAGTTACTTACGTTATTTAGGAAAACAAAGTAGAAAGGAAGAAGGAGATAGATGAGGTACCAAATGTAGCTAAAACAGGGAATAGAAAATTAATTAGGAAAATGATGAATAGTGAAAAGAGATTGGAATGCAACCACTATAGTGGTGAATGGGTAAGAAAATAATGAAGTGGGATGGTATATATGGTTACTTACTGGTTTAATCTTTCCTTGTGTGAGGAAGTGAAATATGGAACCTGTAAAATTAGTATAGGTGTTCGAGATTGTGCAAATAAAAAGAGAGTGATTTTAAGGTAAGATGGGGCGCCGTTGCAGACAGACCTTCTGAACTGACTGCTAGCATCCTTCACTCCACTTAAGCCACCAACGCAATCTGATCCTGTAAGTAGCTCTTAACCTATTATCTACTCTAATTGAAATTTACACTGTCAATATTTATTTATTTTAAGTACACCACCTACCAAATACTCAGGGTGAATTTCCTTTCAGGTCCTCTTTTTATTTTGTCCACTAACATAGCATTATCCGTTGATACCTCAGCTCGTGAACTCTCAGCTCATCTGAAAATTCACATGGTGGACACCTACGAGGGTCACACCAACTCACATTTGATCTTTTTTTGCTTGCAACCTCTTTGTACATAGAGACCAATAGGCATCTTTATCACTCTATCACTATAATTGCAGTGCCACTACCCCTATACCTTATACTGCCCCAATACCATAATTTTCATCTTACCTTAAAATCACTCTCTTTTTATTTGCACAATCTATAACACCTTTACTAATTTTACAGGTTCCATATTTTACTTTCTCACACCAGCAAAGATTAAACCAGTAACTGACCATATATACCGTCCCACTTCATTATTTCCTTACCCTTTCACCACTATAGTGGTTGCATTCCAATCTCTATTCACTAATTATCATTTTCCTAATTAAATCTTTATTCCCTTTTTTAGCTACATTTGGTACCTCATCTATCTCCTTGTTCCTTTCTACTTTTTACATTTTTCTAAATACCGTAAGTAACTCGTACATTTATGTCTAGCCCTACATTTCAGCTTTTTTATTACTATCCAACCGTTAGCTAAATTTTTTAAACTCCCCTTCCCCTTTTTTTTCTAGTTCATTATGTAAAACACTAAAATTATTTCTGTGAAAGGTTTTAAATCCTTCTCAGAAGTAAGTGAACCACCACCCACTATAATCTATTCTTTATATATTAGAGTTTATACAACACTCAACCTTACACTAACTCTCGATTTCTATTACTCTAGTTACCCTCAGTGGAGTATCCACACCTTTCAGCCTTCCTATAATAAGTTTCACTACTTCCAATCATTTGTGTCCAGACCTCTATCTGGTTGTAAGTAACCCCTCACATTAAATATTATGTAAATGTGACCTGGAACATAAATTTACTCTATTCCACATTCCCCAGTACTAAACTTTATTTCTAGTCATCAAACTAACTTCTCTTCCCCCATTAGGGCAGCTTTTGGCGTGAAAACCTGCAGATGTTTTTATATGCACCATAGTACAGTGGTCATTAAAACTGTAAGTATTATTACCATTTATTCTTTGTAAACTTTCCAATTGGATGTCATTGAATTCTGAAATGGATGTAAGTCAACCATAATTATATTTTCCTCATTGTCTGTTTTTTTTTCTCTTGTGTTCTCTAAATGTACAACTAGAATACAATCTCAAAAACAACCCCCTGAAGAAGCCAATTGGCAAAACGCGTCGGGCAACTGGGATTATCCTGTGCATTTTGTTTGAACACAAATATCCTATATTTATCACTGTAATTACTTGTAAAAGTGTTTTCACATTCTCACAATTTTTTGTTCATATCTAATAAATGTTTATTAGTGCCACACACACACATATATACATACACATACATACATACACACATACATATACACACACACACACACACATATAAATATATATATATATATATATATACACACATACACACATATATACACACATACATACATACATATACACACACACATATTAATATATATATATGTATTCATAGCTTACCACTTGGTAATTGTCATTAATGTTTATCATGGATTAGCCAAAGGGTGTTCTAGGTCCAAAAAAGACAGACATAGCTCTATATATAAAACAGTGGGTATATATGTTTCTAGATGGGATAGCCTGTATTGGCTTCACAGGAGGATGTCTGTCATGGAGCGTCAGCTGAGGATGGCCCCTCTATGAGGTATGCACAGGCGCTACAGGTTTTAAACCCCCCAAAAAACTGTTCTGTTCAAAAAGATGTACATATGTTTTTAAAACTTTTTTTTATATTTTAAAGTTTGTACATTCATATTTATATATTTATTTTGTTCTAAAAAAATCAGTTGGGGGATCAGAATTAAAAAAAAAAATCTAAACAAGATTTTGTTGTCTTTTTCTTTTTGTTAATTGATTTCAAACAAAAACAAAACACAAAGTCACACATTTAAAAACCACCATCTTTCCTTCACATCCTTGGTTCTCCTTTACAAAACCAAAAAATCCAAAAAAAATTAGTTTTTACTCAATGGTTGTTTGAACAGTAAAATGTTGCGCATGCTTCATGTTGACACCATCCCTGCATTCCTTTCTGGTCACCTCTTCCAGACTATCATGTAACCTTAAAAGTAACATACTTGGGTATGATAGATATGTCCTCTTCAAACTAAATGTGATTGTAACATCATTCAACAATACATTTTGCATACAATACACAGCTGAAACCCTTAGTACAGGACTGCCCACACTTTTTTGTCCCACATGCATGCACGAGCCATCAAAACACATTTAAATGTGCATAGATGGATGCATGATGCATAAAAACCCATTTAACTCCCCTAGCGGTTCATTTCTTTCCGGTTTTATGTCTAAAAGCGGTATGGTTTTTCATAAAATTTTTTTTTACAGTATATTATATTAGTATGAGTATAATAAAGTTTGAAACATTTAAAAAAAACATGTAAAAATAATAAATTAAATAAACTAAAAATATATATGAGCTTTTTATTTATTTAATATTTAAAAAAAGAAATATTATACTCATACTGTTATATTATGCTTTAAAATAAATTTTCATGAAATACAATGTACTGCTTTTACACATATAAGTCCAATGTATTGCATTCAATACAGTTTTTTTTGTATTGAATGCAATACAAATGGATTTTGAATTTCCCGTCCTGCTGGCAACGTATACACGCACCGACGTCACCAGGAACTCCCCTGGTGACTCATCATGTGCAGAAGATGCCGGAGAATGAAGAGAGAAGACAGGGATCAGGGCGATGGATGAAGCGGGATGCCAGCGGATCAAGTAAGGCTGTATTTACTATTACTTCCCAAAGATATACCTATCCCGAGTGTGACTCAGGGTTACCGCTTTCAGCAACTTTTTTCTACTCTGAGTCACACTCAGGGTTACCGCTAGGGAGGTTAAATGTGCATTCCTGAATTATGCATTAAAACACATTTAAATGTGCATACATGCGTGATACATAAACATACGTGATACATTTAAATGTGCATGCATGGACATGCAACTAAAAAGAACCCCCCTTCCCCCAAAACAAAACAAAAAATACACTTACCTGAATAATAAAGCGCAGGTCCCTCTCTGATAACAACGGGTGCAGAATATTGATAACGCAGATATGAAACTTCGGGGTTTACTTCCGCCTACTGGAAAACGTGCGTATGCTACGCAATTGCACGCAGCCTACGGTATGCGTATCAATACTCGCATGTAAACAACCCAATTTTTAACATATAAGTACGAGCATAACAATGTTTTTTTCGGAATTTTGGACTAATGTGCTTGTTTAGGTCTTTGTGTACAGATTTTGACCTGCATGTTTTTTTTTAATCTGTAAGATCAGGCAAAGGTTAACTACCTGCAAATAGATCACATCAAACACCCAAATATCATTTAATTCTTTCTGAACCTGAAAATATTAGGACATTTACAAATATGCTTATTCCTAAACTAGATTATATGTTTGAAACATTGGAACACATCAGACCTTTGTATTTAGGCTGGGTCTACATGGACGTTTTGTAAAAAGGCATGTAAACGTTCCTACTGAGTTTATAAGCGTTTTTATGCACTTATTTTAACGTTTTAAAACTTTTTTTAAATGCTGGAAAAAGCTGAAAAACGTCTATGCCGCGTTTATTCGCGTTTTACCGCGATTCTACAAGCGTTTTAGCACTTGGTATAAATGCGAATTGTAACCCTGGGCAATGATTTCTGCAAGTACAGGAAGTACATACATCCCTGCATACATGTGATAATGTGATCATGCAACAGTACAGTGACAAATGTAACAGTATACACAGAATAGAGTGAAAAGAGTGCAAAGTGAAGCACAATTAAAGACAAAGCCCCTGATTCATCAAGCAGAATCGGATTATCGGTCGCGCATTCATATTAGCGATCCGGAATCGTACGCGGTCGCGCTATTCAGCAGGAAACGTCCTGGTGTAGATTAGCCCATTGGAATGCATGGGGACTTCAAACATGGGCTTTAAAAGCCTCAGGTTAAACGCTGGGGAAACAGTCCGTGTAGACTAAGCTTTAGCCTAAAATTGATTTGACATGTGCTCTTTATTCTTCATGTAAAGCACAGGGGTATGTAATAGTGTTATGTATCTTTTTACAATGTATCTTTTTACATCTGTTTGGAGGCTATAGAAGCTCTACACAGTGCTGAAACAAACCCGAATTTTTCTCCCATTGACTTTAATGGGATTCGAATTCGAATTCGACCACCCGATTTTTTTTGCTATATTCGGCCGAATAGCTGTCGAATCAAATAGTGAGCTATTCGACCAACACTATCTAGTACCTCTGGAGAGTGTTATGGGTGTTGACATATCTCCATTTATAATCAATTTAGAAGATGGAATATTGTATATATATTGAATATAGGAAGAAAACATCTGTCCAAACGACCTATTAGACAATACAGCATTAAGGAAAGGCCATTCTATTTTATCAAAAGCTTTTTCGGCATCCAAACTTAGTAACATAAATTTAGATTTGTGAGTCCTAGAAGACTGTACAGTTGCGTCAATAGGTGCTGGAATCCCAATAGTCGAGTGTCTATCACGAACAAAACCCAATTGATGGTTAGTCAATATGGTAGGCAAAAAAATCTGTAATCTATTTGCCATAATTTAGCCAAGATTTTATAGTCACAGTTCAACAAAGAAATTGGTCTAAAAGAAGCTAGTTGATCAGGATCTTTGCCTGGTTTTGGAATCAACGTAGTATAAGCTTCATTAAAACCTGGAAAAGGAGCCTGGTGGATGAATAATTCTATAAGTAAAGGAGTTATTGCCGGAGCTAAAATTTTATAATAGTCCCCTGAAAAACCATCTGGACCTGGCATTTTATTAGAAGCCAAAGTATTAATTGTATAAAGAACTTCTGATTCTGAAACTGGAGCATTAGGTTGCTCTCTATAAACTGAAGACAACTTAGATGAGTTAGCCTTTTCCAATAACATTTGCAGTAATTGAGATTGAGAATCTTAGGCAGTATATAAATGTTTATAATATCTTTCAAAAGCCTTTAAAACATCTTGATGAGATGTAACAAGAGTGTTAGAAAATGGGTCCTTTACTCTCAGAATATAGCGCTTAGAACCTAAAGGGTTAGTCAACCTTGACAACAACATACCAATTTTATTCCCCCATCTCTAAAATTTATGCTTGATATAATAAGCTTGAGTTTTCACTCTACTGTGTTTCCCCGAAAATAAGACCTACCCCGAAAGTAAGACCTAGCACTATTTTCTAAACCTGCCCTAATATAAGACCTACCCCGAAAGTAAGACCTAGCACTATTTTCTAAACCTGCCCTAATATAAGACCTACCCCGAAAATAAGACCTAGTGTAAATCTGTCCAGTTCAGAAAAAAAACCCACCCAAAACTGTAATTCAGTCAGAAAAAAAACCCACCCAAAACTGTAATTCAGCCTAAAAAATCTAAAGCTTAATACCCCCATCTAAAATTTAAAATCCTAATCTAAAGCTTAATAATCCGCATGCAAGCCCTAGCGGCCGCCCCCCCGTCCACCCCCCCGCACGCGGGGGTCCGTAACAGCCAGCCCACCCCTGCTCAAGATCCCCTTTAACTACATACAGCAGGTCAGAGGAGAAAAAGAAAAGAAAAGCATACATAAATTAAAAACCAGAGGACAGTACTCACCGAGTCGTGTTCTTTCTCTGTGAAGGCAGCGGGACACTGAAAGAAAGCATGCAGCAGTGTACACTCCGGAGCCACACAAGCCGATGCTTTCTTTCTAGTTCCGGCTCCTGTCACAGGCGGAGTGATACTACATGCACTCCGCCTGTCAGAAGCCAGAACTCGGGCTCGCGTCTTCCGAAAGGTAAGTTTTTTTTTTATTTTTAAGATCTACCCCGAAAATAAGACCTAGTGTGTTTTTGGGAGCCAAAAAAATATAAGACAGTGTCTTATTTTCGGGGAAACACGGTAGTATCAACATGCAAATTCAATTGAGCTACCACTTCCTGCCAAGATTTCTTACTCTCTCTATTATTATATTGAAGATACTCTTTATATGGTTGCATAACCTGGTCCTGGAGAGTATTATATCGTTGATAGTATTCACGATTACGTTTTGCTGCAAAAGACATAATATATCCTCTTATAGCAGCTTTCATAGTACAACAAAATTGGGGTATCCCAATATTTTAAGTTATTATTGAGTCCATCTGCCCAAAGGGATTGAAGATAAGCCCTTAAAGAGCAGGATTTAAATAAGTAAGTTGGAAAATGCCATAGAAAAGTTTTCCTAAAAGATTGTTCTAACTGCAATTGGAAGATCAGAGGAGCATGATCCGAGAGAGTAAAATTCCCAATAGACACTTTGTTGATTTTTGAAAGTAAGCCTTCTATTGCCAATAACAAGTCAATTCTAGAAAAAGTAGAACGAGCTTTAGAAAAATAGAATAGAATAAGTATAGTCTGTCCTTTAAATGTAAAAAACGCCACATATCTATCAAGGGGGTTTGAAGCAATAAATGCTTTAATTCAGAAGTGGGTGGATCTGATCTAATATTGGTTTGCCTTGATCTATCCAGTGATGGATCAATACCTGTGTTTAAGTCTCCAGCCAAAATTCTTCCTTTTCAGATGATAATATAGCATCATACCTCCTAGATGTCATACAGAAACAGACATCCCAAATTTTGATCATAGCCATCCTAACCAGTGGGCCTTTATCCATCCAATAAAATTTAAAAAAAATATATAGTGAAAGTTTTAAGAGACAAAATCTCATCAGAAACAGAACTCCATGTATATATCACCTGTTTTCCAAAAGGAGAATACATTGCCTGTGAATTATAAATAACCTTTATATAAAGATATCCCTGAATATCACCATGTAAATTCAATTCTCTTTTTCTTTTATAACCAATAAACGCCTGCAGTCGGCATATCCCGACAGAGGGGCACTGCATTTGCAAATGATCATGTAACATAAACAAACAGACAAAAAAATAGAGTTGCAATAGATAACAAACATTTGCATTTCTTTTTTCTCTTTTCATCTTTTTCTTTCCTTTTTTTTTTTTCCCTTCCCCATAAGACATTTACTTAAAGAAATTTACATCTCTACTTAATCAATTACCTTCCTTCAGAAGATGAGGTAAACAATTTAAACATTTCAACTACATCAGCTGGATCATCAAATACCTCCCCTTGCCAAAGAACTTTCAATTTGGCAGCATACAAAAGAGAAAAACGAATGCCCATATCCACCAATCGTTTACAAACTGGGGCAAAAGTTTTTCGTTTATATGTTACCACTACGGAGTAGTCCTGGAACATCAGAATCTTGTTACCCTCCACTTGGATATCCCGAATCTTTCTATAGGCTCCCAGCACTGTTTCCTTGTCGATATAGTGGAAATCTTTAGCTATTACAGGTCATGGACGTTGGGCCATAGACTGGCGCTCAGGGCCTATCCGATGAGCTCTTTCAATATTCCGTAAAGAACCAGGTGGAAGATTCAATGCCTTTATCAAAGGGGTTGTAAGAAAATGAACCAAGTCATGGCCCTTTGATTCTGATATGATTCTGGTATACCAATAAAGCGCAAATTAGACCTCCGATTCTCTTTCTTTAGAGGTGAATAAAGTATTTTGAGTAGCAACTTTAGTATTAGATTGTAGAAGCTGATCTTCCAAGTCGCCTACTCTCTGTTCAAATTCTGGAACATTACATTGGGTATCGGTGAAAATATTCGCTAATGCTGATTCAATAGATTTTTGCAAGCACTCAAATTTATTATCAAAATAAGATAACAAGATTTTAGATACTTCAGAAGCAATTCCTGAGAAATCAGGTGACCCAAGCAATAGATCAGACATGATTCTTCTCCCTCCGCATATTCCATAAAAGACTGGTGTTGAGACATAGAAGAGGAAGAGGGAGTAGGAGAACCAGCTTTTAATGGAGGTTTAAGCTTTTGCTTATTAGTATTCTTGCGTATTGAAGAGGACTGTTTCCCAATAAATTTATCCATTATGTAGCAAGATTGGAGTAGTACTCTAAAGACTCTTTATAAGTTATAAGTTGTAACTTTTATAAAAAAAGAGGCAGTAGATCCCCTTCAAATATTTTCAACAAAAAATGGAGGTCAGCAGCAAAAATAAATGCATAAATCTTCAAATGAAAAAGATGTATCTTTTTCTTTTAAAATGACATCCAAGTACTTGCAGCAGATGGAAGAAGAAAGCCAAAAGATGAACAGGTAATCACAAGTCCCAAGTTATAGGATTCAAAAAAGCACCTTTATGCAGAACTGAGTAGCATGTATGGTTATAAACCTGATATGGCCGCCATACACCATGTGGCCAAAGCATCCAGCGCCGACTGGATGTTTTCCAGCACCGGGATGTTTCTACTGCATGTGAGCTGCTCGGATAGAGCTCTCACGGAGTTAATTCACTCCCTGCAACGGCCCCCACCTTTCGGAGAGATCAGAGGGGTGCCAATAGATAAAAACAAGCCGAGCTCAGGGAGCCATAGTAAAACGCGGCTGCTCTTCTAGCTCCGCTCCCGGAAGTTCCTGTTTTTTTATGTTTTTCTATAATTTAATGTGACCTTTTAGCAAATGTTTCTTTTGAATAAAGTTGTGTGTAAAATGTTGGTGTTTGTTTTTTGGGGTTTGTTGTTATGTGATCTCCTTTCTAATCTTCTAGGACACACAGTTTAAAACGTCAATTGAGATTGTTTTTAGGCTGTTCCTTTCTCTGAATTATTTGTAAGGCTAAAATGCAGCACAATTGTCTGTCTGTGTTAAAACTCAAGTTGTTTTATGCACATAATTGTGCTCCAAACTTTAGGAGTATGTTGTGCGCCAGGGCGGACCCACTATGTTCGCGTGAACTGTGTTTAATCAGTTGAAAAATGCAGTGCACTTTTTTTTTGTATATTGCTTGTTTTGCTTCATGTGCACTCATGCATGTATGAGTGCACATGAAGCAAAACATGTATGTATGCATTTAGATGTGTGTACATATACATAGAAAAGAGAAATTACAAGAAGAAATAGGCAAAGAGGGCTTTTTGGACCATAAATATAGGGACAACCAGAATTCGAACATCAACACTAGTACTAGACAATGATGTCTAATCTTATTTAATTTAGCATTGGATCCTCTTCTTCGGCTCTTAGAGGATTTATCTGAGTCCTGCCTTAGCTGATGATTTGTTGTTATATATTTCTAACCCGCGAAACAGTATAGCAACTATCTTGAATTTATTTACTCGATATTGGACTATTTCGGGTTACGCTATTAACCTGGATAAACCCAAGGCGTTGTACCTTTCAAGATTTGTCAGACCTGTATGGAGTAAAGAATATCCTTTTATCTGGTGTAGGGAGAAGATACAATATTTAGGAGTGAAAATTACTAAAAACTGTTATAAATTGTATTCTCAGAATATAGAGTTTATTTTTCGAACTGTTTCTGAACTAATGCGTAATTGGTCTAAGCTTATGCTCTCATATTTGGGAAGGATAAGTTTAAAAAAAATATTCTTTTTTCTCATGGCTTCTTTATATTCCCCAATCTTTACCCATAGTAATTAAAAAAATGGATCTTGGAGCCTTTTAAAAATCAAGTTGTAATTTTTATGGGGAGGCAAGTGTGTTAGATTAGGTTTATCAGTATTGCAACAACGGATAAGGAATGGAGGAGTAAATTTCCCGGACATAGAATCATATAATGCTGCTTGCATTTTGAGATATATTAAGGAAAGGATACATAATAGTAACGTGTATGCTGATTCCACATTGGATCAGTAATTTGTACCTCATATTAGTTTAAAGTACATACTACATATGCATAAAGAACTATTACCTGAGGAAGTAATATCAAATCCGATTTGTGTGATTAGTGTTTTCCTCCTGGATAATATGGCACAGGATTAGAGGTAAACATCTTTTGAATAGTCATTCTTCTCTCTTTCTACCATACTGGGGTAATTTAGATCTTCCACATTTAGCTCATCTTTCTTTGTTACGGAAGTGACCAACTTTCCATGTCATGACTGTTAGGTCGCTGGTAGATAGAAATGTGCAAAGACCTCTCCAGTTCGAAACAGTGGTAACTAAAGATCATTGGTTTTGGCTAAATGGTCTGAACACTTTCCTGGTAGAGCAACAGATGATATTTTAACAGCATTGTCCAAGGCATGGTCGGTACTCCCTTCAGCAATGTATAGGGAAATGACACTTAAAATTTAGTGGAGTATATGTTTCTCCGCAAAAAGCCTATATAATGGGATATACTCCAACTTCTAGATGTCCCAAATGTTCGCAAGACCAAGCGGGTTTATACCATGCTTTTTGGAATTGTCATAAAATAAAGAGATTTTGGCAGAAGGTGGCATATTTTTTTACTTCTTATCTGATTAATTATGTTCCTTTAACTCCAGAATGAGCCATTTTAGGCACTTATGATTTGCTGGGTGTAAAAATTACAAGGGGAAGCAGAAATTTATTGGCTAACCTTTGTTTGGTGGCTAAGAAGACTATTTTGCACAAATAGTAAGATCCAAACCCACCAACTTGGAGGCTTTTTAAAGAAAAATTGGACTATGTCTTTCGAATGGCTTCAATTGAGGCATCCTTGGATAAGGAATCTAGGGTAGCAAAGTTTTTTGAAATTTGTGAGTCTTATGTAGACACCCAATCTTCTTCAATAAAGAGACAGCTCAAACAATCCTTGGAATATACCGTTCCTCTTGGTATGCATTGAGAGTGTTAGATAATGATCCTCCTGTGAATTTGGAGGAAGTTTGATAGAAGTTGTGGTTATTACAGAATATGATATATAAATCCAAGATATCAAAGTTATTTTATATAAGTGGTTGTTTTGACTGTGAAGATCTTAACTTTGAGAAAGTGGAGAAGGGAAGGGAGGGAGGAGGGGGGGGGGGAAGATATTAGCCAAAATTATTTATGACACAGTCTTTTTCTTTACACTAATAATGAATACAATATGTAATATTGGGTTATTATGGAAAATAGGTTTTATATTTTTTATCACACATTAAGTGATTGGAATAGAAAAGTTTTTTAATAATCAATTAAATTAATACGATAATTGGGATATATTATATATTAAAATCTTGGGTTATTATGTCACTGGGTTCTGCAAAACTTTTTTTGTTTTAAGGTTTTTTTACGCTATCCTATTATCTAAAATTTTACCTCAGTTCCTTCTACTATATAAATGAAAGTCTCCACATATTAACACTAGGTATATAAGAAAGACAATAATATGCATAAATGTAACTGTATTTGTATTAGGAAGTTATATGTTTTTGCCTATTATGGCATTTTTTTTGTATATATGTTTGTTGCTTTAAATTCTCAAAAAAATGTGTGTAATAAAAAAAATTAAAAAATTAAAAAGAACAAACAAAACACATGTAAACCCACGCTTCCATATAAAGCCAAAATAGTTCAAAAATGGCCCAACAAATATTGCATTCAAAACATACTTACCAAACCAATATGCAATTTTGACCTATCAAGGGTGGAAAACTGGATTAGAAAATATTTATGCAGGACTCACATTTCAAAGTTGTAATAAAGGCAGAATTTTGCAATCAAACAATATGGCCACAAACACAATAACATAGCATTAACATTGAAAACTCAAAATTGCAAAATGGACATTGAATCATTCAAAATTTCAAAAACAAAAGCAGCTTTTGTACTAAAGGGTAAGCAAAGTACCAAAGGCAGCAACATAGAATAATTAGGATAACACACAAAACAACAGCCCCTCCAAGAAAAAAAAAACAAAGGGAAAAAGCAAGTTAGACAACACCCTTATATATGCTCACATTTAAGCGCACAGGTGATACAAATTCGCTTGCAATTAGCACTTGCACAGTCTGTTAAAATTGGCTGTTTTTTTTTTTTTTTTTGCAGTTTGACATTCCATGATCATTTATTGTTACGATCCTTTAGATTTGTACACCAGTAAACAGATATTCAATTAAATAAAAAAAACAAATAAAGTTGAGGAGGATTTAATGTTAAAGTATTTTATATATGTATATTGGTTGCCACCCAACACATTTTTGGTGATTTGCCACATTTATAAAACATATTTGCATCTATGTTCGCCTGACTAAATTCAATTTTCCCTGCACTAATCTGCATATGATTTTTATCTACAGAGAAGCCAGAGAGGGTTTATTTCTCTAAAAGTGACAATGACATCAATAGTTTGTGAATAGGTTAGACCTAAGACACACAAACGATTTTCACTTCTGGCTGAGAACAAATGAGCAATTCCTCTGACAATTTGGAGCTTGAACTACCTATTAAATTAAATTTCTGATTGCTAATCAATCATTTGGAAGGCCCAAACATTGTTAGCTAAAAATAATGTACTCATACATAACACAATACTTACATGGAGAAAAATTAGACGCAAACTGGATTTACCTTGTTCTATATCTAAATACTTACTGGTAAGAGGTGATCCACTGTTCCCACCAGGGATAGAATATAAAAGTTACGTTGAGCTAGTAGAGGTTTAATTACTGTAGGGGAGATTTTTCCAATCAAAAGGTTTTTTCTTTTTAAAACAGTACAATAACAGTAACAATAAAACAGTACAATAAAATAAAATAATAAAACAGATACAAAAGAAAACATGTTAAACCAAATGTAAGAAAGGAAAAAAAAAAAACAACCAAAAGAGGTTCACAGTTGGAAACATTATATATCAAATAATTAATTTGAGTTTTACATTAAAGTAAGAATATGTTTTTAGGCAATATAGGGTGGGTTAAAGGACTTCATCCCACCACATTAGAAATAGAAGATCATATGCGCCATTGATAATAAAACTTTTTTAGAAGTTGAAATACTATATGCAAAGGCTTTTTCATGACTGTTGGTTGGCTCTCTCTATTACTTCTAAAACTGAAAGGGTAATGTTTTGGTTCCATTTATTCACTATTTTTAGTCTCGCAGCGATTAAAACATGCGAAATTACCACCCTGTGAGAGCTAGGGAAATTATCTATTCCTATATTTAATATCGCAAGTTCAGGGGAGATATTGAAGGTGCTACCGATAATTTTCTGTAACAAATTGGAGATTTCTAACCAAAATTCACAGCAATGTCCTCGCACCCTCAACAACATAATGAAGAGTAGTTAGGGGTAAATTTTGTCAATTTTTAAGGGGTTCTGTACCATCTTAAAATTGTTTTTTGGTAACACTCCCAGTGGGATAAGCACTTAGTAAAGGAGATCATAGAAATAACGGCAGCATTCCATTTAGGTAAAGTGATTGTACACTGCAGGTCTTTCTCTCATATAGAAAAAATTGGGAGTCTCTGCTATTGTCAATGGATTGTAAAAGGATATAATAAATAGAGATACCCTACTTATGGGATATAGTACCTTGACAACAATGCCAGATTTTGGATGGTACCTTAATGGTAGGGAACGAAGAGGATTTTAACAAATGTTGGATTTGCCATAATTTATATTTATCCGCTAAAGAAGAAAAGGTAGGGAGGTTATGCATATAATTATATCCTTTATTCGCCCATGATGATATATTCAGATTGTTAATTAGATATTCGTATGATCTAATAGGGGTTTGAAGAGGAAGTGAGTCCTCTAAGGAATCAGATAACTTGATTAATTTATTCCATGCTAATACCATAGCTTTCATTGAGTATAGATATGGGATTTTAATTTTAGATGTAAGGGAAGTTGCTATTAAATAAGCCAAGTAATCATCTCCATTTAATATGGAAGTTTCTATATTTAGCCATCTTGTTTGGGTGTTAAGATGATCTAATAGAGAAGCAAAGTAATAATCTTGGATCAACGGTAGTCCCAAACCCCCTACCTTTCTCTGACGTATATGGAAACGACTAGGTATTCTATGCCTTTTGTAATTCCAAATAAAGTAATTCAATGAGTTTTGAATAGTTATGAAAAACTGTGTAGGCAGAAAAATAGGTAAAGTTCTAAATAAATATAACAATTTAGGTAAAAGAGACATTTTGAAAGCTGATATTCTGCCTATCCAAGAGAGTTTAATAGTACTTAACTTTTTTAGTTTATCTTGTATTGTTTTAAGTAGGGGTGAAAAGTTGTATTTGTAGGTGTGAACGCTAGGGCACAATAGTTTTTTTCGCAGATATAGGAGAGCATTCAGAACCTGGGTAAAAGGGAATTTTTCAGCTATTGTCTTTTGTGTCTTTAGAGGGATCCCAATATTTAAAATATTGCTAAGTTTAAGTAACTAATATTAGTTTAAGTAACTAAGTTTAGGTAACTAATAACTAATAATACTAAATTCTGGATAGTTTGCAGTAGTTCAATGGATTCAATTGGGTTGGTAAGTGTTAGAATAATATCATCTGCGAACAATCCAATGACATGGGATATTTTATTATTAGTCACCCCCTACATATGGTTATTTAATCTGATTTTCTGAGCCAAAGGTTCTATCGCTAAAGAGAGGAGGACTGGGGATAACAGGCATCCCTGTCTTGTTCCTATAATGTAATTGTCGGATAACCTGTAAAAAAAAAAAAAAAAAAAAACTAGGTAAAATAAAAAAATACACTAATTAAATTAATTTAGGAATTTTTATTTTTTATTTATTTTAAAAAAGTTCTTTTTTTCCCGAATTTCTGAAGGAAACGTCCTGGTGTAGATTAGCCCATTGGAATGCATGGGGACTTCAAACATGGGCTTTAAAAGCCTCAGGTTAAACGCTGGGGAAACAGTCCTTATAGACTAAAGCTGCGTACACACGTCAAATAATTATTATTAGAAACGACCGTCGAACGACTGATGAACAACCGATTGGCCAAAAAAAAGTGACCAACGACGCCGACAAATGAGGATTGTCGATGGAAATGAACGACCGCCACGGTGGATCTGATTGGCCGACGATCTTTCACTATCTATCGTGTGTACGGTAGTTCAGTGATCGTGCATGTTTCTGCGGTACACTTTCTCCTTTGCATGTACTTCCCTCCATTGTTCAAACGATTGTATCTAGCGTGTGGACACTGTTGGTGGAATATATTTGAACGATCATATTGTTACAGCATGTACAGAATTGTGCACAATATGATTGTTCAAGTATATTCGTGCATAATCGTTGATCGGTCGTAATCGTTCGTTTTCTAACAATAATTATTGGAAGTGTGTACCTAGCTTTAGCCTAATACTGATGTGACAGGTACTCTTTAATATTCATGTGAAGTACAGAGGTATGTAATAGTGTTATGTATCTTTTTATGTATCCTTTTATAATTTATCTTTTTATGTATCTTTTTACAATGTATCTTTTTATGTATCCTTTTATAATGTATCTTTTTACATCTGTTTGGAGGCTGTAGAAGCTTTAAGCTGCGTACACACTTCCAATTTTTATCGTTGGAAATGAACGACGAACGAACGACGAACAAACGATTGGTCAAAAATCGTTCATAAAAAAAGTAACCAACGACGCCGATGAACGAGAATAGTCGCTGGAAATGAACGACCGGACCGTCGGATCGGATTGGACGACGATCGTTTACCATCTATCGTGTGTACGGTCGTTCAGTGATCGTCCATGGTCTGAGCATGCGTGATGAACGAACGTTCGCTCTCACATCTATTGTGTGTACAATATCTGCGAACGATCGTGTGGTTATCTGCATGTACAGGATCGGTGCTATACGATCGTTCGCCGATATCGTGCAGGATCGTTCGTCGTTCGTTTAACAACGATAATTATTGGAAGTGTGTACGTAGCTTTACACAGTCCTGAAAAAAACCCGAATTTTTCCTCCCATTGACTTTAACCTCCCTAGCGGTTCATTTCTGTTTGGATTTATATGTCAAAAAGCGGTATATTTTTTTCATGAAACATTTTTTTCATTGTAGGCCTGTAATTCTTAGGCATAACTCACCAGAATATGTCCAAACAAGAATCTGAGTAAAATAAAGTTTGAAACACAAAATCATATCATAATAATAATAATAATTAAATTTAATAATAAACTTTCAATAAAAAACACAAAAATATGAGGTTTTTATGATTTTTCTCATAAACTAATAAACAACTAATAAACATCCCGGATGTGATATATTTTGAAACAAGGGACAGCACAGAGTCCAACATCACAGTCCGGGCAGTAGAACCGGGTTTCCTTTCTTTTTTTTCTCCAGTGTCATCACGCTTAGCACAACACACCATGCACATCCTCGTTGGCGCTTCTTTTCTTGCGCTTGGTGGTATGTGGTGCATAAAGTGGCAACCAGTCAGGCGTTCTGGGTTCACCACCATGGTAGCACGGCATCCAACTCTATCCGTTTCTGCTCTTTGATATTTTAGACATATGGCCTCACAAATTTGCCAGATAAAATCATGGTGAAGTACAGGCCTTTCATTCTTTGCTTTGAAAAGAATAAAAGCATTCCAAAGACATTGTTCCACCAGATGCATAAACATTTTTTTATAACTTTTTTTCTGTTGTTTTCTAACAGCAGGATAAAAAGTCACCGCCTGGTCAGCTCTATCAACACCCCCTATGGTACTGTTGTAGTCCAGAACAACCTGTGGTTTCAAAATGTCTTCCCCTCCTCTTGTTCTAGCCATAGCAGTGGCGGCATTGTGTACAGTGCTCAAAAGGCACACATCTTTTTTGTCATGCCATCGCAGGGCCATCATTTTTCCTTTTTGCCAGGCAACTATTTCTCCAGTTTTCAGCAATTGTTTGCTAAACATGGGTGGCATTTCTCGACAATTAGTTCTAATGGTGCTATAGGCATCAGTTCTATGCTTGATCAGGAACTCAAATAATTCAGGGGAGCTGTAAAAATTATCGGTGGTAACACAATATCCTTGATTCAGCAATGGCTTCATTAGTGAAAGCACGGATGATGTTGCCACTCCATAGCTGCTGAATCTGGGGCTAAATTTTGTGCCTCTCCCAGTGTAAATGAGGGTGTTCCATATGAACCCTGGTGTTGATTCACACAGCATGAAGGACTTGACTCCAAATCTGGCCCTCTTAGATGCAATATATTGGATCCAGCTGAGCCTCCCCTTGTAGGCCATTAGACTTTCGTCTATGCTTACGTCTCTTTGGGGGACATAGCTGTCTCTGAAATTCTCCAACAATATCTGATACAACTCCCAGATTTTTTTCAGCTTGGGCGCAGGATGTGTGGTCTCATCAAATGTTTCATTATTTGAAAAATGTAGAAACTTCATTATTAGGCAAAAACGGTACTCAGACATGACTGTTCCAAAAAAAATGGGTCGCGATCAGCCTATTAGTGGACCACAACCACTTCTGCAGGGGCTTCCCCACCCCTCCCTGCAGAATAATTAGGCCCAGAAACAACCAAATGTCCTTTTCAGTGACAGATTCACATTTTCTGGTCCTGGAAAACCTGCTGGATGTGGCAGCTAACTGTTGCTCGGCGTACCTGTTGGTTTCCTCAACATTTTTTTGTATGGCTTTGTCATTCAGAAATAGCTCCAGGTACGCGCGGGGGGTTGTGCTCCACCTCTACTTTCAGACCAGGCTCCCCAGTGAATGGGAATCTTGGGGGCACTGGCTGAGGCTGACTGATATCAATAGAGCACCAAATGCAGATGTCACTAACTGCAGTGTCTGAATCGCTGTCACTTTCTGTGTCCGATGACAGATTTCCAGGGTAATCACTATCACTTGACTCTACTTGCGATTCCAAGTCACTCTCACTGTCTGCAAGTTGTTCATATGCAGCTTGACTTGAGAGACGCCTTTTGGATGCCATGGCAGAGATCAGTGCTGGCAGCAGACAAAAATGTCAGAATCCAGGCAGAGGTCAGGGCAGGCGGCAGGAAGAGATGTCAGAATCCAGGCAGAGGTCAGGGCAGGCGGCAGGCAGAGAAATGGTCAAAAGATCAGGCAGAGGTCAGTAATCAAATGTATTGGCAGGTAGGCAGTGCACTGTAACAGTGTATCTCTCTCTCCAATGGTCAGAAAGATACTGGCTACTTTGTATTGGATTCAATAGTTATTTGTATTGAATGAAAAACAAATTTCCTGCTGGCCACATCACCAGGAACTCCTCCGGTGACTCATCAGTACAGAGACGCTGTAGCAGGGGGAAGACAGGAAGAGAGGTGTTAGCCCTGCTGGTCGTGCCGGTGCCGCTGCTCCTAATTGCAGTCACAGGTGCCAGGTCCTATCTTTGAGGTAGAGTAACCCCAGTACCTGTGTTCCATGCCAGGGTTTCCTTCCTGCTGGAGACTTGCACTGGTGTTTCAGCTGGCCTGGGTGTGTCTCTCTTCACCTATGAGGCAACACATACGCGCCCTCTGTTTCTACAGCCTATGGCTGGATCTCTGCTAGTCTTTAAAGGCACTTCCTACTACAGGAAGTTGCCTGAGCAATTTCAAGGTTTTAGCTTGTCTAAACTCCTAGTGCAAAGGTGCTTCTTCTGTCAGTTTTGCTGTGTACCGGACCTTGTTTATTGAACCCTTGGACTTTGCCTTTCTGCCGCCTGACCCTGACCTCGGATTATGTTTATAGACTTTTGCCTGATTGCTGCCTGACCCTGACTTCGGATTATGTTTATGGACTTTTGCCCGATTGCCGCCTGACCCTGACCTTGGATCCTGTTTTTGGACCACTGACCCGGGGATCTGGAGTGGGACCTGGCAGCTACCCCGTGGCCCAAGCCTATCCTCACCATCAGAGGCTCTAGTGAAGACCAGGTAGTGGCTTATTTACGCCCCTCTGGAGCATACCCAGTCAGTGGCACAGTGGGTCCACACCCACGTGCATTACAGTTTGCTCAGGCCACGGACTCCGCTCATCCGAACCTTCCCAGTACCACTGAGTTACGCCAGGAGTTGGCTCAGCAGAGTTAGGGTCAGGATCACATATTGTCCTACCTACGCAATGTGAATATGCGCCTGAATGATCTGACATCTGCCAACCCAGCGCCATCAAGCTTCTCTGGTCCAGTTCTTGCCCCGCCTCCTTCCTACGTACTAGGTTCTGGACCTTGTCTTTCAGCTCCCCCACAATTCAATAGTGACCCTAAACAGTGCCGGGGTTCATAAACCAATGTACTCTGCATTTTGAACTTTTACCTCACCAATTTGAACTTTTACCTCACCTGGCTACTCGAATTGATTTACGGTTTCAGTAACATGCCAGAGAAGTGTCACGTGAAGTGGGTCCTTGTCAACTGGCATTTTCACCTCCGCAAGCTTCTAACCCACGGCCCCCCATGTATTCAGCAGTCCCTGAACCCATGCAGGTCGATCGGGTTAGGCTCTCTGAACAGAAGCTCAATCACCGCCCTGCTAAAGGACTTTGTTTCTATTGTGATGGTTCTGATCATGTGCCTCGCACTTGTCCCCTGAAGCCGGGACTTCCGAGCCTAGGGTCCCTGGGAGAGGCAGCCCTAGGCGAAGGTAATTCCTCTCCTCTGACTCTGCCAGTAACCTTGTCATTAGGCGATGTTCGATTTACGGAGATGGCGCTTCTGGATTCTGGAGCAGCAGGGAACTTCCTGCAACAATGCCTAGTGGATCGCTATCAGATACCCGTTCAACGCCTACAGAGGCGGCTGACCATATCGTCTGTCGATGGAAAGGCTCTGTCTGAGTCCATATACTTTATCAGAGAACCTGTAAAATTACAGATGGGAACACCTCATTCTGAAGAAATTGCGTTCCAGGTTCTGTCAAGTCTGTCGCATCCTCTCCTCCTGGGACTTCCGTGGCTACGGGTTCATGAACCTGTCCTTGACTGGAGGTCCGGAAAGGGGCTGCATTGGGGACCATCCTGTCATGGAAAGTGTCTCCTTTCTGTCCCGCCAGCTCGGTCAACACAGGTACCACCCAATCTCCAGGGTCTGACGTCAGCCTATCATGCTTATATGGATGTCTTTGATAAAAAGGAGGCTGAGACGCTATCCCCTCACAGGCCGTATGACTGTCCTATTGACTTGATCCCGGGCTCCTCACCTCCTCGTGGGCACATCTATCCCATTTCACCAGCAAAGACTCAAGCCATGTCCGAGTATATCAAAGAGAACCTTGACAGAGGATTTATCCACAAATCTTCCTCTCCGGCTGGTGCAGGTTTCTTCTTTGTGAAGAAGAAAGATGGCTCCCTACGTCCTTGCATCGACTACAGGGGTCTTAACAAGATAACAGTAAAAAATAAGTACCCGCTTCCCCTAATCCCTGAATTGTTTGACCGCCTTAGGGGAGCTAACATTTTTTCCAAATTAGACCTACGTGGGGCCTACAATCTGATCAGGATTTGCCAAGGGGATGGGTGGAAAACTGCCTTTAATACCCGTGATGGTCACTATGAATACCTGGTAATGCCTTTTGGACTAATCAACGCCCCTGTAGTGTTCCAGGAGTTTGTTAACGACATCTTCAGAGACTTGCTATATTCCTGTGCTGTAGTGTATCTTGATGATATCCTTGTTTTTTCTCCAGATCTGGCTACTCACTGGAAGCAGGTTCGTTTGGTCCTTCAAAGATTAAGGCAAAATCGTCTGTACGCCAAGTTCGAGAAATGTTCCTTTGAGAAATCCTCTTTTCCATTTTTTTGGATACATAATATCCGACACTGGCCTGCAGATGGTACCTGAGAAGCTGTCAGCAATTTTAAAGTGGCCTCGTCCTTCAGGTTATAAAGCAATCCAGCGGTTCCTGGGATTGGCCAACTACTATCACCAGTTCGTGCCGCACTTCTCGTTCTTGACTGCCCCCATCTTCGCTTTGACCCGTAAGGGAGCAAACCCTAAGAATTGGACAGCTGAGGCTGAATCGGCCTTCCAAACTTTGAAGCAGGCCTTCTCTGCGGCTCCGGTTCTCCATCGCCCTGATGCTAACAAGCAATTCTACTTGGAGGTGGACGCATCGTCTCTTGGAGGGGGGGCGGTGCTTTCACAAAAATCTTCTTCTGGTAAGATGGTGCCCTGTGGCTTCTTCTTCAGGGCCTTCTCGGCTCCCGAGTGTAACTGCTCTATTGGGGACAGGGAGTTGTTGGCCAAAAAATGGCACTAGAGGGATGGCGTTACTTTCTCGAGGGGGCATCTCATCCGGTGGTGATCTACACTGACCACAAAAATTTGACTTTTTTACAGTCTGCACAAAGACTGAATCCTCGTCAAGCTAGATGGTCCTTATTCTTTGCACGTTTTGATTTCGTTCTCCATTTCCATGCCGCAGAGAAGAATGTCAAAGCAGATGCTCGCTCTAGGTCCTTTGATGCTACTGATCGAGAGGAGGAACCTCAACACATCATTGATCCCTCAAAAATTGCTGTATGTCCTGTCAAGTTTTCTGAGATTCCGCCCGGAAAGACTTTTGTTGCACAAAACCTCAGGAAGCGAATTCTAGCCTGGGGTCATTCCTCAAAAATATCAGGTCATGCCGGACAACAAAAGACTTTTTAAACTTATTTCTCAACGGTACTGGTGGCCAACCATGCAGCAAGACATTCAAGAGTTTGTCGCTGCCTGTCCGTCATGCGCACAGTATAAAACCTCCAAGCAACGTCCAGCGGGCCTCTTGCTTCCCCTGCGCGTTCCTAAAGCTCCTTGGCAACAGATAGCCATGGATTTTATTACTGATCTACCCTTGTCCTCTGGGTGTTCTGTGATCTGGGTAGTGGTTCCTCTGCCTGGTCTTCCTTCTGCTCCTCAGCTGGCAAAAAAATTTATTGAACATATTTTTCGTCCATGGTTTTCCCCACTGTATTGTGTCAGATAGAGGTGTACAGTTCACGTCTAAGTTTTGGAGAGCTCTTTGTAATCTCTTGAATGTGTCTCTGGACTTTTCTTCAGCTTATCATCCACAGTCTAATGGTCAAGTGGAACGTGTCAATCAAATCCTGACCAGTTTTCTACGACATTTCATCAACCTCCATCATGATAACTGGGTTGAGTTATTACCTTGGGCTGAGGTTTCGTACAATAATCATGTCAGCAAATCTTCCAAGAAGTCGTTATTTTTTGTTGTTTTTGGCCAACAACCGAATATCCCACTCCCCATGTCCTCTTCTTCCAGTATCCCTGCCGCAGATACTACCTCAAGATCGTTCTGGAGTGGCACCTGGCAGCTAATCCACGGCCCAAGCCTATCCTCACCATCAGTTACGCCCCTCTGCAGCATACCCAGTCAGTGGGACAGTGGGTCCACACCCGCGTTCATTACAAGAGGAGCCTGCAGGAAGATGCGATCGCTGAAGCAGGAAGATGCGATTGCTGAAGCAGAACAGAGGAGGATACCGGCGGATAAGGTAAAACTTTATTTATCATTATTAACGCTGCTTTACCTACCCCGAGTGTGATTTGGGGTTACCACTTTTAGCAAGTTTTTTCTACCCCGAGTCACACTCGGGGTGACCGCTAAGGAGGTTAATGGTGTTCGACTTTGACATTCAACCACCCGAATAATTTTGCTCTATTCGACCAAATAGCTGACGAATCGAATAGTGAGCTATTCGACCAACACTAGTGAATACATGTGCTGTTGGTGTGGTATATAGTGCCATAATGGCGGATAGAATTGACCCATTGAATCCAAAAGCAAGGAGTGTTTTCTGGACATAGGACCAATGTAAGCGGTCGAACGCTTTTTCAGCTTCTAAAGTAATAAAGGTAGATTGGAGGTTATGGTATTCACAATATTGGATTAAGTTTAACATACACGAGTCCCATCTGGGGCCTGCCTACCTTTAACAAACCCAATTTGATCTTTGTTAATAAGTAGAGGTGTTATATTATGAAGTCTTTGTGCAATAATTTTGGAATCGATTTTGACATCATTATTTAATAATGAGATTGGTCTATAGTTTTTAACTAGAGATGGGTCCTTTTCTGGCTTAGGAATTGTAATTATGACCGCTTTTAATATCTCTTTAGGGAAAGTACCCTTTTGCATAGCTTGTTTATAAATATTTACCAGATAGGGGGACAATATCTGTTTATATGTTTTGTAATATTCAGAGGAGAAACCGTCTATTCCTGGTGACTTATTCAAAGATAGAGAAGAAATTACTGACTCAATCTCTTGAGAAATGAAAGGTTGATTAAGCTCCTTAAGTTATTGTGATGACAAAGTGGGTAGTTTACATGATTTTAAAAATTCTTCTATGTGGAGATTTGTAGGTTGTAAGGTATTAGGGTCGTCCTTCAAATTATACAAAGAAAAATAGTAATCTTTAAAGGCATTCGCAATGTCTTGTGGGTTGGACGACCTAGCTTTAGTAAGGGGGTGGAGAACATGGGCTATTCTGTTTTTGGTCGCTTTAGACTTTAAATGGTTAGCTAATAGCTTACCAGATTTGTTGGCTTGACTATAGTATCTAGATTTTAATATTCTATTCAATTTTTCCTGTTTGGAAATCAACAAGAGTCTTAATTCATTTCTACATTTGAAAAGTTCTTCCGAGATTGAGGCAGTAATTTGAGACTTGTGTAGTAGTTCAAATGACTTAATTTTCCCCAATAGCAAATCTAATTGTTTGGTTCTTTTCTTTTTCTCCCTAGAGGTTATTTGTAAAAGAATACCTCTCATATAGGCTTTATGGGAGCACCACAAAATCGTAGGATCTATTGTAGGAGTGTTATTGATATCAAAGAACTCTTTAAGACAAGTTAGGATGTATTTGCTGGTCTCCAGGTTTGCGAAAAGAGAGAAACCAGCCATAGGCTGTAGAAAACAGAGGGCCTGTGTGTGTGTTACCTCATAGATTAGGAGAGACACACCCACGCCAGCTCAAACACCAGAGCAAGTTTCAGCATGAAGGAAACACAGGCATGGAACATAGGTAGTGGGTTACCTGAAAGATAGGACCCGGAGTCTGTGCCTGCGATTAGGAGCAGCGGCGCCGGCACGACCTGCAGTGCTAACATAAGTCCTTTAACATTCAAGAATAGAATGTTAAAAACCATTGTTGGAAAAGGTTTGCATGCTGTGGTAAATAGCACATTACAGTGCATTGCAAACTTTTTGTAAGGGCAGCCTGTTAAACCTCAAAAAGGAAAAAACAAAAACAAAAATACCAAGCAAAAGGCACGAAAAAGTAAAAAGGAGGAAATAACCAGAACAAACAGAATATAAGAATCCAAAAGGATTCAAACTGCAGTAGCATACTGCACCTTGTAAACATGGAGGCATAAAGGTGAGCACTGAGCCTTCAGGGTGGTCGATACAAAAGTGGTGTAGGAGACAAAAAATTCAAACTGTAAAAAAAACAGGGTCCCCCGACCCAATTTACTAAATAGACATGTATATAAAAAAACATTTTTCTTAGGATTTTATTCTCCATTCAGTAGTAATATTATTGGAGGCACTATTTGAACTTGAATCAGCATTTTGGTCTTTCAGTAGATGTATATCCCAAAGTTTCAGCAGATCACTACCCACCTGGGGCAACCTAACAACATGGACAGATCCATTCTTTGTGATCAATAGCTTGACTGGGAAGCCCCATTTATATGGGATTTCATGGTTCCTAAGTGCTTGTGTGATTGGAAGAAATTTTTTTCTTGCCAAAATGGTTGCTTGCGATAAATCAGCGAACATGGAATTATGAGCAAATGGTTTGGGTAAGGTAGTATTTCTCTTGGAATACGCCATAAGCTGTTCTTTAATGTGGTGGTAGTGGATACATGCCAGAACATCCCTAGTAATCTTATCTGGAAGATAGGATGGTTTGGGAATTCTGTGCACTCTGTCAATAATAAGCTCATAAGAAGCAGCATTGGGAATTATTGCAGTGAACAAGTTTTGAAGGTATGCTGTCAACTCTGCTGCTGAGATGTTTTTCAGCAATGCCTTTGAACCTAATATTGTTCCTTCGAGATTTGTCTTCCAGATCAGCAAGTTTCAATTGAACTTGTTGCATGTTTTCAAAATCTTCATTATGGCAATCAACTAAATTGTTGTGAGCAGAGGCATATTCGCCCATCTTATTTTCAATATGATCAACTCTGTCCCCAATATCACGTAACTCCCCTTTAAGCTGTTGAAAAAAGTCACTATGAAGAGAGCTTCGCAGGGACACTTTTGCTTAAGGGTAGTATCTGATATAGGCTAATCAGAAGTAGGGAAGGAATCTATTGGGTCTAAGGAAGACTCTTCCATTGCAGGAAATTTATTAGAGATTTTCCTACCTTGTAAATCATCACTGGAGGAAAGCTTCTGCTTTGATTTTTCAGGGCTGGTGCCTGTTGAAGAAGATGGAGAGGTTTCATCCAGGATTGTTTCCTTCCTAGGAGATTGCATAACTCTGTTGGAATCAGAGAGGATTGTAGATGAAGCTGCATGTGCACGTGAGGTCAGCCTTCTGGCTCCATCTTGATCCTGCTGGTGCTCAGAGGAAAGATAAAAATCTGTATGTTTCCTAGGCAGTTTAGCGTTTCTCCTTTTTCCCATCTCTGCCTTGAGTGCAGGAGAAGCTGGAGAGGGAGAAAATTGTTGTTGTGTTTGCCTCCTGCTTGTTGGTATAGTCCCTGAAGGATGCTCTCTCTCTGCAGCCCTAGCAGAAGACGTCCATCTCAGTCGGCTTCAGGCCACGCCCCCCGTAGGGGAGATTTTTCATCCAAGTATCCCTAAACCAGTTACCTTAAGGGCTTTGAAACAAAAATTAGTTTTGCCACCACAAACTGTGCACCTACTCAACTACCTATAATTTTTGGAATTCTGCAAATCACAAATATCCAATCCTGTTAAAGTAATGGACTATGATAGGTTTGATAATTTACCACCTTCCATTGCATCCCTATACCCACGTTTACAGACGCTGTATCCCAAGCCACTCTCCGATTCTACAGCCCAGGGATTGAAGAGATTTTGATGTTCCACTATGTTTGTTTGAGTGCTGGGATATGCATGACGAACCCCTAAAGAAAGGGATAAGAGGTTGGGTATCATTGTGTCTATTGGCTACACACAGAGCTATACTGTTACTGTGGATCCATGTCACACTGGCCAGTTTAGACACGGTTATGGCCTCCATGCGTGTGTTTATTATAGATCTCTTAGAGGCAGATGAATAAGATGATAATACAGTAACAAGATTGTTGTTTGCCTATATGGAACTCAACTTAGTTCGCAGTGAATTTGACAAGAAAATGCATCGTTACTGTTATTCTACATGGAACAACATTCAATTACCATGAAGGAAGAACTGTATCTAATCACTCTACTCTATCTATGGCTAAAGGGATAGGTAGAGGTGGTCATGTTTAAACAAAAAAACTGAATTGTATAGCACTGTGGAATATTAGTCCTCAAGATCAGATATTTCACTACCCTGCCCTCTGTTTTTTCCCCGGATCCTATTACCCCATCTATTTTCCTTTTGTTTTTTGTATTTTACCCATGTTTTAGCTAAAGAAAATACAAAAAAGTAGACAACAGTTAGACATGTCACAATAGGTTTTATTGCAATGATAATGGACAAAATGGCTTTGTGACTTTAATCACAAAGTCTAAACACTGACTGTTCTGGAACTGTATTCTGCATTTATTTTTCTCAGCATTATTCTATGTCAATGTACACATGATATATACCGTATTTTTTGCCGTATAAGACGCACTTTTTCTTCCCCAAAACTGGGGGGGAAAAGTTGGTGCGTCTTATATGACAAATACCGTGTTTCCCCGATTTTTGATAAAATAATTAAAATAAGACACTTACCCGATAGCCGATCCTGTGTGTGTCTCCTCGATGCTGGCTGGAGCGTGTGTCTCCTCCTGGCTGCAGTGCAGAGCCTAATTGAATCTAAGAATCCAGCACACGCGCCCCCGCGATTCTGAACCAGGAAGCACGCTGCTGATCCCTGCCCTAACGGAGTTACCCGGCCGTACAGTGGAAAAAAAGGTAAGTGGGAAGGGGAATATGAACGGCACAGAGTGATCAGAAGGGAAATTTGAACGGCACAGAGTGATCAGAAGGGGAATATCAGAAGGGGAATACCGGTATGAATGGCACATGAGTGATCAGAAGGGGAATACGGTATGAATGGCACATGAGGGATCAGAAGGGGAATAATCTTTCAGAATCTTTTTTTTCTAGATTTTCCTCCTTTAAAATTGGGTGCGTCTTATGTTCCGGAGCGTCTTGTACGGCGAAAAATACGGTATTTATTTTATTTGTTAACGTCTTTCTGTACCTGTAAATAAAGTTTATAAAAAAACTAAAAAAAAATTCTGTAAAACCTAATACATAATAAACAATACATACATACTTCAACATTTTAACCTGAACAACAGTACAAGCATTCCATAAACAAAAAAAACATACCGGTTTCAAAACCCAGCAACAGGGGCTGCAGATCTCAGAAGGCAAGATTCATTACACACCAGCACAGATTCTCCATTACAAGCCAGCACACCTTGATGGCCCCTAGCCGCCCAGCACTACCTTAACTATTAATTACCTAAGGGCAACCACACCAAAATTGCTTCCCTCACTTCCAAAATCACCAACCAGGACCCTTGCTTTCCTGGACCCCAATCACCCCCAAACTCCTTTCTCTCCCTGCCCTCCAACACAGGGATGGGTGGGCGGGAAGCTTTTCTACCAAACAACTGTTTTCAATCCTTCCTGTCTAAACCATTAAATACCTTACCCCCTAACTCCTCAACTACCTTCCACCAATCCTGCGCTGACCCCTCCTTCCACCTAAACCTTCCAGCCCCAGTCTCCTTTTCACACCCTGTCATGTAGGTCCTATGCCTTTCTTGTCCTTGCTTCAGGCCTCCCTTTCTTTTTGAACTCCAATTTGTGAGGTATTGCGCCACATACATTTTGAAGACTGTATTCAAATTATTTCATATGTGACCCCCATATGTGCTTGTACAAAAATATTGTAATTTTCTATGAGTTTATTATCTATGTAAAGAAGTTTATACATGCCTCTCCCCATATAGCCATTTAGGGGAAGTTAAACAACATCATTACATATATAGGCTGAGTATTTTGTACATATTAAATATGTAGGGATCATCCGCACGTTTCGCAGACAAGGTCCGCTTCCTCAGGGATGTAATTAATACAAGCAAAAATGGTGTATCGGCACTACAATGCAATACAAACGAATAATTAATATCAATAGCTGCGTGCTTATTTTTAAATATTAACCCTATATAAATATATACATACCAAAAAGGTTATTCACCTACAAGTGCACTTAGTCACCTGCTATGGAGGCAGGTATAAAGCAGAGTTAAAACCACAACAACAGAGATAGTGGTGTCCCAAATTCATCCTCCATCATACTGATCAATTTGCAGTGTTTGTCCCTTGAAATTTTCAAAAATTTGCCATTCAAACATCCATTTGGCCACTATATTCAAGAGGGAGTATATATACAGAAGATATAATTAATATGGGGCCTAAACAGAAATCAGATATATCTCTGGATCAAGCATGCCACTGGATATATCAATATATGTATCCAAAAAAGGTATAGAGGGCATAGTTTGTACAAGTTGCTAGGTAATATATATATATATATATATATATATATATATATATATATATATACACACACACACACATATATACATATACACACACAAAAAAAAAAAAAAAAAAAGGAAAGCTACAAAAATTTCATACAGGATGTAAATAATATAACTCATAAATAAGGATCAAACAAATCACTGGATAGGCATAAAGCTGGAGATATAAATTTATAAAGTATGCACATGCACAAGGGGAGAAGAGCCATCACACGGTGTTGTAATTTTACCATTGCTAACTAAATATACACATATATTCTTCTGCGGAATTGCCACTTAGTTTTGCCAACATAGTATCTGCCACATGCACAAAAAGCTAGATAAATTATGCCGGCCGTAGCACAGTCAACCAATTATTTCAGCCTAGGGGCCTGAGATGGTGGCTGTCCCAAAAAGGAGGTGTCCCCTGGATCATAGATCCATTGACATTGTTTACAAGCGTTACATCTAAATGTACCAATGTTTGATTCTACTTGATCCCTATATTTCTGTAAATGGCTTCTTACTAGTTTGTTACTCAAAGAAGGTGCTCTTCAATACACAACTTGTGGTCTATCAGATACAAGTTTTTTTAATTTTTGGATCGCTTGTCAACAATGGCCAATATTTGTTCATAATATGTTTAATTCGTAAATGGTCCATGGAGTGTCATCTTCTTGTTTTGTTTTTTTCGAAAATAATAATGTGGGTTGATCTAATTTTTTTACTTTCTGATATGACCTTTTCAGCATTTTTTTCTATATCCTCTATTTAATAGGTACAGTTGTAGCTCCCTAGCTTGCTCCTCAAAATCACTGTCATTTGAACAGTTCCTTTTTTTTTGCAAGTATTGCAAATAATGGATACTATGAATGAGTGGAGTAGGGTGGGCACTGGTGGCAAATAGTATCGTATTGCCAGCTGTCAATTTTCGATATAGTGACGAAGCTAGAACATTGTTTTCCCCTTTCTAAATATAGATATACAGGAAAGGGATGCAAGTTGGATTGTAGTCCATAGTGAACCTAAGATTGTATTTATTGACTTGCATCTTGTCAAAAAATTCCTAAACAACTCAAGGGTACCTGTCCATATGACATAGACGTCATCTATGTATGGACGCCACAGAACAATGTGGCATAGGTACATGGATAAGGTCTTGTCAAAAAAGAGGTCCCTTTCCCAGCCACCCAGATACAGGTAGGCGTAGCTTGGGGCACAACATGTGCCCATAGCTACGCCACTAGTCTGTAGATAAAGAACATCATTGAAAAGAAAAGTTTTTCCAGTAAGAAAAAAATCTTAATAATTTCAAAATGAATTCCGAATATGGCCAAAGTGTCTTGTACCTTACCATCAAGAACCTTTTTGTGGTTTGGATACCGATTTCATTAGGGATGCTAGAATAAAGGGCTTCTACATCTATTGTAATAAGGAGTGAATTAGGGGGTACATTAAGGTCCTCTATTAATTTTAGTAAATCAGGGGTATCTTTTTTTTTTAAAGGAAGGTAGGCCGTATACATGGGGACGTAGATGTAGGTCTACATGTTTACTGGAATTGCTGTTTAAATATTCCATGCCAGATACAATGGGTCGGCCCAGTGGTTCCTCCAAATTTTTTTGAATTTTGGGGACTGCGTAAAAAGTGGATAGTTTTTGGTTTGCAAGTACTCAAATGTATGTTTGGGGATTACAGTAATATTTAATGCCTCCGTTAATTGTTTGTATTCATTATTAAACTCCTCTATATTTGGTCATGGATTTTATGGTAACACTCAAACTGGTCATTCAAACTTTTTAAACACATTTTCATATACTGATCATTATCGAGAATCACTATATTTCCTTCCTTTTTGGAGGTTTTATAATTATAGATTTATTTTCCTGTAGTGATCTCAAAGCTTTAAATTGGTAATTAGATACATTTTTTAAATATTTTTTGGGGGGTTTTAGGTTTTCAATTTCCTGTGTTACCTGTTTGACAAATGAGGAAATCTGGGTGAGATGAGAAATTGGGGAATTTTTGGGAATTCCTTTTTATATTTGGGATAGTTTCTATTGATGGAGTTTGTTCCATATTGATTTTGTTAGGTGTGTATTTTCTCAATTGGTAGAGTACTTTCATTTTCATTCAGTAATTGAATCAAGCCCCGAAGTACTCGAAAGTCCTGTATACTCAGGGATTCTAATTCCTCATTTTGTACATATTTGTTTTCTACTTCCTCAATTTTCTATCAAAGAGTGACAAAGTAAATCTTATGTGCAAATTGCAAGTGTAAATCCTTTATCAAATCAAAATTGGTTACATTTTTACTGAGGGCAAAAGTTTAATCCTAGTTTAAGTAGTGACGTCTCTGTTAAGGCATAACTAGATAAATTAATAATGTCCAAATCTGACATCTTTAGTGAATCATTTGAAAAAATGGTTTATTTGCCCTTTAGTCAAATTTTTATAAGATTCAACTGCAGTGAAAGTCCCATATTTTGACATTTTTTTATATCATTTTTGAACCCTTGAGGGATGGTGGCAGTCTCAAGTATAATTGAAATCAGGCTAAACAATATATAATAAAAAAGCTATTGTCATATAAAATGTGTCTATTGGCCTATAAAGTCCCCATTTTTGGGGTCTTTTGCTCTTTGTACACTGGCTAAGGATAAGATTTAGGGGCATTTTTATGAAGCAGCGGATGTTACTTTTTAAAGATTTTCATTGGTGGTAGACCTAATCCCTATTATTTAAAACATGTCACACAGGGATCCCTTTGTGAATTACATTTTCATGAAAAATGTACAAACCTGATTATCATCCAGATCATCCGACTTCTCAAGGAGACAAGAACATTGCTCTGCTGCAAGTAAGGAAAAAATAATAATAACATAGGAAGAATATTCAAAGTCCATGCAGGGAGTGCTGCAAAGCCACAGTACTAGAAACAAAAGCAATTTTAGTGGTACATGCTGATCATTTCATTTTGCCCCATCTACAGAAGAACTGCAGCTAATTCACACAAAATCAATGTACATGCAGTATGTTGGACAAACGGTAATGCAATTTTTTGATGTATGGACTAAACCTGCACCTATCCCCATATTAGTCACCTATACCCCTTCTATCGCAGGGTGCTGCCATCTTCTGTCTACTTTGCTTCCTAAGGATGATCTTTGGCCACCTTGATTGGTCTTTGCTGGGATGGCGCAACTTCTGCATGTGCACAGCTCAGCATAATTTTACAGCTGGAATGCAATCAGGCATATAACAGCAATTATTGCAGAATGGACATTGCCTATCCCTTTCCTCAAAACCCACCGGCCTGAATGTCCAATGTTAAAATTTAAACTTCCACTTTATTAAGGGGGCCCCCAGATGTCCAGCCATCATTCTAACACATTTTTATAGGGGGTACTTACCCATTCCATAATGAGTGAAATCAACCCTAAGATGACACACTATAAAAAAGAAACGTATTTATTCTTCCTTCTTTTATTTTTTTTTGACTTGACACAGAAACCCAACCTATGTACAAGCATAGTAATATTAATAAAAAATATTTCTATGCTAAATAACTTGAAACATCACTTTGGAAATCCTAAGCAATTTTCCTGACAATGATATGCTTCAGGGCATCATAATTAACATAACAAGTTGATGGCTATTCCAACCTACAAATTAACTTTCTCAGATATTCACTAGTGCTGAATCTAATCCCTGTTATTTAAAACACATATCACATGTCACGCACTGTAATTTCACTAGGTAGCACAAGGCAGAGAACACAAGCATCAAATACACCAACAAAGGATTGCTGTTGAAGAAACTGTAACTCTGTAGCTTTGGCTCTGCCATAGTAAACATCCAACGCACAGACAGCAAGACAAGTATCAATGCCCTGCTTTGTCGTATGTTCTACACCCAAGAACAAAATGATATTCCTTAGAATGGTTTCATAACAAGGCGTTGGACCATCGTGAATATGTGCATTACAGTGACAATAACTTTGAATGCTGTCCCAATGATTTAATATGCAAACACAAGAGTGTTCTCTAATTCATTGATGATGTCTTTAAACCAAAGGTTTATTAAGGTAATGCACATCAATGCATGACATGCATTAGCACATTTGCGTCATAAAAGAGAATCTAACCATTAAATCAAAATGGCAGCTTCATACAAGAGGAAAGGTTGTATTTTCAGTATAAAATAAGGTATATGGTGTGTTAGCTGTCTGAAAAATAGACCCTTATATGGCCATAATTCTTCTTCTGTGGTGATAAATGACACGGCTCTGAGACAAGCCTAAGGAATTTGTGGTCATGCCCCTTTATTTTCAAATCTTTTTGGGCCTAACTGTCACTTTCTTGAACCCCAGGATCCTTTACTATTGGCATCTAACTGGATCCTTATTGGCCGTTACAAAAGTGCACTGATGAGCTGAGCTGTGCTGTGTTGCGATTGGCTGCTACAAAAAAGGCCTGTGTCCAGCACTATGACATTATCACCTCACCCTATAAAAGCAGGGTGTTTTCTCAAACTTGTCACTTTCCGTGTTTGCAGATTGCCTGATAGCAAGCTTCTTATAAGCTAGCGACCTTTGGTTTTTTGCTTTCTAAATGCAAAGTGTTTCTTTACCCAGCGATTTTCGTGAGTTTCAATCATGGAGATCAAAAGCTCTGCATTCTTTCCATTTGTTTTCCTCCTTCGGTCTATCGGAGGATTGACAACAACCTACCGTGTTTCCCCGATGATAAGGCAGGGCCATCAAATAAGACAGCCCCCCCTTTTTAGGGAAAAATGATGTACTGTAGTCTTCTTCATGGGTAAATAAGGCATCCCCCTGAAAATAAGCCCTAGAGCATATTTTGGCCTTCCAAAAAAAATAAGACAGTGTCTTATCATCGGGGAAACGGGGTATGTCCTCACTGTCATCAGTGGACATTTTGAATCGTACTTAATGTACATCAGGTAAGAGCCAATACTATTTGTATAATAGAGGGGGTATTAGGAGAGGGTGGTATTGTCTTATCTCCCCAGATGACATCAGCCATCTAATTATATATGTTATATAGATTATATATCTATTCAAACCAACATGCCAGTTGGCAGAGCTTATCATGAAGTCAGACCCCAGTAACAAACACATGCTAAGTCAGAAAGGGACACAGAAGAGGTTTTTCTGGCATTAATAGTAAAGGTAGACATGATGATATATCTATATATAAATCATTAGGTCTACCAAAATATGTCTGCAATAAATGCCAGAAGATCCTCTTCTTAGTCCCATTCTGATGTAGCACATAGCAGTTTCTGGGGTCTGGCTTCATGCTAAGCTTGGCCAACTGTCATTACTGTACAGAGGCAGTGTGAGCTTACTGACCACTGGGGGCAGTCTTCATGAACAGTATGGAGGATGACAGTTGGCCGACTTGAGGTCAAAGGTTATGGTCTGATGCTACTAATAAATTAAACCAGAGAGAAGCAGAAAGATTTCTGGCTATTACTACATTTCTGGCTATTACTACAGTTAGAGAAAAAAGCTTTTGTCACATAAACTCATTCACCATTAACAAAAATGACAGATCTGTAGTTTAGATGGTGTGCAGGGAGGAAAATAGGATTAGTGAATGAGATGACGCTGTGCTGACTTCAGTTATTCAATCAGGTGCAAGCAAAAATCCATTTTCACCTTTGACATTTTCTTTTTTATGATTGGATAATTGGAGGGGACACTGCTTTACCTCAAGTTTAGTAGGAAATCCCTTCTCAAACTAAACACGCGCCATCCTTTAATAAATTAACAGCACAAACCATATTTGTCTGAAACAAAATATCCCTATTGTGAGCCTAAACTTGAATATTATACGAATACTAATTTATTATTATTACTACTTAGTAATAGTTTACACTAACCATGGCTCTTCCTATGACTTTTATAGCTACATCGGACACTACTATCCAGAAATAATTGCTCCAACCGCTGATGAGCCACCTCACCATTTCCGCTCTTCTTGGTAAGTGATCATTATATACAGACGCCCCTTTTTTAGAATGTGTATTTTCCCTGTTTGGAACAATATTATTTGGAATCTCACAGGAGATGTGGGTTTAAAATACAATCCTGGTCTACTCCCTGTTATAAACCTAAAAAGGTTGGGGAAGGAGATATATTTTATTGTCTAATTATCGATCTTTACTTTTTGCCTTCATATTAACTTTAAGTGTAGTTTATGAGATACACAGAAGTTTTTTTTTATTTGTCTATTCTCTCTAATCTGACTATTACTTGTGATTTGATGAATAAGTTAGGGACCCTCTAAACCAGCGTTACCAGCAGGGGATACCCAACTAAATGTTATTTTTGAAATAAAAATCATTTCCTAAAGGATTTCTTTTACTTGTCGACCTTAAACTCATAACAAGATATCTTTTTACTAATAATACTCTTTTATGTTTTATTTTAGATGCTGTGATAAAATACTTCATGTACCAGCTGCAATATTTGCGTTAAAAGGGATGCAGAACATCGCTACCCCAAAATTCAGATAGCAAATCTACTCCTTGGATGGGTTGGCTCTGTTGGAACATTCCTAGTTGGTGCTTTTCAGGTGACTATCCAATACCACACTACATCAGAACAGGCCTATTTTTTGATGGTTGCATCCTCCATAACGCCTGTAATTCCATATTACTCTATAAAACATCATTATTATTCTATAAACCATCATTAGTCTGCGGCGAATGTTCAAGGTAAAGGCTGCTATGACCGTGTCAGCAGTTTTCATCGTTCTGATATGTAAGCATTACACTTATTACAATTAACAAACTGTGATTGTGCTTTGCTTACCCCTTAGTTAGGACAATGCAGAGATCTTAGTGAGTTTCAAAGGTCTCATTCATTTTACCTTTAATTAATGTTTTACCCCATCTCTTGCAAGCTCTCCACACCCCTAAGAAACTATAAACTCCAAGTCCTTTTTATATATAATTTTATATAGAAGAATTTAGGTGACATTAAACTAACCATGATATGTTTCAGTTGCAGCATGTAAAACAGCCTACTTTAACATCTGTATCACCACTTAGTGCCAACAAGTAAGTCTTTGCTGCTTATCTTGTCTTTATACACATTATTCCATGCTATGCTCACATTTTGCCACCATCTTTCTCTTTTCTTTTTTTTTTTTTACATTAGACTTTCAGATCACATTTCAATGAAACATAAAAGCAATAAAAAAATATTAGCATACATAAAGCTAACCTTCAATCTCTATTTCTAGTTTGAGGACATTGCAACAGGTATAGCTGAATGGATATCAGCCAGCCTCGTCAGTCTACCCTGTCACCAACTTCCAACATTTGCAGGTAGGTAAATGTACCAAAAAAAAGGTCTTGTTGAAATTCTGTATGTTTGTGTGTGTGTATGTATATATATCTCAATAAATATACACACACACATATACATACACAGTATAGAGAAATATATAGATGTGAAAGATGCATCACAACACATATCTAATCATATTGTCTTTGATCTTACAGGGCTTGTGCTTCAAAATCAAATGGAGCCTGAAAGAAGATTGGCTTACCCTGAGAGAAAATTTCCAGGACAGGGAAGCAGTACCATAATCTAGGTTTGTTGGCTGCCAATATAATTCACACTGGCTAAAAAAAAAAACATTTTTTTGGATAGACCATGTTAATAAACATTGGCAATTTAAGAGAGAACAAACATGTGTGCATTATCTTACCAGCCAAGAACATTATCTTGACATATGCATCAACCATTGGACTTGAGTCAACTTTTGAGTCCCCAGTTTAGGCTGCGTTACCTTATACTAATTATATATATTAGTATTTAATGCCTAAACGTAGATAAATAGGTAAAGTCCTGGAACCTAATTATCTCTGTACACAGGGTCGGGTTTATACTTTTTTTTCTTCCCTAGCCCAGCTATTTTGCCTTTAAAGAAGGCTCTTGTTCAGATTGGCAGTGAGGTTGCGCTGCAGTTACTGCTTCTCCTTGCGCCACAAAACCACTGCCTCAGTAAAGAGGCTGCGTGAAGCTTCTCCTGGCGGCATCGCCATAGAAAATGAATGAGGACAGCATTGAGTGCTTCAGAACTGCAGACAGCAGCCTGCTGTCAAATGTAAAAATACTGGTTCTATAAGAACTAGCACTGTGGTGCAAGTGGCTGACCTGGAATTTGTTTGGATAGCTAGATCCTAACCCCTCTGAATGTACAACATTTTGAGTCATTATTTGAGTAAAGAAAAAACCTTTACTGTAGTTTATTGGTGCAAATGCCTACACTTCCTTGATTATGGTTGTACAATGCTAAAATAAAAAATGTAACTAAAGCAAAACAAGATCTGAGGCCAGATTAATGAAAAATAGATAAGAGCTTTTTTAGTGCAAGGGATACCGTATGCAATTTTCTAAACCTAATGAAGCCACACTTGCACCAGGCAATGAGTATTCCACACACCATCCACTAGTCTGAATTAATCTTTTTTATCCTTGTATCTCATCAAAATAATGATTGTGACACAAAGCCCCTGATTCATCAAGCAGAATCGGATTATCGGTCGCACATTCGTATTCGCGATCTGAAATCGTACGCCATTGCGCTATTCAGCAACTGAAAAAGCTCGCGGCCGGAGACGCGCATCTCCGGCAGCTTTACACTGGCGAGCTTGCATTAAAAGTCACTGTTCCCCTAAAAAATCCGGCTGGCAGTGAGGCGAGTGTACGCGCACACTCGAGTCCGGACCGCGGTAAACCGCGATCGATGGCCGCGCGTACTTTCGCGCTTCCAGCGAGCGCAGATTTTATTGATGAATCAGGGGCAAAGGGTTTTAGATTTTAGGAAACCAAAAAATAACGCAAAACACATGCATCTTGCCAATCAGTTTTCACCTTCCATATAATGGGTGTTGTAAATATAAGAGTGACTGGGGAACAGTTAAATCTATACTGTTTATTGTTAAAAATCACATAAAATGCATTCACCTTAAGTAAAAGTAGAATGGTCATACATATATTATACATTTTTAAAAACAATTGGATCACTTAAGTGGTCCAAGTCCACAAGATCAAACTCAGGTTACCCTTGTAGGTATGAGAGAGAATATATCTGACACATCTACATCTTCTTCACTGTACTCATACAATACTCATATTCAGTCTTAGTTCATCAAATCCTTTCAGGGGTTACCTCCTATCAAGAAGTCACTCAAATTACATTCACACACACCTGGGATATTAAAACATTCCCATTCCTTACCAACATTTAGTGAGCTTAATAAACACAGAGCCTTTTCCTTGGTATCACCAAAAATAATGCAGATTTAAATGTACTTATACACAATGTACCCACTAATCCAGGGGCGGGCAAACTTTTTAGTTAGGGGCCACAATCTGAAAAAAAATTTGCCAGAGGGGCCGGGTCAATGGTAAAGTGGGCAGGGTTATGCCATCATGATGCCCCTGAACGTGATGTCATGATGGCATAACCCCGCCCACTCTCCCATCGCAGATCTGAGCCTGTGATGGGAGAGTGGGCAGGTTGTGTGCACGGACACAACCCGCCCACTCTTTCACCGCAGGCTCAGATCCAGGGACGTGTTCCCCGGCTCTGGCCGGTGCACCCCCTGGTGGGCTCCTTTTCCTGACCCTGCTCAGGGTGGCACCAGCCAGAGCGGCGGAACACCCACAGGGCAACAATTGCTGTAAAACCTGCTGACAAAGGCAGCAATATATGGGTGATGGATATTG
The DNA here is from genome assembly GCF_032062135.1 of Pyxicephalus adspersus. Lineage (NCBI taxonomy): Eukaryota > Metazoa > Chordata > Amphibia > Anura > Pyxicephalidae > Pyxicephalus > Pyxicephalus adspersus. The sequence goes on along the minus strand of NC_092871.1, from coordinate 51,647,695 downwards.
TACAATATAAAAAAAATGTGTTATCAGATTCTCCATAATAAATCTCTGTATTATCTAGGCAAGAGATGTTATTACCTTTCAACAACAATTCTCAAAATTATTAGATGAGGTCTTTACCAAGGGGATTATTACAAAAGACCAGGTGGATTTTTTTTAAGTTTCACAGCCTTTAAACATTATTGATATGATTGATTGACTCTTCAGCCAGTATATCTTTGACATTAACTTTCTTGTGAAATGGAGTTTAAGTAGCTAACAAAACACATATGTCTCAGTTTTTTTGTTTTTATCAAATATTGCCTTGCTGGAATGACATTAAAAGCTAGTACATTTGTTAAATATACTGCTTTACCAGCTGTGTCATGAACAGAAGCAGTACCAATATGTGTGTGTAACATCAATAATGGTAAATGTCCATCACAGAATTCTTCATTAGACCAGGAGGAAGATGACAACAAATGTGCATTTAATATGACTGTTGAAGAAGTTTTTACAGCATTTATAAAAGTTTTACTTTTAACCCTTTCAGGGGTACATAAAACCCATTACTCATTCCCTGAAAGGGTTAAAATGTGTAAAGAAATTGGACAAGGCTTTAATGTTAAATTATTTTATTAAATAATAATGGGATTTTGCTTACGTGTGAGCGCCCCAAGAGTGGTCTTGTTCCACCTTGTACTGTGAAATAATCCTTCCCTTTGTAAACCAGCAGCATGGGACCTTGTCTGTGTTCATACTGCTGTCATTATCCCAATGTAGAAATCTTCATATATCCCACACTGATTGTTGAAGAAACTTGACATTTTTAAGGTACCCTGAGAGCTGATATTAGACCAAATTACCATAACATATCAGATACTTGATTCCAAACATAAAATCCTAATAACAACAAGGGATCTTTTATCCTTAACCACCTAAGCGTTACACTGAGGTCTAGATTTCTGTACCAAAAGTGATCCACTGTTTTTCATGAAATTTTTTTTTAAATTGTAAGGACCTCAACCGCCACAGGGCCACAAGAGAGACCCCTCACTCTTGTGCGCCCCTCCACACCTGCAGTGCCCGTCGTATCCCTTCTTGTAAGCCCAGACACCACAAATCCATGCCCACATCATTCAGGTGCACACCATCAGACCCCAAAAACATCCCCGTCTCCACCTCCAGATCCCGATGCCGCACCACCAAGCCCCCATTTCGAACAAAAAAGCGGCCCACATCCTTGTTCAGCTTCTTTCCGGCCTTATTCAAACGCTCTACAGACCGGGACCCCCTCCAATGCAACCTACCCACCATATCTGACCAAACCACCACCAACTGCTTAAACCTGGTACTCAAAAATCCCATTTAATATCCCGAATCAATTCACGCACCGGCCTATCTCCCAGATCATTCCCACCAGTGTGCAACACCACCACATCAGGCACCCGGTCCAACCTTATAAAACGATCCATTTCCGGCAGAACCCCCCGCCATTGAAGGCCCGGAATGCTGAGCCATCGAACCAACCCAGCAGATCGAGGGATGCCAAGCTGTCTACCATCCGGACGAACAGCCGCTCGTCGTGCACCCCTTGCCACATAAGAATCGCCTATGATCCAGACCAGACCGGGACAAACACCTGGAACAAAAACAGGATGAAATGCACGCCTTCAAAACAAACCTTCAAAACCAACCTTCCCCCCATTGTACCCTCACCAACCATCCAATAAGAAACCAAAAAGGGGGTGGGGGGGATTGAAACCACCTGGGCCACTAGTCCCTACCCCCACCACGACCAGCCAACAAACTGCCGAGTGACTTACCGCACAACCAAATGTGGACTATATGTGTATAAAGTCGAAACTGCCTAGACTCTCAACCCCCAATCTTCTTAATTACTTCCTCGCTCAGGCCCCACCTACCCGCCTCCGTGGCTGCTCCAATACGGAAAGAGTGCGACGAGAATTCCTTGTCATTCAAACCTTCCGCCCTCAAACACTTCCTAAACACCGCCAAAAACTGAAACCTAGACAATGCCCTCCCATCCTCATGAATCAGGAAAGGGCCCTCTCCCACCGGCCGGACCCTCAAAAAATCTTCCACCACAGCAACCGGACAAGCAACACCCCTGTCAACCCATGCCAAGTCCACCCCAAAATCCTTGCCTAACTGATCCGTCTTCGACCGGGTAATCCACAAACTAACACTATTCCTCCGCCAAGTCACCTCCCGCCATTGCAGCCCCCCTGGGTGCCGAGTCGCCGGGCTCACCAATTCCCCAATCCGCATGGCACCATAGAATGCCAAAACAAAAGCCACCCTAAACAGCAGCACCTCAAACTCAGATAAACAAACCTCCCGCAACCTACCCAACACCGCCCGCAACACCGCAAAGGACACCGGCCTCCGACGATCCCCAACCTTGCGTCCCTTTCTTTAACCTTTCAAAACTTGCCGCACCACAAAAGCTTTTGTGACATCCGTCCACCCCAACAACTTGAACAAAAACGCCAATGCCACCAGCTTACGGTTCACCACCGAAACGGACACTCCCGCCGCAAAACTACAACATAAAAAAGACAATAACAAATTCAACCCATGAGAATCCCCATCAACCCCTTCAAACTGAGAACCAAAACGAAACCACTCCACCCACACAGCCGAGTAAGCAGCCCACGTAGAAGGACTCACAGACCGCCGAACCATACCCGCTAAGAATCCAAGGCGATCCTCCACAACGCTGGGGGGCAACCGACTCCGTGCCGGGCCGCTCCTGGAGCCAATAGCTGGAAACGGTCCCACTGAAAACGAGACAAGGCATCCGCAATGTTATTCTTAGCACCCGGCACATGAACCGCCCCCACCGCAATATTCAACCGCAAGCATCTCAACACCAAATGGCTCATCAGCCGAATCACTGGCCCTGATGAAGCTGTAAAAGAATTCACAACCTGAACCACCCCCATATTGTCACAACAGAAACGAATCTTCCTGTTCGCCAATTTGGGACCCCAGATTTCCAGTGCCACCACAATAGGGAACAGCTCGAGGGCCACCAAATTAGACGTCAATTCCGCTTTGACCCACTCAGCTGGCCAGGCCTCCGCACTCCATTCACCTTGCAAATAAGCCCCATACCCGACACCCCCAGCCACGTCCGTGAACAGCTCAAGGTCCGCACTGACAACCGCCCATCCATCCACACCGAGCGCCCGTTGTAGCCCTCTAGAAACTCCCGCCACACCACCAGGTCCGCCCGGAGCTCTTGATTCAGCCGAATAAAGTGCGTTGGGTGACGAATTTCCGCGGTAGCAGCAGCCAACCGCCTAGCAAAAATCCGCCCCATAGGCATGATTCTGCACGCAAAGTGCAACTTACCTAGAAGGGATTGCAAGGCCCTCAGCTGCAATTTTTTTCAACTGCTTGCCCGAACCACCTCTTCCACCAGTCCCCGCAACTTCTCCTCCGGCAATCGACACTCCATGGCCTCCGTGTCAATCACAATCCCAAGGAAAGCCAGCGCCGACACCGGCCCTTCTGTCTTGTCCGCCACCAATGGAATACCAAACCTCTCCGCAATATACTGCAGCGATCCCAACAGCACCCTGCAAACCGAGGAATTTGCCGGGCCAATACACAAGAAGTCATCCAAATAGTGAATGATGGACGGGACTTCCGTCACATCCCTCACTACCCATTCCAAAAAGGAACTGAATGTTTCAAAAAGTGCGCAGGACAATGAACAGCCCATGGGCAGACACCTATCCACATAGAACGCCCCTTGCCACACGCACCCCAAGAAACGCTGGCTCTCTGGGTGAACCGGCAACAACCTAAACGCCGTCTCAACATCAGCCTTTGCCAACAGCGCACCCTTCCCATAACATCGCACCCACTTAAGGGCGCAGTCAAATGAAGCGTAAGACACAGAGCATAACTCCGGATCAATGGCTGCATTAACCGTGCCCCCATGCGGGTACAACAAATGATGGATGAGCCGAAACTTGTTCGGCTCCTTCTTAGGAACCACCCCTAAAGGAGACACCACCAAACCCTCTATTGGAGGTTTCGCAAAAGGCCCCCCCATCCTACCCAACTCCACCTCCTTAGCCAATTTTGCTGTGACAACCGAAGGACGGGCCAATGTGGATTTCAGATTCCGCACCCGGGGCGGCGGGGCCCCCAACGAGCAAGGAATCCGAAACCCCTCCTTAAAACCCAGCTCCAGCAAACGCGGCGCGGCCCTGTCCGGATATCTATTTAGAAAGGGGGCCATCCTTTCTACCATCACCGGCGTCCTCCCTTTTACTAGCAAAGTCGCCCGGGCGTCCTTTTCCGTGCCTGAAGCAACGGGCAAGACCGTGGGCCCCGCCACACCTGGAACATTCGTGCCGGAAGCGTCAGGCTGCCCCAAAACGGCAAGTGCCCTCATTGAATTGCCAGCATACACCTTTCTTTCTGAGGACCGGGGAATCCGTGGCAAACTGACCCCCGGCCGCCCCCCCGAGAAAGGGCGAACTTACCACTCTCGCCGGCGTCATCAACTTCATCCACAAACTGATGTCCTTGTGGTCCCACCAGATAGACGGCCTGACTGCCTTACATTGCCGAAACTGCTCATCGTAGCGCAGCCACGCCAACCCCCCATAAAACCCTATAGGCCTCCCCAATACGGTAGCGTCCAGATAACAGAACAGCGCCGAACAATGTTCCGGCGCCTTTTCCCCAATAACACTGGCCAAAATGGCAAAAGCCTGCAGCCAGTTGGCAAATGTCCTGGGAATCAACCGTACCCTCCTCTGCTCTTCCTCACCCTTTTTCCACTCACCCATTCCATGGTCCAGGTTAAAGCGTTCCAGCTGCAACAAGGAAAATATATCCACAAATTCACCACGCCAAATCTTTTTCCTCACTTCTTGTTTTAAATGAGCCCCCAGCAGGCCTTCAAAACAAACATAGACTTCCCCCTTAGCTGCATCACCCACACTCACCTGATCAATTCCAGAAACCGTCCCAACGCCAGAGGTCTCCCGCTGCTCCATGTCCGACGCTTGCTCCACCTGACTACCCACCTCCTCCCTTGCAGCAACAACTTCACCCTTCCTGCTGTCTCTTGTAGAAAAGGGCTCCACTTCCGTTTCCCAACCTTTTTAACTCCTATCGCTCCACCTATCCACCCCTCCCTATGTCTCACCCATCCCCTCCCCTTTCCGTTTCCTTGCACGTATCACTTCTAACCATTAACCCTCTGCTGTCTCCCCTCCTGTCTGCTCAGTCATGCTGGCCTTCCACTATCCTCGTACGTTCCAGGCCTCCCTGTCCAGAGGAAAAGGATTGTTTTCCAGAAAGGCTGAAAGGAGCTGAGGAACGGAGCGCTGTCTGTCTTGCAGGACCTCATGTTTGCTGAAGAGACTTGTTGCTGTTGTTCAGTTTAAAGACATCATTGGATCCAGAACAAGACCCGGGTCAGTAAAATCGTGCACGCACCGCATTATAGAATTGGCACCTGAAATACCAGAGACTGAGATTAGACCTGCAGTAGCTAGTAAGTTAGGGTCTATGTGTGTGGCAGGTCATAAGAACCAATTTTGAAAAAGGGCGCTGTGCTGTCCTCTGGGCTGAGTGTATATAATGTAATTTTCTTTGTCTTTATATTTGGAGTTTTGTTCATTGTTATATTACTCAGTAAAGTACGTTCTGTTTTACATGAGCTGGCGTCCGTGTTGTCTTCTCTGTGACTTCGCTGTATCCTAGAAAGCCCCCGGTACACGGCTTACACATCCTGCCCACCAGTCAACCCATATCCTGCCCACCACTGGTCCTACATCCTGCCCACCACACATCCTACACTCTGCCCAACACTCAGCCCACACCCTGCCCACCACTCAGCCCACACCCTACTCATCACTCCTCCCACACCCTGCCCACCACTCATCCTACACTATGCCCACAACTCCTCCCACACCCTGCCCACCACTCATCCTACACCCTGCCCACCACTCATCCCACACCCTGCCCACAACTGAACCCACACCCTGCCCACCACTCCCCGTACATCCTGCCCACCACTTCTCAAACACCCTCCCCTCCATTCTTCATACATCCTGCCCACCACTCTACCTACACCCTGCTCACCACTCATCTTACACCCTGCCCACCACTCAGCCCACACCTGCCCACCACTCATCCTACACCCTGCCCACCACCCATCCTACACCCTGTCCACCACTCAGCCTACACCCTGCCCACCATTTAGCCCATACCCTGCCCACCACTCCCCATACATCCTGCCCACCACTCAGCCCACACCCTGCTCACCACTCCTCATACATCCTGCCCACCACTCCGTCCTACATCCTGCCCACCACTCATCCTACACTTTGCCCACCACTCAGCCCACACCCTACCCACCAATCAGCCCATACCCTGCCCATCACTCCTCCTACACCCTCCCCACCACTCCTCCCAAACCATCCCAAACCCTTCCCATTACTCCTCCTACACTCTGCCCACCACTCAGCCCACACCCTGCCCATCACTCATCCTACACCCTGCTCACCAGTCAGCCCACACCCTGCCCACCACTCATCCTACACCCTGCCCACCCCTCCTCCCTCACCCTGCGCAACACTCATTCTACACCCTTCCCACCACTCCTTCCACACCCTGCCCACCACTCAGCCCACACCCTACCCACCACTTCTCATACATCCTGCCCACCACTCATTCTACACCCTGACCACCACCACTCATCCTACACCCTGCCCACTACTAAGCCTACAAACATGGGAGCACCAGCTTGTACAAAAAGAGTCAATTACATCAACATTGATTTTCAGGTAAACCTTTCATTAGTAACTCCAAATTTATTGTTAGGCTAAAACTGTAGTCTCCACTGCTTTAAACAATTACCAAAAATGTATGAAATATACTGCTAAAGCTTTGCATTTATTGCATATGGCAGGTTTCGCAGGATGCTTTAGCTTTGTTTTGATTTCAATGTAGCGTATTGCTTTTTCTATATCAAAGATGTGTTGCCCTGTTACGCCTGTTTTTACCACTCAGTCTATAAATGACAGCACGGGAATGACCACTCTTCACTTCTATAGGGGAGAACATAGTGGGGTGCTACTTGCTCGTCCTTCCCCCTCCTCTCTCCATAAAAAAGAATGGCCAATCATTCGTTCATCTAGCTTTAGTGATCTGATGTTTACCTGACTTTTGTATGGGGATTTACACCAATACGCCAATAAAAACACAAACTACAAACTTTTTTTTATTTTATATTATTATTATTATTTTATATTAATCTTATATTATTAAGTATGATATTTTTTAACAAATATATACTTCCAATAATTGGACACAAAGGAGTAAAGCTACATACACACTTCCAATTATTATCGTCGGAAAACGAACGACGAACGTTCCTGCACGATATATATGAACGATCGTATAGCACCGATCCTGCACATGGAGGTAACGACACGATCGTTCGTAGATATTGTACACACAATAGATACGATCGTTTAAGCGATAGAGGAACTATGTGCACGACAGGAAAGTGAACGGACGTTCGTTCATCACGCATGCTCTGAACATGGACGATCAACAAACGACCGTACACACGAACGATGTTCAACGATCGTCGCCCAATCCGATCCGCCGGTCCGGTCGTTCGTTTCCAACAATTTTCCTCGTTCGTCGGCGTCGTTGGTTACTTTTTTACCAACGATTTTTTGCCCAATCGATCGTTCGTCGTTCGATTGGAACGATAAAAATTGGAAGTGTGTACGCACCTTAAGGGAGGAACTAAACTTGTGGGTGGGTGGTGAGCTTCTTCCATAACCATGAAAGTGTACACAGCACTTTTATCGGTTATTGCACATACTTACCTGTCAACAGTTGCCCTGCAGTTTTGGAAAGTCAGGAACTGACATCGCTGTAGGCATGGAAGGTGCCGTCTTCACCGCTGGCTTCTGTGAAGATGTTGATCCTTCTCACTGGTTGGATCATGTAACCCCGGATGTGCACAGGAGTTACGTTATCCTTGACGGATGGCTCTGTGTGTGAGACAAATGTGCCATGTAGTTTAGAGCTTACAAGAAACCACCAGTAGCCCAGGAGTTTTTTAATTTGACAAAGAGACATTGCATGTCTACCTCCTGATGGTTTTTTGTTTTTTCAGTTTAGGTCCATTTTACGTAAATAAGAACTAAATGTGACTAAGGCTCTTTCACAACGTGTTTAGCTAAGTAGTAACAATTAGCAATCATGTTGCAATACAACTTTCGTGTTCCTGCTATGTGCAAGCTCTGTTGTCACTCATCATGGATTAGACAGGTGGGCACAGAAAAATGTGTTTATTTCTCTGCTATAATGTTCTAATTTACCAGCAAAATTTATTCTATCTACTGTATCTTCTTAAATATAAACTAATCTAAGAATAAACTGAGTTACCTATTTTACCTAAAAAAAAACTAACCTAAAAAACTAAAACAATAATCAACTAAAATGCTGGCTCCTTTTTACAGCACCTTTAAAAAAGCACTCAAAACTCATCTTTTCAAATTTGCATACTCATCTTCTTCTGTCTCTAAAAACTCTCACTACATCCCTCCATTCCATATTCCCCCTCCTATTGTGTGATACTCCCCCACCTCCTAGATTGTAAGCTCTTTGGGGCAGGGTCCTCTCCTTCTCCTGTGTCATTGTCTTTATCAGTCTGTCATTTGCTATACCTATTTAATCTACATCGCTAGGTAACATGTTGGCGCTATATAAATCCTGTTTATTATTATTATTAAAATTAATATAAATAATAGTATTAAGAAGAAGAAGAAGAAGAAATATGTAAATTAAACGAATGTGAATAAATAAATCCATGACATGGTATTTTTAAAATATTTATTAAGGAAAAAAAGTCACATGAGCTCTATTTTCCAGGATGGGTCACTTGTTCATAAATGATCATTTGTACATTAGATGGTGCTGCATCCTCATGTAAAATGGGTAACAAACTCTTTATTATTAAACTGCACTGCAAGAGTTCATTATACACATGGATTCAGTGTCATCTATTGGAGGGACCAAAATAACAAACCAAGATTCTCAGGTCAAAAAGATTCTTAGTTTATACTTGATTATATACATATACACTTATACAAATGTAAAGAGATGTATATTAATACATCAGCTTATTCACTCAGTTTACAAACTTTTATCCCAAAGTCCTAACAATAAATTTTAATGTTTGCTGCTTGTTGGGAAGGAAAAAAGGAGTTAATTATAGGATGACCAGCTGAAAATATAAGAACAAAAGCACAACTAATGAGATGGGACAAAAACTAATGAGACTACCAAAGGAATACAAGTGACAGGGGCAAAATGTCTGGCCAAATCAACTGTATTTTTCTTTATTTGCAGAAAAGGTTCAAAGTCTGAAAACTGAAGACCAATGCAGGCACCTAATTTAGAGGCATGTTTAGACTAATGGCATTTTACTGCTCCTAGGTTCCTTTTGTCAAACATTAGACATCCAGGAGAGGCGACAGCCTGTAAAGCTACATAAATACCTCAGAAAATAGTGTGAAATGTGTCCAGCAATCCTCCATCATTTTTCATGTATAAACAAGCAATAAGGAACAACAACTGTGATTTCTATCAAGGAAAGCATAGTGGGTGCTGTCCACTGGTCTTCTCCTCTCCCCAGGATGGATACTTTTTGGTCTCATAGGCCAGCTAGCTTGTGTTGCAAACCATCAACCTTTGATTTTGACAGAACACACCAAGAAAAAGGTTCCACAAGAACAAAAAAAGATAGAGATGGGAGGTGAGGGGAGAAAAAGAGTGGAGAGAAATGGGAAGAAAGATGGAGAATTGAGGGGGGGTGGGGGGGCAGAGAGGGGTGAAAGAAAGAGGCAGGGAGTGCAGCAAGAGATTGAGGGGAAGAGAGAAAGAGACATACAATGGAAATTATAGGGCATAACGAGTGGGAGGTAGAGAGGGAAGGATAGAGGAGACAGAAAGGAAGGGGGAGGGAGGAAAGAGAGACAAACAGAGAGAGAAGGGGGAGTGGAGAGAGAGAGAGGAAAAGAAGAGTTGGAGAGATAGGGAAAGGCAATGCAGAGTGAGTGAGGGGGTTGGAGAGAGCAAGAAAGAAGAGGGCAGAGAAGAGAGGGCAGAAGGATAGAGCCAGGGAGAGAAAAGAAGAGAGAGGAAGAGTGTGGGGAGAAGTGATGGAAAAGAAAGGAGAGAGAGGAATAGTGGAGTGAGACAGAAAGAGGAGGATGGGGAGAGAGAAGACAGCAAAAAGAGAGGAAGAGTGACAGGGTGAAGAGAGGGAGGTAGGTAGAGGATGCTGTTTGAAGCATCCGAATAAAATGCGTGGCAGCATTGCCACCTCCTATCACCTGTTAAATAAAAGATGAGAATCTGACCCATTCTGTCCAATGTTAAAAAAGTTATTATAAAACATCTTACCATTCAGAAATCGCCATGTCCCATCCTTTTACAAGTGACTTCAACTCCTTCTACAGACAACCTGAAATAAATGGGAAATGGTTAGGGGCACCCCAAATATTTTCATGACTACTGCACAGGGTGACCTTACTGGGCCCCGTTGCTCCTCATACAATTCCATACACCTTCAATAAAGTCTATCTTAAAGCAAACCCAAACTTTATCATCAGTTCTATTATTATTGTTATTATTAAACAGGATTTATATAGCGCCAACATATTATGCAGCGCTGTACATTAAATAGGGTTGGCAAATGACAGATACAGACAGTGACACAGGAGGAAGAGAGGACCCAGGCCAGAAGAGCTTACAATTTAGGAGATAATATTTGATTAATATTTGATAACTATTCTCACTGACTTGCACTAGAATGTCAGTACCCCCTGGTGGCGCATTGTCACACATTTCTCAATACAGACTTTAACCAGCCAGGCCTGGTGCTTTGTACAAGCACATTCCATGTTTATGATGAACATTCATTCAGCTACGGTTTGCATCTGTTCCTATGTTGGGAACTTACGAATTGTAGGATACACTGATATTTGCCTCCTTCTCATTTGCAGAAACTCTTGAAAAGATGTATGCTACTTCTTTATCTTTAAGTTTAATTTCCTCCTATGATAATACTAAAATAAATGTTCCAAGGTCCATTGATCTGTAAAAAGAATGCAATCATGTTAGTTTGTCTGGTTGCTTTCCAAACATTACAGAACAATACAAACAGCAAAGGTGGTGTAAAAAAATCATACATCTATTGAGAATTTACTCATTGGTGTAGAATTTGTCCTGCATGCTTGCTATGGGGTTCCAAACTTTGCATTCTGCTCATCACCCCCCTTTACAAGTAGATTTGGGTTTACTGAGCCTTTTAGACAAAACTTCAGTCATCTAGTTATACAAAATGACCATATAACAAAGTTCCCAATATTTCTGGTAACTTCAAAAACAATTATTATCTTTGGATATAAAGTATGTGAAATAAGTGAACAAATAGGACTTGTGTGGTCATTTTCCCTCATCTTTGCATTCCGTAGTCTGAACGAGGGACACAATAAAAGTTGTGCTGTCAGGAACCAATTAGAGCTCCCATTTGTGCCCATCATAATGTTATAACCAGTTGGGCTTTTTTGCATAAACACTCCTTGAAGGTTCAAAAGTAGTGTAATGGATAGGGAAGAGCTAATCTAGTTCACATAGAGTTTTGCATGTTCAAATTTGCAAACTCCATTGAAGTCAATGAGTCTGATTTATTAAAGCTGTCTAGGATGGAGACGATAGACTATCATGGATGAATTTGGGTAATCCAGCATATCTGCAATGGATCTAATTCAGGATTGACAACGTTTGCCAACAAATAGTAAATAATTTTGAAGAAATGCTTTCCAGGTTTGCTGAACCACCCACACCCAGGTTCACCCATGATAGATGTTCTCTAGTCTTGGAGAGCTTGGAATATATGCAGGGTTTATAAGGGAGCATTAAATTTATGGTAAAACTGGGGACTAATGCCACATGTAAAAGCACAGCATATTTCCCTATACAAAATTATCAATGCTCCTCAAACACAGCACACAATAGCAGTATGGGCAGGTTCACACCTTGCTTTGGGATCAAGCAATCCCACACCGCTCCTGGAGGCTGGCACCTTGACAGCCACTCAGACACCTGTACTACAGCGCTGCTTCTTATAGAGCCAGTGTCTGCACATTTGGCAGCTGTACAGCCAGTACTGCTCACTACCATTTATTTTCTATAGTGCTGCCATGGGGAGAAGCTACTTGTAGAGTCTCCCTGGAGGCAGTGGCTCCCTGGCTTAATGAAGCGGTACATGCAATGTGAACATAGACTAAGGCTCTTGTAAGCCCACCTTAGAAAGAAGGCAGGATGATCATTTCCTTCAGATCTTTGACTTTTTGACTATGCTGACCATTGGCAACATTACTATTGCATTATAGGTCATTTGTCAATAATGGCAGAAAATCTGCAAGGTGGTCAGACAAGAATTCATGAACCCAGGGGATTCACCACAAAGCCATGGCAGTAATGAACCTGAACCTCATCCCTAATGGGAGGCAGGCATGTGATCTGGCATGCATCCCTAATGGGAGGCAGGCATGTGTCTGCTTTGCAAAGCTAACATTGACAGGAGTTTGTTTGGAGAAGATTTTTTTATTAACTGACCATCTCTCCCTCCAAAGGACTAATGATCTCCAAATCACTCACCTTGGTAAAGTCAGGGGGAATCCCTTTAAGTTCAGTGCTGCAGTTCACAGGGTTTCCATAAGTGATACGCAGCAGAGAGAAAAGTGACAGCAGAAAAATTTCAGTTGCCATGTCAGTGTATGACAAAACCCCCCAGACCAGGGGAATAGGCACTGCTGCAGCAGTCTGTTATAAAGCATTACAAAAGGGTTTTGTCAAACCATTGCCAACTTCTCATCTCCTCCTCAGTCAATGTCTGTTGGCCTTTGGTCCTCAAGGGACAATGTGACATCCTGCAATCTCTCCAGGTCAAATATTGGCAAAATCTCTGTGGAAAGAGGTAAACAAGGTGTCTAGTCCCTGCTATGAAACACCCAGCAAATTGCCAAAACTTCCGGCTACTATTCCCAGTCCCACAGTTTACACAAGGGAAACGATTGCACATATTAGTTAATAGTGAAAAGTTTTTAAAAGGACTTCTTGTAAAAAAAGAAGAAAAAAAAAGATTAAATACCGAAACCAGATTTTGCAACAAAATTTACTTTCAGTCTAGAGCAGAGGTAGGAAAACTCAGGTCTTTAGGCCAGATACAGCCTAATGCCCCCTTTGTTATTTATTGTTGGATCCGGCTTATTTGAATTGTTGCGCTATCTCGATTTCCTGCAAAATTATCGATATCATCGAATTCCAGCACAGTAACCCCAATTACTATGCCTAAAGAGCAAAAGCAACGCGCAGCTACCATTTTCCTGAAGTTTGACCTTGAACATCGTGTCTTCAACCCCGAATGGACTGACGAATTATTCTTCGTCCAACGCAGCAACAGAGCCCTGTGTTTAGTGTGCAAGGACACCAACAGCACCTTCAAGCGGTCGAATCTAAAGGGGCATTTCAATGCCAAGCACACGCAATGCCAAGCAATATGTGCACACGTACAAAGACTACCCCGCGGATGAGCGGAAGACTGAGGCTGCTCGCTTGCAGTCACGGTTGGAAAAAACCTTTCTTTGGACACCTTGTTTCTTCTGGCCTAGTGTGCCTTCTTGACCTCCTGAAATGGCCTAGTAGTCCAAAAAGTTTGCCGACCCTGGTCTAGAGAATTAGCTGGGATACTTGTTCTGCTGCTAGATGTTCTAAGTTTGATTGCCAACATCATTTATCCCACTTCCTCTGTGTCCAGGTCATCCTAGACCAGCTTGTGAGTGGCTGGTGAAATGGTGAAAGGAGTAACAGCAAAGTGATGATCTCTCTGTTACTACTTTCCCTCCTCCTATCAGATTTCTCTTTGACAGCAAATGAACTGATTGGCTACTGGTTCTTCCTTTCACATTCCAGCTCTGCTGTAGAGGGGATGTAAGAGGGTAATACCAGGGGGTACCTGATCATTGCATAATTATAGAATATATTTATTGATGTAGTGATGGTTACAGAACATTCATTTCTATATTTGCCCCTAGATCTCAGCTTTTATACGTACCTGTCTCACCTTATACCATTCTATTAAAAAGAATATTTTACACTACACAATCCCACATATCCTTTCTTTCCACACATACTTTCTGCTCATTTAAAAGAGCACTCAAAACCCATCTTTCAAACTTGTCTATCCGTTTTCTTCTTCTGTCTTCTAAAACCCTCACTAATTCCCACCTCTTCAAATCACTATTCTGTGCTACTTCCCCCACCTCCTAGATTGTAAGCTTTTTGGGGCAGGGTCCTCTACTCTTCCTGTGTTACATACTGATAGAAAGAAAGTGTGCTCTTTCTCTTTTTACAGTCCAATTACAGACTGATCAGGGAAAATAGGTGGGGTTTGCCTACTTACTTCATTTCCCTATAGCTGCAGAGACAAAATAAGGTTTTCTACTCTTGCACTAAGGAAGGGGTTTGTCACCTAGGAGTCTGCTGCAAGTAGATGGGGTGCAAAGTTGCAGTGAAGAGGCCATTGGTTAAGCTATGCCACTGAGTGTGTGCATAATTGGTATTTGTTCTTCCAACACTATACTGACAATGCGGAACTAAACCTTACAATTTAAAATTGCATGCAGGTTTTTTGTTTATTGCAGAAAGGATAGTGAATGTTAAACTCTTAATAAACTTACAAATTTGTTTTTTTTAAGTAAACTCACCCCTTGTTTTTTTGCTAGCGCTGACACCTTCACCCTGTCCTCTTCTGAATTTGGGAACTTTGGTCCATCTTGTTTGGCCAGCCTGGAATGACATACCTTAATTATATAGGAGGATGCAGACAGGCAGGTACATTTATTTTTCAGAGAATACTTTGCCTGGCACTTCCCCAATAAAGAATCTGGCTGCTAGCTATTTTTAATTGGTAAGGTTTCATTCTTCCTTTATGGGACACTATCATAAGTAATTAATGGCAGCTGCCATTCCTGAGTTTTCCTTTAAGACTTCTGACTCCTTGTCTGCAGTTATGATACTCAGATCCCCATACTGGCAATTCACTGAAACTTTTCTGACACTCGTTTAAAGCATGTCTCTTCTGGTACTGCACAGCCAGGTATTTCGAGAAGGAGACCTGCAATGTCAGTCCCTCTACTTCACTTAGAACGAAGTCACTAGAAAGCTTGTCCTAGGTAACCTAATATGGGCGATAAAAAAATGACAGATGTGGAGCTTAAACCTTCAAGGGCAAGTCAGCAATGGCTACAATGGTAAGGACAAACCCTTGCATGTATCATGCACAGTTCAGCTCTCCTTTTTTCTCAATTTCATATACCTAACCTTGTTCATAGACTATCTGTTACAATGTTGTATAATTTTTGTCCCATCCACCAGCAAGCACCACCTCCTTCTGGAAAGCTGATACCCCTGGTTTAATTTTGGGTGCCATAGAGGAGAGACAACTATTATTTGGGGATAACACTATGTCTGTTTGTGGTTCCTTGTCATTGTCAAGACTTTGTGTCTCAGAATACCAAAATTAGATATATTGTTATTTTAAATTTGTTATTATTTTTTGTAATATTTGTTATAGTAAATGTTTTTCAGTGTTTTTTTCCTTCTCTAACATTTAAATTATTATTTATTAAGGTAAAAAGCACAAATTTATCTTAGAGAATAAAAGTTACTTTCCAAAGAACAGCCAGTGATGTGCAAAGAGCACTACAAATGTTTTTTGCCTGCATGTAATTGGATGATAAAAGTGTACACAGTTTCAACTCATTTACTAAAATAAATATATTTTGGTATTTATTAATTATATTATTTTTTTATTAGCTCAGTGAATGAGATAAAGCTGTGTTGAATGGATAATATTCTGATCATATGCAAGCAAAATACTTTCTTTTAAAGCTTCTCATTTTTTTAATCAACATAATTGTGTATTTGTTGTAAAGTGAATTTCTTTTTTGGGTGTACTTGGTTTAGTGAAAAGGGGGAGCAAAGTCATTTCTGCACAGGGACCCACTGTTGGCTACTTTTAGTCACTGCATTAAATATTTAAATGATTACTTTTTGCAGGCATAGAAGCATCCAGGACCATGAAGCTGCTGCTGTGTCTGAGTTTAGTTTTCTGTCTGGTGTCAGCAGGTGAAGTGCTATTTCCTTAATCTTTATTTTATAGCATCCCCTATGTGATAACAAGACTAGGGATGAGCAAGAAGGCCTCTGACAGTCTTGTGAAAATTTCCTAGAACTTCTGATGTGTCCGCGAAATTTCGGTGAACTGATTTTGCGAATCCTATTAAAGTCAATGGGCTGACTTTAAACATTATTAGCAAAGCCCTTATACATGTTAGAACCAGCAAAAGTGCTAGGTATGTGTAGGAAAACCATGACAACAAGGGACAAATACAAAAGTTCCTAAAGACCTTGTGATTTTCCAGAAAATGGCAGGTAAAGTGACCAGGAAAATAGGATTTTTGCGTGATGGACAGCATTTAGAAGGAAGCATAAACATTAGGAGAAAGGGTGAACTCAACCTACTAGCAACAGTCTCTGCTGTCAAAACAGCAGAAGAAAGCATTGCTGTTTAATGTACGCACCCCTATTTAATTTATATAGCTGCATAATTTATTAATCTATATACATTTTATTAATAATAATAATAATAATAATAATAATTACTAGCTGGCATCATGACCTGGATGACATGTGTTAGAAATGCCAACTATAAAATTTCGGACAAGTAGCAGTGTGTGGCCTCTGGTCAGCTTTCACCAGGGAGACCGCATTGGTAAGGAGATCATGGAGATGTCATGGAGAGCTGGGTGTAGTGCATCGTCAATTCCATTTAGAAGTGTGTAATACAATTTTTGTTAATGGAGTACTGACAAGCAGCAAGAAGTAGGAGGAGGTGGGTCCTGCGACAGAGCAGGGACTGCATTGGTTACTGGCATCTAGAGCTGGGTGTAGTGCGTCCTCAATGCCACACAGAAGTGTGTAATACAATTTTAGTGAATGGAATACTGACAGGTGGCAGGAGGAGGAGGTGGTGGGCCCCGAGAAGGAGCGCAAGAAGTGTGTAATACAAATATCTAAAAATTTGTGAACAAACTTGTGATTAAATTTGTGATTAAACATAGAAGGGCCAGACCAAGATGTTTTGTGCGCCAGCACTGTTGCTGTGGTCTGTGCCAGAAGCGGTAGGAAGGTAGACGGTATTGCTAGTTTGCTTCATGAAGTGGATGACATGAATGCCAACCCTCAATCTTACAATACTTAGCTGAAAATTTAGGAAAAAGCAATGGTACCTATCAGTGTGGCAGTACTGGGGGTTTTCATCTGCAGTTTGTCAGCCTCCCGGAAGCAGCAGAAATGTAAAGTATATTGCTAGCTGGCACAATGGCAAGCATGACCACCCTGGGGATGAATGCCACCCTGTACGTTGCGATAACTAGCAGAAAAATTCAACCGAGGCAGGCTCAGCTGACATGGTGTTGGTGATAGGCAGCCACAGACTCAGCACAGGAGCAGTGTGGGTTCACAGAGGCATCTTGGTTGGCTAGTGAGTCTTTGTGCCAGTCAACCAGTGACATCTGCAGTGATTGTTAGTAACCCACCTTTCGTTTATTCTCAAAAAGGTGAGGCGATTGACATTTTCTGGGGACAGTCATGACCAATTATCCGTGACCAATCCTCCAGCGGCACTGAAGGTTCTTTTGGACAGAACACTTGATGCCTGGCACGAATGAAGCCTGATGGCATACTGTGCTAACTGCGGGCAGATTTCAAGCCTGTTGACCCAAAAACTAATGACGTCACTACTGCCAGGAAAGGCATCCTCCTCATAATTGCTGTCATCAACACCACCACCAACCAGAAAAGAGTCAACGTAATCACGCACCGTGCGCTTCATGCATTCTCGATAGTTATGCCCCCGCACTTCACTTGTTTGAGGTGGCCGCATCAGGTTTTGCCAGGCATCCAAAAAAATTCCTCCTGCCTTGGCCTAGACTTTTGGATGTGTGTGGCCTGCTGCCACTACTGTTGCTGCTGCCGCTACAGGGGGATATGGTAAAGGCAGTGTCCGCCTGAGCTCCCTGTACAGATATCAAACACAGAAATATCTGTATTTATTTTACAGTAGGACAGAAATTTAACTTTACTAAGAAGTCTTCTTTGGTAAATAGGAACAGGTATCAAACACTAAAATATCTGTATTTATTTTACAGTAGGACAGAAATTTAACTGTACCAAACATTCTTCTTTGGTAAATAAGAACTACAATTGATTTTATTTAGCTTTAGTGAATGTACAGTGGGAAAAAATTACTAACAGTGTCTTCACTAATACACAATACAGATTACACTAAATCTGCTGACTGCTGACATTTTAACAAAACTGACTAGCTAGTAGCTCATGTAAAAGGATATATCCCCTATAAAACACAGAACTATGCAACTAACAATGAACTGAGAAGGCTCCTACACTGTCCCTGTCACAATACACATCTCTCCCTGCATCTATCCTATACACAGAACACAAAATGGAGTGACTAACCCCTCCCTCCTCCCCTGTATTTATATGCTTGTGTTCAGATCTCTCCTGATTGGCTGCTGGGCCTTGCAGTGCATCCTGGGAGCAAATAATTCGCTGTCAGCCGCGATTCCCACGTTACCACCCCCTGCTTTTTCCCTCATTCGATCAGGAAGAACACGACCTCATGGCGAATCACAAGACCGTTCTCGCTAACTTGTTCTGTAAGCGAGAAAGGCCCGATTTGCCACGAGATCGAAATTACAAATCTCGCCTGCTCATCCCTATTGTTTAAATCAAGGTGTGTGCCAGTGAAAGACACAGGTGAGAAAAGATGTAATTTTGACAAATGGTTAGTACTGAGAAAAGAGTTAGGAGTTGTAATTTAGCAAAAATAAAAAAGGGAAAAAATCATCATAAAAAGGAATAATAAGCAAATATAATTAATGAAGTCCCATATGAGTGGCAAGGAAAAAGTGATTATTGAATATGTTATTTAAAAATCTGCCAGTTATAAGTAGGATAAAAGCAAGGTTTATAAATTTAATATAAATGATAATGGATGTATTATTCAATGTAGTCAAATAGGTCACTGATTTCCAAATATACATGAATATAAATAAAGATATATATTCTTGTCTATATAATAAATTGAAAATAAATGGGAGACATACCCTATGGTGGGGGAGTATTTCCATTCATAGGCAGAGCGCTGCAGCATGTCAATCAATGTGGCACAAGCAGATGGGCTTCTTGTGCAATGGGAATAAAGTGTGCTCCGACCTATGCTAACTTCTACTTAGGAGAATGGGAAGAAGAAGACCTCTTTAATGCCATCAAACACACTCTGTTCAAGCCAGAGGACTTGCCCCCAATGCAACAGTGACACCTATTGGAGATGATCAGCAAGCACCTGTGAGCAGTGTATTTCCGGAAGTGGGAGGACACCCACGTACGGGCTAGATGCATGGGTGTGGCTGGATGTGGCCAGGGGTCCTGGAGATGTATAAGAAGGGACAACAGCCACAAATCTTTCTCACTTATCCTCTTATATACATTTTATACCCTCTTCTCCCAAATCTCTTATCCTCTTATATACATCCTATGCCTCTTCTCACAAATCTCCTATGCTCGTAAATATATCCAATGCCTCTTAGACCTCTCTTTCTCTTACTTTCTCATTTTCTCTCGAGCTAAGGTGCAGGGTACAGAGGACAAACTCTTTGCGTAATGTTTCATTTTACTTTGTCTATTTGATTAATAGTTAGCTTAATTGGAATATTTGTTGATTACTTGTTAATTCTTTTCTCTTTTTATAAATATCTTGTTATTTAGGATCTGTGTGATTATTAAGCTAATAGAGACTTAGTGAGGATACTGCTTTTCAAGGAAAGGGATAAGGGAAACAGGATTTTTTCCTTCAGTGACCTAAACGCTTAACTACTTCAATGTGAGTGCAAGTGGATAAATAATCTACAAGCCACCTAACCACCCAGCTTAAATGATGTAAAACGTTTTAAACCCTAAATTTGAGCCCAAGCCACATTATACTTTGAGCTTGAACTACAATTACACTCGGGCTACATTACACCACACACTGTGAATTCTATTTTCTCTAATCTATTTCTCTTATGTCTTGCATATCAACAATGTAAATAGGTGTTATATGTCATCCATTATGTTCTATATGTCATCATATGTTTATACCTGTAGTATCCTATAGTAACAATAGCCAAAACCATCCTGTATTATTTGATTTGCTAGGACAAACACATTGTATCATACTGTTCAATCAACTCAATGATGCATTATTCTTTTATGTTTGATGTGGGATGTAGGAATATTACCTAAATATAGTTGAAAAGTGCTTCTATTTGTATGTACACTACCTCTGTACGTCAAAGAATGTATCCAATTCAAGTTATAATGTCATATTAACTTGTAAATGGTTGATTTGCATTTATATTTAAACTTTTAAGTTGAAATTTGAATCTCACTCAAATTTATTTATCATCATTTGGAAATCACTTTTTTCAGTTCTACATTTCCTTGCTAAAACGTACACTTTAATTATAAAACTGATATTATTTCCAGCTTATATATATATAATCATGCTTATAATACTTCTAAATACATACCTTATTTTCTTATCATTTATTTGGTTCATGTTACTCAAGCAGCTCCCATATGGGACACTACACTAACAATTATCATTATTTTTATCACCACCCATATTATGCCTCCCTCCTTATTCTGCCCCCTCCCTGCCCCGCGAGTACGTGCTGGAGTCTAGTGGGGTGCCCTTTGTCTATATGACGGTTGGAAGGATTCTCCTCCCTATCTGGAAAAGGACACTTTTTCCTCCATTTGATCTCCTAGCCTAATGATACGGATCATTGGACCACCCTTCATTTTCATAGGGACAGCCCAATAGAACCGCAAATACTATGGACCGAAGCGGCATCAGACCTCACCGGATAAGAACATCAGAAGAGCCCACAGGATCAGACCAATGGCCCATTTATTATTAGCTAATATTATATATATCTCACATTACAGGAATGCAGGGAGTTTTACTAAACTATGCCAATTGCTTAGCAATGCAGCACATTGCACACAATTTTTGGTAAAAGCACCACACAGTTACAGTTACACACAATTACATTCAACAGACACTTACCTTCTTCCACAAGCTTTGTGTTCACCTGTTCCTGACTGGGTATAGCAGACTGGTACACCTGTTCCTGGGTTGTGTAGCTCTGTTCAGTGTCTTCAACTTTCATATTGTACTTCCCATAACTAGGACAGAGCAATACAAGAGACCCCCCCCCCCCCCCCCTTTGTCATGTCTGCCTACTCCTCCCTCTCTCCCTCTGTACTTTCACCCTTTCAATGCTGGATCAAGACACATCAGCTTTAAGACACAATGGCTGCCTCTCCTCACCACAGCCTGGTATTCTGAGGGTTAACTGATGACACAGGAGAAGGAAAAGGGAAATTCCACAGCCAGCAGAGCTGACAGAGGGACAGCCAATGGGAGGCCAACCAGGTGGGGAGTGCGTGCCCACAGAGAGGCCACTGAGTGCCCCCTCTGGCACGTGTGCCATAGGTTCACCACCACTGGTATAGGGTTACTTCACAAGGTTCTACTGAATCACTAAAGGAGGGCTCCCAAGCTCCATTGTACCTTCTTTGGAATAAAGCCACCAGAGCTAACAAGCAAAAGCATCACATCTGATAGCACTGATAGATGATCTTGGATCTAGTGCCCTCCTTCTGTTCTTGTGAGTGTCATCTAGATGGCTACATCACTCTTCACTTCCCAGATTTTTCTGGACTCAGAAGTAGGTACCTGGTTCCTGGTTCTTTCCCAACTGGTTGTTAAGGTTAAAAGTTGCCTTTTTCTAAATTGTATTTTAGGTCATTTTAGGTTGTTGTTTTTGATCTATAGTAGATAGTATTGTATTCCACAATGCACCATAAAATAGTTTTTTATGCTATAAATATACCTTCACCTTACCATTAATAATTGGAGCACCGCCTTAGCTGCCTGGTTGAGTGCTCTGCTGTTTGTTTGCTACGTTTTGATTTTTACTGTTCTAAAACTTGTTGCTGCTGCAAAAATGTATTCACTTATCAGTGCCTTGGAGAGGGAGGAGGTACACATGCTCTCCAACATGGGATTCCTGGTTGGAGGCCTGTTGATCTGGGTTCCACCTGAGCCTCCCATGAGTGTATTCACCTGTGCTGTGTCTGCCTATTTTTACATTGTTTGCTATCTGACTGTCATTATTCCCCCCTTGATGTTCTCTATTCCCTCCCAACATCAGTCATCAACAGGTGTAGGTCACCTCAGATCCTACTCATTTTGCTAAAAGGCATGTTGTCTCTTCCAGGTCTGTCATGAGTAAGGCCCCAGACAAATCTCCTACCTCTCTTAACCCCCCTGGTGTTCTAATTATGTCAGTATTTTTATGCAAAAAGAGGTTCCATTTGGATTTTCCTTCCACTGTCATCCCTCTTTGAGCAACAAACCATGCACTTTCTTGTAGGTGCTGCCTTTTTTTGGGTTGGTGGGATGTACTCAGTGAAGTGACGACCAGTCAAGCGTACCTCTATTTTACTGTGATCGAGCATTTAAATACAGATTACAATGCAATCTGCTTTAAAAGTTCCTGTCCCGCCACGCCTCCTCAGCGTACCGACGCTTCATGCATCAGACCGAGGCTGTGATGCAGCAGCTGGATGGAGATCGCTGAGGATGCTGTTGAAACGAGGGTCTCAGGTAGTAGTTTTTTTCTGCTTTTTGCATTTAAAATTCACCTCAAGTCACACGCGGGAATACCGCCAAGGGGGTTAAGATTATATCTCACAAAGCCCAAAGTCTCAACTCCCCCATTAAAAGAAGTAAAGTGTTCCAAAACTACCATTCTCTTCAGGTAGATATAGTGGCCCTGCAAGAATTACATTTTACCAGGAGCTTGGCACCAACATATCTTCACAAACATTACCCACAGTTTTACATGGCAAACGCAGGGGAAAACACCTTGAGGTGGTTTTGTGTCTGGCAAAACACTTGAACTTTTTTGAGATGGAGGTGGCGAGAGATATGTAGGGGAGGTTCATAGTAGTGACGGGGTCAATATCGGGTCAACTAGTCACATTTATTGTATACTATGCCCCCAATACAGGCCAAATGGCATTCTTTCAGGATCTTCTCACTCAGGCTTTACCCAAGGTACAGGGAACTATGATTTCTCTAGAAACTCCGCGATATAAACATCCCCCAAAGTGGAGCAATAGGTTGGGGCAACTAATACTGCGCCAACATGACCTAGCTGACATCTGATAGGAGTTTAATCCTTCGGCCAGAGATTTTCAATGGCTCATCAGCTTTTTTCTAGGATCAACCACTTTTTCATCTCAGCTCACTTGGTCCCCCTTGTCTCAAGCGTCCAGAATATTTCTTCCACTTGGTCTGACCACGACCCTGTGGTAGTCATGCTCTCAACCTTGGGAGGTAGATCATCTTGTTTCTACAGGAGAATAAACAATAGCATATTGCATAATAGGTTACTAGGCACTAAAATTGGGAACACTATGAAGAATTTTTTGCACACAACGTTCCTAGTGACATGTCCTATGCTAATAACTGGGAAGCATTCAAAATCATTATTAGAGGGAAACTAATTAAACTTGCCTCTAGACCCAGGAACAAGAAGCGCTGCTGTTGGTGGTGGGTGTCCATTATTGCCACACCATGAACAAGGCGTAGTGGAGTACATGACCCAACCTGGGTCAAGTGATTGTACCCCCTCTTCATCCCAGTCCCAGACACAGGCCTTACAGGTGTCCCAAACAATTCATGATACACCTGTTCCTCCTAGTTTGTCATCAGCGGCTGGAAAGTCACGTGTACAGCAGTATGTAGAGGAGTCCCACCGAGGGGTTGGAGAGGCAGAGGTACAAGCATTCCTTCAAGATGCTCAGTTGTTTCAGTCATCTGACGAAGAGAGTCAGTTCACAGGCTTTCCCCCCATTTACTTTTCACCATAACACTCTGAGCCAGACGAGCCAATTCAAACTGGCTCTAAAAGGCCGCTGCTTCCTTTCAGCACATATAGGGAAACTGTCTCTTCTGATGGCGATGATGATGATGTCCTTGATCCGACATGGGGCAAACAAGGAGATCATCATAGGCAGGAAGGAGGAGGAGAAAGAAGAGGAGGAGGAGGTTGAAGAACGCCTTCAAAGGGGGAGAGGGAGGAAGAGGGTAAAAGCTGCCCATACTCTGCATTCTTCAAGTACCAGTGAGGCAAGTCATAGACCTAAATCGTCGGAAGCTGTCACCACAGCTATGCCTCAAGAACTGCGGACCGCCACTACGAGCACCAGCTCCAGAGCACCTTTTGGCCCAGTTAGATGTTCGCCAGTGTGGGCATTTTTTAATGTCCATAGTGATGACAACACTATAGTCATCTGCAAACTGTGTGCTCAACACTTGAAATGGGCAAAAACCCAAACAAACTTGGAACAAGTTGCACGAGCACTCAAAAAAAGCCACCACCCGGTAACCTGGCGGGAACACCTGGTCAAAGCATAGAGCTCTGTGCGACCACCTCCACCCAAGAAGCAAGCTCAAACTGCTCGATCTTCCTCCGCTGCCTTTCCTCCTTCTGCCACCAAAGTTACCCATGCTGCTGCCAGCAATTTGAGTGGGGCATAAAGCCGAGCATTACCTTTTTCAGGCTCCACCAGCAGTGAGCAGGAGCTCCAACGCAGATCTGCTGCTGTTTGTTGCATTGCTAGCAGTCAAGACCAGGCATCATTGCCATCCCCCACAACTTCTACCCCATCGTCCAATGTTTCTGTGGTTAGCATTAGCAGCATCCAAACTTCCATCCCCCAGATGCTGGAACGCAAGAGGAAATATGGCCCAAATGACCCCAAAACAAAGCTAATCAATGCGGCAATTGCACAGCTGATTGAGTTAAAGCTCTGAGGGGAGTAGAAACCTCCATCTTGTTCTGACAGCATCCATTTTGTGAGTTGTGTTTCCAGATGAACCTTTGTCCTATATATATGTATTAAGAGATATCTTGTTTTACTTGCATAAGGGAAAATAGAACAAATTATTGCATGTCGCAAACTATAACTGTCAGAGTCCTTATCTGTACGAAACATGTTTAACCACAAGTCAAAAAAGGGAACTTGTGTTATCTCTAAAATTCTAAGTGTACGTGGCAAATAATTTCCTAATGTTGCTATGACCATATATGTATGTATGTATTGTATAACTCATTTGTTTTCACTTGCTCAGTACTAACCAAAAGTGACTATAAAAGGGTATGACACATCAATAAACTTTGGACAATTCTTGTATACCATATCCCTTGTGTGCGTGTCTTCTTGAGATTTGTCCCCTGACGCGTCAGAGCTGGAGGCAGTTTCCAACCTTGACCAGGGTGTACTGATAAAGATAGAATAGATCCTTTCAAGCTCCTCCCTTACCAGCTGGTGGACTCCAATGCGTTCCGTTACCTCTGCGCAACTCCACAGTACGTTATGCCCAAGCGACAGTATTTTGCAGAAAAATGTGTTCCTGCTTTGCATGAACACGTGCAGAGCAATGAGTCCATGGCCTTGCAGTACTCAGTTTCTAGCAAGGTGCATCTGACAACTGACAGTTGGTCGAGCAAGCATGGAGTGGGAAGGTATATTTCCTATACAGCTTACTGGGTAACTCTGGTGGCAGCGGGGGAAGATGCAGCTGCAGCAAGGCCTGCATACCTACCTCCACCCAGAGCACATCGCCATGCAATTTCCTCCCCAACCTCCACTTCCACCTCCTCCTTTGACTCTTGTGCCTCAACCTGTTCCTCCAGGGACACTTTGCCGTAGAGACCCAGCACCTCCCATTCAGCAGCATATGTTCACCGCCAGCAACAACCTGCAGTTTGCTATTTTGGTGCACAATTCAGATGTTGCCACGCAGTCCTGAGGTTGCGAAGCTTGGGTCAATCTGCTGGCAGCCCTGCGTTGTAGGAAACTCACACACGTACCTTGCCTGGGTCACATCATGAACCTGATAGTTGTTGCACCTCAAGATTGTTTATGAATATGTAAATAGATATGTATATGTATATAGAGGTATGTATATATATATATATATATATATATATATATATATATATATATGATATAAATGTACATATATGTGTGTATAGATATGTGTTCAGCTGCATCAAGAGATGATGTTTCAAACATCATCTCGGACATGCGTGCCTACTAGGCATAGTGCACCACAAATCCAGGAAGAGGAGGAGGTGGAAGAGGATGAGGAGGATATTGCAGGCATGGGAGAAGGGGAGGAAGGGGCAGAGTAGGATATTGAGGGTACATGGCATCCATCCACCCAAACACAAGGCGGCATGTTCCGTGGATGCCAAGACCAGGCAGAGAAGGAGGAGGACGATCCTGTGCTGCTGTTCGACCCTCAGGAGTGTGGGTCCAGAATTACCTCAGCTGTGGGTAGTTTGAACCACATGATAGCCTTCATGCAGGAGTGCATAGCCAAAGATCCATGCATTCAACACATAAAAACAAAGACTGACGACTATTGGATTGCTACGTTACTGGATCCACGTTGCAGGCCTGAGATACAACAACTGATCTTGCCCCAATACAGGGGACCTAAAATGCAGCACTACCAAGAAGTGCTTGTAAGGGACTTGTGCTCAGCCTTTCCGGTTGCCTGCAGCAGCAGCAGCAGGGATCCCAATGACAGTTCCACCAGCCATGGGCGCCAAACAACTGCTTTAGGCTGAATGGGTGGCAGCAGCAGTAGAGGTCGTCTAAGCCAAACTATGCAGGCTTTTTTTCAGCGGAAGCAAGCTGCCAGTCGTGCAGCAGTTGCCAATGACACTCAGCAGTGGTACTCAGTCATGGTGCAGGGATACCTGAGCTCTGCAAAGGAATCTGCAACCTGCAAAGCCAGGACCCACTGGGCTACTGGGTATCCAAGCTTGAGCAGTGGCTGGAGCTGGCAGAACATGCCATTCAGATCCTTGTCTTCCCAGCCGCAAGTGTGTTATCTGAAAGAGCGTTCAGTGCAGCTGGGGGCGTAGTGAGTGACCAACGGATTCGGCTCTCCACAGAAAATGTCGACCGAATCACTTTTAATAAAATGAATAAGGCTTGGATCGACAATGACTTAAACACCCCCTATGCAGAGTGTACTGATTAGTCGTCAACTGCTGCACAGACACCTTGATGGAAAGAGCACATTCATAGCCTTCGGCATCTCCTTCTACTCGTCCCTCTGTAATTTTTTTTTACCGAGCACCTCCCTCAGGGCCCTCTGCCTCTATCTACTTTGAGGCCTATATCACTTATAATGAAGCCTTGTGATTCATAATTAAATATTTGTATTTTTAGTAGAGAAATACATACATTTTTCTGTCCTTTTGGATAGATAGCAAGTGGTATCGAAAATAAATATCTGTATTTTTTTTACAGAAATACAGAAGTTTTTATGGCTTTTTGATAGATAGCAAGTAGGATCAGAATGAAATTTTTGTATTTTCTTTACAGAAATATAGAATTATTTCTGTTTATTTTGATAGATTGCAAGTGGTATCATAATTAAATATATGTATTTTTTACAGCAATACAAACATTTTTAATTTATTTTGATAGATTGCAAGTGGTATCAGAATTAAATATCTGTATTTTTTTACAGAAATACAGACATTTTTATGGCTTTTTTTGATAGATAGCAAGTGGTATCAGAATTAAATATCTGTATTTTTTACAGAAATGCAGACATTTTAAGTTTATTTTGATAGATTGCGAGTGGTATCAGAATTAAATATCTGTATTTTTTTTTACAGAAATAGACATTTTTATGGCTTTTTTTGATATATAGCAAGTGGTATCACAGTTAAATATCTGTATTTTTTTTACAGAAATACAGAAATTTTTCTATTTTGATAGATTCCAAGTGGTATCAAAATTAAATATCTGTATTTTTTTTACAGAAATACAGACATTTTTATGGCTTTTTTGATAGATAGCAAGTGGTATCAGAATGAAATATCTGTATTTTTTTACAGAAATTTTTCTGTTTATTTTGATAGATTGCAAGTGGTATCAGAACTAAATATTTTTTTTTTTTTACAGAAATACAGAATTTTTTATGGCTTTTCTGATAGATAGCAAGTGGTATCAGAATTAAATATCTGTATTTGTTTTACAGAAATACAGACATTTTTTATGGCTTTTTTGATAGAGATCAAGTGGTATCAGTATTAAATATCTGTATTTTAATTGAAATTATTTTGATAGATTGCACATTTTAATTTAATTTGCAATCTATCAAAATAAACAGAAACATTTCTGTATTTCTGTAAAACATACAGATAGTTAATTTTGATACCACTTGCTATCTATCCAAAAAGCCATAAAAATTTCTGTGTTTCTGTAAAAAAAATACAGATATTTAATTCTGATACCACTTGCAATCTATCAAAATAAAAAAAATGTCTGTATTTCTGTAAAAAAAATACAGATATTTAATTCAAGCTACAACTTGCTATCTATCAAAAAAGCCAAAAAAATGTATGTTTTTCTCTCCAAACAATAGAGATATTTAAATATGATTTATAGATTTTTTTTATGGCTATTTAGATAGATAGCAAGTGGGATTAGAATTTATTATCTGTATTTTTTTTTTTACAGAAATAAAGAAAATTTTATGGGTTTTTGGATAGATACTAAGCGCTATGAGAATGAAATATATGTATTTTTTTTTGGATAAATATAGAAATTTTTCTGGCTTTTGTGATTTATTACAAGAGGTATAATTTAGGATACCTCTTGCAATCTATCACAAAAAACCTAAATATTTCTGTAAAAAAATTATATTATGATATTTTATCTATCCTAAAACCCATAAAAAGTTCAGTATTTCGCTCCAAAAAATACAGATATTTCATTCTGATGCCACTTTGCTATATATCTCCAACGCCATAAAGATTTCTATGTTTTTCTCCCAAAATTCCAAAGAACCATAAAAAAATCTATATTTTTCTAGAGAAAATACTGATTTTTAGTTCTGATCCCACTTTGCTATATATCCCTAAAGTTAACCCCCCTAGGGGTAAGTTAGTTAACCCCCCTAGGGGTAATCCCGAGGGTGACTCGGGGGGGCTTTTACATGCAAAAAGTGGTAATCCCAGCCCATAACCAGTATTCTTGTATTGACCATGGGTTCGTCCAGTCTCATTTGCTCCCCAATATACTTGGGGCTGGGATTTTGTCAACGCCTTGGTCCGATCATGATCTGCTGGCATTGTATCTGATGGGTTTTAACTGGCCACCAACCGGGTTTCGCTGGAGATTTAACGAAAGCTTTGTTTCAGATACTTTGGTGAAAAGGGAGATAGACTCATTTTTGGGTAGTTATTTTCAGATCAATGTCGTGAGCGACACGTCCCCAGCTATTAATTGGGAAGCTCATAAGGCTTATATTTGGGGGGAGCTGATCAAACTGGGGGCGTCACGTAAGAGGGCTCATAACAAACTGATTGATATTGGTCTTAACGAATACCACCAGTTACAGTTACAACATAAGAACGACCCCCAGCCCGTGCTGAAGTCTCGGTTAGAGGCCAAACGCACAGAACTTAATTTACTTCTTACTACTAGGGCAGAAAAATCAATTCGCTGGTCCGCCCACAAATTTTATCTGTGGAGTGACAAACCAGGCAGCCTTTTGGTTAATAAACTCAACCCCAGACCCAGACCCCAGGGCTAACGCAAAACCCAGAAAAAATTTTGGCAGCTTTTGAAGATTTCTATGGTCGTTTATACAGTTCTGAAGACTCAATTTCCAATGTAGGCATTGAAGGGTTTCTTAATAATCTTGACCTACCTAAACTGCAGCCTAAACACAAGGCAAGTTGGGAAGTTCACCTGGCCCGGATGGTTTTTCTAATTTGTACTACAAATTTTTGCTCCGCCGGACGGCTTCTCCCTTCAGAGATCATCCGGCGCTGGACGAAGACGGACGTGGACGATCAGCGGGACCAGGTAAGATGCCGGCCGATATCTTGTGTTCAGCTGGCCGATATCTTGTGTTCAGCCGGCCGGGATCTTGTGTTCAGCCGGCCGGGCGGCGGAACGCAAGATGCCGGGCAGCGGAACACAAGATACCGGCCGGCATCTTACCGGTCCCGCTGGCACCCGACACTGGAGAGGGAGATCGACGGACGACGATGGACGGAGGACGACGCTGGAATAGGAAAACGACGCTGGAATCCTTACCTCCATGGTCCCGCTGGATGTGCACAGCAGGACCATGGAGGTAAGGCTGTGACAAAATTACGGGGTTAACCATCCTAGCCATTTTTTTTTGCCCGTACGAAGGTCGGGCATACCGGCAAGGTGGTTAAGGGACGCCAATAGAGCATTTATTAGCGTGATCCCTAAGCCAGGTAAGGATGCATCGGAAAAGGCCAATTACAGACCCATTTCATTAATTAATTGTGACCTTAAAATTTTGATGAAAATCATGTCAGTTTGGCTGGGCTCTTTTTTGGGAGTGTATATCCATCCGAACCAGGTGGGCTTTATGCAACACAGACAGGCCCCGGATCAAACAAGAAGAGCAATAGACCTCATTTCAGTGGTTAACTCCAATTGGGACGGGGGCCTCCCACGTCAGGCTATGCTGCTTTCCCTCAATCTTCAAAAGGCATTTGACAGTATATCTTGGAGATATCTTTTTCAGATTCTTGCTAAGATGGACTTTGGGGCCCACTTTACTAACCTGTTGTTGGCTCTGTATGATTCACCAGAAGCGAAGATATTGCTAGGGGGATTTTTTTCTACTGCTATCCCAATTAAAAGGGGGACCAGACAGGGATGTCTGCTTTCGCCACTCCTGTTTGCACTAGCAATTGAGCCCTTAGCAATCGCAATGCGAACAAATCCTAACATTAAAGGGATTAGCTGCAACCGTGTGGAACATAAATGTGCCATTTTTGCTGATGATATTTTGATGTTTATCACCTCCCCAATCACTACTTTGCCCAACCTAATGAAACTCTTGGATTATTTTTCTCTGTGCTCAGACCTGAGGATAAATAAATCTAAATCTCAGGCCCTTAATATAAATATTCCCTCAGGGACGCTGAAAGGAATAAGGGAGACTTTTGACTTCAGCTGGCAGGAGGATTCCATTCAGTATCTTGGCATCTTGCTGACTCCTACGTGCAATGGTCTCTATAACTATAACTACACATCTTTGTTTAAAAAATGTTATGTGGATATTCAGAGGTGGTCCCTCTCCCCCCCATCGTGGCTGGGACGGATATGTGCTATCAAAATGAATTTACTCCCTAGACTACTTTATCTGTTTTGTACTCCCCCAATTCAGGTACCTGTAAAGGAGCTGGAATTCCTCCAGTCTAGAAAAATGCAATTTATCTAGGCTGGGAAGAAGGCCGGAATACGAAAAAACATTATTTTTGCCCCTAAGCGAATGGGGGGCCTGGGGGTTCCACATCTGAAGTATTACTATGTGGCGTCACAGGTTGCACAAGTCTCATTGAGCACTTTGCACGGAGGTCGACCTCAATGGGTTGAATTAGAGAATCAGGGTGGTTTTTCGGGCTCTATAGAATCCCTCATGTGGCATAGAAAAAGTATGCGAGGAGCTGTGCAATGCCCGGCTCTGTCCCACTCCATTCAGGTATGGGATAAATTTAGCAATTGTCCGACACTAATCTCACCTCATAAACCTCTAACCCCACTCTGGCATAAACCGGATTTTCCGCCGGGCTTATGTCCAGCTGACTTTCATTGGTAGATTTCCAAGGGTTTTAGAAGGGTGAAAGATTTGTTGGATATTTGCGCAGTGTTCACTTGGGAACATTTGGTCAGTAATTTTGAAATTCCTCTAATGGAACATTTCCGCTATAGACAATTGACTTCCTATATCAATATGATAATTAAAGAAGCCCCGAGACCCATGCGCTCTTCTGCATTTGAAAGCACGTGCTCTTCCATAGCTTCCACTAAAGGGCAAATTTCTGTGATTTACTCAGCCTTAGTTGCCCCTACCAGTAAACTGCAGTATATGCGGGATTGGGAAACTGAACTGGGCACCACATGGGATTTGGGAGAATAGTGGGATGTGGTGTACTCCCTTTCCAAGGTCTCTTTGAACTCTGCGGTAGTGGAAGCCAATTACAAAGTAGCACTTCGATGGTATCTAACTCCAGCTAGACTAGCGAAAATGTTCCCCTCAACTTCTCCCTTATGTTTTCGAAGCTGTGATTCTAGGGGATTCATGTTGCATATCTGGTGGTCATGTCCGATAGGTATTTATTTGATCTCCAGAATTTTACAACAAACGATTTGTAATACTGTGAAGGCTGCCCTGTTTAGTAAGCTTGAGGTGTCCCTTCCTGGACCCACAATGAAACTGATTAGATTGATATTACTAGCGGCCAGAATCTCACTGGCCAAAGCTTGGAAGTCACCCTCGATATCTTTGGACTCTATTTATACGAAATTGAATTGGATTATGGTTAATGATAGACTAACTCATACCCTAAAGAATTCCCTGGACAAATTTGATGATATATGGGAACCTGGGATCTCGTTTAGTAATACATAGATTTTGGTCTATGCTGGTTTACTCGGGTATAGTGCATTAGTGATACGTGCCTTATCAACTTCCTCTACTTTCCCTTTCCTCCTCCCTTGTAGTTTTTACTTTTTATGTTTGTTGTTGTTTTTAATGCACAACTGGGACACTTGATTTGTTTACTCACTGCTCAAACTTGGCTAATTATTGCTTTGTCTTCTACTAACCGTTCTTATGGTTTGCTATATTATACATTCATCTGACTCTAAGTTGTTTCCCGTTAAAGGTATACTTGGACGAGGGAAACAATAAGGTTTGAGCATTGTTTGCAATGAAAAATGTTTTAAATGTCTGAGCACACACAGGGTGTTTTGTCCCTTGTTATAACATTGTTTTTATTGTCACGAATTTCTGTATTGTAACCTTTAAAACTCAATAAACATATTGAAATACAAAAAGGGGTAATCCCTAGGGGGGAAATCCATTCATGTCTCAATTAGCTACAGCTTCTAAACTGTCCATAGAAGTGATGGCCTCAACCTCCAATGCAGTCCACGCTCTCTCACAGGGCCCACTGCCTCCTACTACTGCTGTTACTGAAGCCGCCTTCCCAGTACCCAACTCTAGATGCAAAATACTAATGCCGTCCACACTTTGTCTCAGAGCCCACCACCTCCTCCTCCTCCTGCTGTAAATGAGGCTGCCGCCTGCCAAGTATCCGACTTTAGATGCCAGATACTAATGCCGTCCACACTCCGTCTCAGAGCCCACCACCTCCTCCTCTTGCTGTAACTGATGCTGCCGCCTGCCAAGTAACAAACTCTAAATGCCAGATACTTATGCCGTTCACACTCCGTCTCAGAGCCCACCGCCTCCTCCTCCTTCTCTTGCTGTAACTGATGCTGCCACCTGCCCAGTACCCGACTCTGGATGCCAGATACTAATGCAGTCCACACTCCGTCTCAGGGACCACTGCCTCCTCCTCCTGCTGTAAATGATGCTGTCGCATGCCCAGGTCCAAACTCTAGATGCCAGATACTAATGCTGCCCACGGTCCATCTCAGAGCCCACCGCCTCCTCCTCCTGCTGTAAATGATGCTGCCGCTTGCCCAGTACCGGACGTTAGATGCCAGATACTAATGCCGTCCACACTTTGTCTCAGAGCCCACCGCCTCCTCCCCCTCCTGCTCTAAATGAAGCTGCCGCCTGCTCAGTAACAAACTCTAGATGCCAGATACTAATGCTGTCCACATTCTGTCCCAGAGCCCACCGCCTCCTCCTCTTGCTATAACTGATACTGCCACCTGCCTAGTACCCCACTGTAGATGCCAGATACTAATGCCCTCCACACTCCGCCTCAGAGCCCACTGCCTCCTCCTCTTGCTGTAACTGATGCTGCCACCTGCCCAGTACCTGACTTTAGATGCCAGATACTAATGCCGTCAACGCTCCGTCTCAGAGCCCACCATTTTAGAAAGTTACAGCTAGCAGATAGGAAAAGACAGTCCCCTACAAAGCAATGTCTCCACTAGCTAGAGCTTCTACACTGTCCATATAGGTGATGGCCTCAACTACTAATGCCATCCTTGCTCCGTCTCAGGGCCCACCACCTCCTCCTCCCAGTACCCAGCCCTAGATACCAGTTAACAATGTCATCCACACTTCTCAGGGCCCACCGTCTCTTCCTCCTGCTTTCACTGATGCTGCCACCTGCCCAGTACCCAACTCTAGATATCACTTGTTAATGCCGTCCAAACTTCGTCTCAGGGCCCACCGCCTCCTTCTTCTGCTGTTACTGATGCTGCCACCTGCCCAGTACCCTACGCTAGATGCCAGTTACTAATGCCATCCACACTTTGTCCCAGAGCCCACCACCTCTTCCTTGTGCTGTTACTGCTGCCGCCTGCCCAGTACCCAGCTGTAGATGCCACAGCTGGCAGATAGGAAAAGGCAGTCCCCTACACAGCAATGTCTCCAGTAGCTACAGCTTCTACACTGTCCATATAGGTGATGACCTCAACCACTAACGCCGTCCTTGCTCCATCCCAGGGCCTACCGGCTCCTCCTCCCAGTACCCATCTCTAGATGCCTGGTAACAATGCCATCCACACTACTCAGGGCCCACTGCCTACTCTTCCTGCTATTACTGCTGCCCCCTGCCCACTGTCCAGTACCCAGCTCTAGATTCCAGACTAGACTCAAGCTCAACAGAGTTTTCTTTCCCCGCTGATTCAGCCAAGCCCTGTTCCCTTTCATTTGCTTTCACTCGATAGCAGGCCCGGAGACGGACTTCTGCTTCGTCCATCGGTACCATGCTTTATCGGACTGAATTTCTGTGTATGTTACCCCGGAACTGGGAAGTGGGACAGCCGTCCCTCTGGATATGTTAGCGGGATGAGATGGGAGACACCGGTATATTTAATGGGAACCGAGAGGTCCTGGATGGCCACATTGAGCCATAAAGTTATTGAGCTCAGCAGACGTCCGGAGACTTCTCCACAACAAGTATGTGGCCATCCTGGGAGACTCCATTCAAAGATCCGTCAACAAGGATCTTGTGAAAATACTGCAGAATGATGACTTTCGGACTGAGAAGCAGCTGAAAGGGAAAGGTGAGATGTCATTTGCAAACTGGGATCTCTGGGTGAAATGCATAATGGCATAATTTACCGACAAGTGCGTCATTACAGAACTGACCACCACCTTGTACAGTTCTATTTCCTGACACGTGTTTCTTCTGAGTACATAGAGAGCTTGCTGGCCAACTTCCAACATGGACCTAAGCCCGACATTGTCATCATCAACTTGTGTATATAGGATGTTATCAGGTATCATGAGCAATCACAGCAAATGTACAAAACCAACCTGGACCACCTGTTTATTCGGCTCACCGAGGTGCTGAGCCCCAAATGTCTGGTGATTTGCAACATGTCCATGTCTGTTGGATTCAAAGCTGGTGAAGTACTCGAGTACCCAATTTGTAATGTGTGCTGGGACATCATAGAAGGGAATTTCTACAGCGCCACATTTGCAGATTTGCACCAATTGGATGTGATTGACATGCACTTCCACTTACGCTTCGAGCTGCGCTCCAGGGTTAAAGATGCCACCCACTCGAATCAGCTGGCCCATCGGAAGTATACCTACATCCTGATGGCTCATATTGGTTAAGCCTGGGGCGTGCAGCAGGAACAGAAGGAAGAGAAGGCTGTGGGCTCTGAGACGGAGCGTGGACAGCATTGGTAACTGGCATCTAGAGCTGGGTACTGGGCAGGCGGCAGCAGTAACAGCATGAGGAGGAGGCGGTGGGCCTTGAGACAGAGCAAGGAGGGCATTAGAGGTTGAGGCCATCACCTATATGGACAGTGTCGAAGCTGTAGCTATTGGAGACATGAATGGATGAATGAGATTACAATCTGTCCCTACCTACCATGTAGCGAAACGAAAGGGAACGGGCTTGGCGGAATCAGCGGGGAAAGAAGACCCTGTTGAGCTTGAGTCTAGTCTGGCATCTAGAGCTGGGTACTGGGCAGTGGGCAGGCGGCAGCAGTAAGAGCAGGAGGAGTAACACAGCCATCCACACTACGTCTCAGGGCCCACCGCCACTGTAGGGACAGTGGGAATCTCATTCTTCCCAATAGCTATACCATCTACACTGTCAATAAAGGATGATGGCCTCAAGCTGTAATGCCGTCCTTGCTCCGTCTCAGGGCCCACCGCCTCCTCCTCCTGCTGTTGCCACCTGTCAGTACTCCATTCATAAATATGGCATTACAGCCATCTAGGTGGCATTGATGATGCACTACACCCAGCTCTAGATGCCAGTTACCAATGCGGTCTCCGCTCCGTCTTAGTGCCCACCGCCTCCTCCTCCTGCTGCTGCCACCTGTCACTTGTAACATAACAAAGCTGTGTAGCTGGCTAATTTTTTGACTGAAAGACCCCCCTTAGAGACCTCTGCCTGTACTCTGAAGCCTGTGAATGGTTTGTAACAGAGCGGTGAAACCTGGTTGGTAATTTTTGGACCTGAGGAACCTCTTGTGCTTCTCTCTGCCTTTACTCAGAGACCATAGAAAATCCGGCATGTTCCCTTAACCGCCCTATAAAATGGCCTTGCCAGCAACCAAAAAAAAAACTTCCTTATTTTTTTTTTTTTTACTTGTAGTGTTGTGCAGAACTGGGGGAGTCTTGACATGTCTTTTTAAATGTATTTATAGGCTGTAGAAGCTCTACACAGTCCAGAAAAACAACCTGAATTTTTCCACCAACCTGAATTTTTCCCCCATTGACTTCAAAGGTAGATCAAAGGTAGGACCTAAATAGGTCACATACGTTCCGACGAGTTTCGCCCAGTTAGGCTTCCTCAGGGGTTTTTAGAAGTATAATGACTGTACCGTGAAAAATGAAAATACAAAAATATATAAACATGAAAATGAACAGTTATCATTAAGAATTAGATTCAAAACACATTGACAACCATAGCTTTTTTTGTAAGGTTTAGAATGCTCAAATATAATAGTAGGTTAGAGTAAGGTAGTTGTATGGGTGCTTACCTGTATGGAGTTCAGTTAATGAAGTCCTGCTGTGCAGAAAGGCGAGCGCGCAAGCTTTCATGCCGGAGGCCTAACTGGGCGAATCGCTTCGGAACGTATGTGATCTATTTAGGTCCTACCTTTGATTTTTTAACCACTGTACGGTGATCAGATACATTATTGTATAGTTGAGTTATCACAAACTTGTGAATGTGATCAAGGGCAGGGACACAAAATAACGATTGTTTTTATTAACTATGTAATAATCAATATTGTATAAATACATAATTCATTTTTTGCACTAATTATCAAGCCTCAAACCTCGTTCTTTCTACCTTGAAAATTGTATATTGTTCAGGTTCTTATGCCCTGGAGGGAATGCAACATTATGGAGTATAGGCTGTAAAGGAGACCAGGAACAGATATTATGAGTATAATTTTTATATGAATCCCAGATCCGTGATTAATTTATCATAAGAGGAAAAAGAGTTTTAGAGTGATGTGCTGGAAAGATTCACAATATTGCTGACACAGGGATAGGTATGCAAGTGGACATATATAGGAATACCCATAATATTGTCTCATGGGTGACATGGAGGGAGTCACTTGACTACTCTGCACAGTCGCAAAGTGTTTATGTGGGTTGGGTACTCCCAACCCACCTGAGTGCTTATTAGTATATATAGAACCTTTAGAGAACCCGGGTCTCACTTTATGCCAAATAAAGGCATCATTTTTACTCTGTAGGCTATGCCGCACAAATGAGGGACCCGATACAAGAAGAGAGAGTCTGAATGAAATCACTAGTTTGGGAAACCAAGTAATTATGACAGCCACAATGCGACCTTAACTCAAAAGTGCTGGAGCAGACCAGAAAGGTAAAGAAATTAGTAGCATATAAAGTATGGTAAGTTCTAGCTATCTAAGTTACGGGATTGCAGAGGAGGACCACCCAAAGTTCAAGGTTGCCTGGACCTAAGAAAGAACAGAAGAGGGTAAAGAAACATTAAATGCCACACATTTCTCTATATTAACTTGTAGACCCAAAATGGATTGCTTTGTGTTGATATTTATATATAAATATATATATATATATATATATATATATATATATATAGCCAAGGGTTCTAAGGCAGGAGATAAAAAGGCTGGTGACGAAGGGCAGCACTGTTGAGTGCCATACTGAACAGAAAACGGTTAGAAAAGTAATGTGCATATTTACCAGATGCAGTGGATTCTCAATAAAGTACTGCCAGGATACACTGTCACCTGCACAGTGACCTAGGCCCCTGGTTTGAATCTTGGCCAGTGCACTATCTGCATGGAGTTTGCATGTTCTCCCTGTGTTTGCATGGGTTTCCCCTGAATGCTTCAGTTTCTCCCACATTCCAAAAACATGCAGTTAATTTCTTTGGCTTACTCCCCAATTGCAGATCCTCTGACATTTGAGAAATAACTTTGATAAGCTACTGAACCTGTTTAGAGAAGCTTGTCTTTTAATCTTTGGTTACAGAATTACCAACTACCCTTTATTGCTCGCTGCCTTATATGGATACTAACTTTGGCTTTCTCCCTGACCATGCTCCTGTCTAACTCCTGCATTGTTACATCCACCTGTATACTGAACCATTGTATCATTGCAGTCTAGCTTGTTGCTACAGCTATTGGCCCCTGAGCCCATTCCCAGATTGTGACAGGTGGTCATCATATGTAATACTTGAGTGTAGTCATAGGTAACCATTGGATGGATGTTAGCATCAGTAATGTGCATTAGCAGGTTAGTAGAGGTTAAAAAGAATTAATCCCGGAAAAGTACTAGTGGGTAAAGTCTCTGCCCAAAGGGTGAATATGTCCCCGAATATCTATCACAAGGTTGTCAATAAAACAATTTGGTGAGGCTTGGTATTAGATACTAGTTTTAGCAACTATTTAAACAAACATCATGAAATAAAGTTAGGCAGGGTCATTAAAGTTTACTATGATGCTGATTCTTTAACTTGCTTAGAGAAGTTTTTTCCCATTCCTCTTTACACATACAGTACTTGCAAAAGTTGTTATTTTGACCCCTTCTTCCTTTACTGTCTAAAAAAATTCTCACAAGAGCACAAAATACTTGAAATAACTAGTCAGACAATTTTAATCAGTTTTGTTCTTCCTTTTGTATATGTGTATCTTGCTGTCAATTGGGATTTTTAAACATGAGAAGTTCAAATCACATCAGATTAAAAGGAACAGAAAAGGCAAAATAAGAAGAAAGGGTTGCTATGTTGAGCCTTTTTTGCATTATCCAAATGTTTTTTATTAGGGTTCAACAACATACAATAACAATAACAATAACAATATATTGTGACACCAATACAGGATTGGAGGTGGAAAGGAGATTTATTTGTCCAGGATTCCTCTGTTGTCTGAGATATATTTGCCCAAGAGTCCTCTCCTGTGTGAAGTAGCAGGTGGAAGACTCTCACCTGTGAGATGAATAATGAAGAAACACTGAGGGTGGGGATAAAACATAGAGCCAGGAGCTCAGTCAGGAGCCTAATTTGGAGAGATACAGACAGGGATCTGTGCGGGCTCAGCTTGGCTTAGAGAGACACAGCCAGGTGGACTGTGTGAGAGAGAGCCTAATTTGGAGAGACACAGACAGGGGTCTGTGCAGGCTCAGTGTAACTTGGAGAGACTGTGGACTGTGTGGGAGAGCTGTGTTTGGAGGCGCAGGCAGTCGGTCTGTGAGGAGCTCTCTGCCTGGGGACACAGGAAGTTGGACTGTGTGAATGAATTTAGACCTGAGTACAAGGTTGCTAAAAGCTTTGATTGGAGCTGACAGGGAGAAGCCCTCCAGCTGATAGACAGGAACAGTGAATGTATAGTACGTGCCGGACAGGCGAGGTTTTTTTTGCTATTTTTTGTTATGTTATCCACAACCTTTAAACCTGACTACAAGTCAGCTTAACACCTTTACCGCAGTGTGTGGTCTGAATTGGATGAATCAGACAAGTGTCCTTTGACCCCAGCAAAGGCGATCCTGAGCTTAACCCCTCACAACAATGCAGATTGGCTGCTGTTTGTTGCATTGCTAGCAGTCAAGACCAGGCATCATTGCCATCCCCCACACCTTCTACCCCATTGTCCAATCTTTCTGTGGTTAGCATTAGCAGCATCCAACCTTCCATTCGCCAGATGCTG
The DNA here is from genome assembly GCF_032062135.1 of Pyxicephalus adspersus. Classification (NCBI taxonomy): domain Eukaryota; kingdom Metazoa; phylum Chordata; class Amphibia; order Anura; family Pyxicephalidae; genus Pyxicephalus; species Pyxicephalus adspersus. Next base: position 51,607,180 of record NC_092871.1, on the reverse strand, counting down.
GAGCGCAAGAGGAAATATGGCCCAAATGACCCCAAAACAAAGCTAATCAATGCAGCAATTGCACAGCTGATTGCATTAGAGCTCCTCTCTTACCGGCTGGTGGACTCCAATGCGTTCCATTACGCATTCCTCTGCGCGAACACACAATACGTTATGCCCAAGCGACAGTATTTTGCAGAAAAATGTGTTCCTGCTTTGCAGGAACACGTGCAGAGCAATGTGTCCACGCCCAGTTTCTGGCAAGGTGCACCTGGCAACCGACAGTTGGTCGAGCAAGCATGGAGTGGGAAGATATATTTCCTATCCAGCTCACTGGGTAACTTTGGTGGCAGCAGGGGAAGATGCAGCTGCTGTAAGGCGTGCATACCGTCCTCCGCTCAGAGCACATCGCCATGCAATCTCCACCTCCTCCTTTGACTCTTGTGCCTCAACCTCTTCCTCCAGGGACACTTTGCCGTGGAGACCCAGCACCTCCCATTTGGCACCTCCCATTCACCGCCAGCAACAACCTGCAGTTTGCTATTTCGGTGCACAATTCAGACGTTGCCACGCAGTCCTGAGGTTGCGAAGCCTGGGTTCCCTCAGCTCCCTGTGGGAGCAGGAGGACATATGGCTAACTCCCAACAGACTCCAGCCAGGCAAGGTCGTGTGTGACAATGGGGCCAATCTGTTGTCAGCCCTGCGTTGTGGGAAACTCACACATGTACCTTGCCTGGCTCACGTCATGAACCTAATAGTACAGTGCTTTTCTTAGTTACTCCAGCCACTGTTGCTGAAGGCCAGAAAGTTGTCAGCGCATTTCCGCTGGTCATACACAGCCAGTGCAAGATTGGTGGATTTACAGCGAAATCTCCACCTGCCAGTGCACTGGTTAATTTGTGATGTGGCCACTCACTGAAATTCCACCTTTTACATGCTGCAGCGGCTGGCTGAACAACAGAAAGCGGTGGTGGATTAGGTGGCAGAGTCTGTTCGTTTCAGACATATACCTACACTACCTTTCTTCAGCCCTGCAGTGGCTGCAAAGTGAGGACTTGTGCACTGTATTGTCACCTTTTGAAAATGCGACCAGGATGATCAGTAGGGATCAGGCCTGTGTCAGTGACACCATCCCCATCAAATGCCTGCTGGAACAGATGATGGTGGATCTCGGACACGATACAGAGCAGACACTGCTTTAAGAGTTGACGTTTCAAACATCATCTCGGACGTGCGTGCCTACTAGGCATAGTGCACCACAAATCCAGGAAGAAGAGGAGGTGGAAGAGGAGGAGGAGGACATTGCAGGCATGGTAGAAGGGGAGGAAGGGGCAGAGGAGGATACTGAGGGTACATGACATCCATCCACCCAAACATAATGCGGCATATTCCGTGGATAGCAAGACCAGGCGGAGGAGGATTACGACGACCCTGGGCTGCTGTTCGACCCACAGGAGTGTTGGTCCAGAATTACCTCAGCTGTGGGAACTTTGAGCCACATGACAGTCTTCATGCAAGAGAGCATAGCCAAAGATCTGCGCATTCAACACATAAAAACAAAGACTGACGACTATTGGATTGCTACATTACTGGATCCACGTTACAAGCCTGGGATACAGCAACCCATCTTGCCCCAATACAGGGGACCTAAAATGCAGCACTACCAAGAAGTGCTTGTAAGGGACTTGTGCTCAGCCTTTCAGGCTGTCTGCAGCAGCAGCAGGGATCCCTGTGGCAGTTCCACCAGCCATGGGAACCAAACAACTACCTTAAACAGCCTGGGTGGCAGCAGCAGTAGAAGTCGTCTGGGACATCTGCAACCTGCAAAGCCAGGACACACTGGGCTACTGGGCATCCAAGCTTGAGCAGTGTCCGGAGCTGGCAGAGCATGCCATTCAGATCCTTGCCTACCCAGCCACAGGTGTGTTATCTGAAAGAGCGTTCAGTGCAGCTGGGGGCGTAATGAGTGACAATGGGATTCGGCTCTCCGCAGAAAATGTTGACCAAATCACTTTTATTAAAATGATGGCTTGAATTGGCAATAACTTCAACACCCCCTCTGCAGAGTGAACTGACTAGTCGTCAACTGCTGCACAGCCTGCTGACACCTTGATGGGAAGAGCACTTTCACATCCTTCGGCATCTCCTTCTACTCCTCCCCCTCGTGGCCCTCTACCTCTACTCTGTCTCTGAGGTCTATAATTTGCAATGGAGCTGTGTAACTGGCTAATTTTTTTTTTACGGAGCACCTCCCTCAGGGCCTTCTGTCTCTATCTACTTTGAGGCCTATATCACTTGTAACAGAGCTGTGATTCATATGTTTGTATATTTTGTGGAGAAATACAGAAATTTTTCTGTCCTTTTGGATAGATAGCAAGTGGTATCCGAATTAAATATCTGTATTTTTTGGAGAGAAATACAAAAATTTTTATGGCTTTTTTCTTAGCAAGTGGGATCAGAATGAAATATCTGTATATTTTTTACAGAAATGTTTCTGTTTTTTTTGATAGCTAGCAAGTGGTAAAAGAATGAAATATAATATCTGTATTTTTTAAAAAAAAATACAGACATTTTTCTGGCTTTCTGATAGATAGCAAGTAGGATCAGAATGAAATATCTGAACTTATTTCAGATGAATACAGAAATGTTTCTGTTTTTTTTTTATAGAATGCAAGAGGTATCATAATTAAATATCTGTACTTTTTGGAGAGAAATACATACATTTTTCTGGATTTTTTGATAGATAGCAAGTAGGGTCATAATGAAAAAAATGTATTTTTTATAGATAAATACAGTTTTTTTTCTGGTTTTTGTGATGGATTGCAAGAGGTATCATAATGAAATATCGCTATTTTTTGGAGAGAAATACAGAATCTTTTATGGCTATTTTGATAGATAGCAAGTGGTATCAGAATGAAATATCTGTATTTTGTTTTTTACAGAAATACTGAAGTTTACCTGTTTTTTTGATAGATTGCAAGAGGTATTATAATTAAATATCTATATTTTTGGAGAGAAATACAGAAATGTTTATGTTTTTTTGATAGATAGCAAGTGGTATCACAATGAAATATCTGTATTTTTTTTTACAGAAATACAGAAATGTTTCTGGATTTTTTGATAGATAGCAAGTGTTATCAGAATTTAATATCTGTAATTTTTTTTAGAGAAATACAGACATTTTTCTGGGTTTTTTGATAGATAGCAAGAAGGATCAGAATAAAATATCTGTATTTTTATAGGAAAGAGGTATCATAATTAAATATCTGTTTTTTTTGGAGAGAAATACAGAAATTTTTATGGCGTTTTTGATAGATAGCAAGTGGTACCAGAATGAAATATCTGTATTTTTTTACAGAAATACAGACATTTTTTATGGCTTTTTTTGATAGATAGCAAGTGGTATCAGAATTAAATATCTGTATTTTTTACAGAAATGCAGAAATTTTTAAGTTTATTTTGATAGATTGTGAGTGGTATCAGAATTAAATATCTGTATTTTTTTACAGAAATACAGACATTTTTATGGCTTTTTTTGATATATAGCAAGTGGTATCACAGTTAAATATCTGTATTTTTTTTTACAGAAATACAGAAATTTTTCTATTTTGATAGATTCCAAGTGGTATCAAAATTAAATATCTGTATTTTTTTTTACAGAAATACAGACATTTTTATGGCTTTTTTGATAGATAGAAAGAGAGAAATAGATATTTTTAGGCTATTTTGATAGTGGTATCAGAATGAAATATAATTTATAGATAATAACAGAAATTTTTCTTTTATTTTTTTCAAGATTGCAAGAGGTATCATACTTTAATATCTTTATTTTTGGAGAGAAATACAGAAATTTGTATGGCTTTTTTCTTGGATAGCAAGTGGAATCATAATTAAATATCTGTATTTTTTTTTTAGAGAACTACAGACATTTTTCAGGATTTTTTGATAGATAGCAAGTAGGATCAGAATTAAATATCTGTATTTTTTTTTAAGATAAATACAGTTGTTTTTTTAGGTTTTTGTGATAGATTGCAAGAGGTATCATAACGAAATATCTGTATTTTTGGAGAGAAATACAGATATTTTTATGGCTAGTGAAGTGCTAGGGAAGTGCTCCCAAGATGGCCCCCGCATCTGCAAGTGAAGCTGACCACGTGGAGTCTGCTGATCGGGTGAGTGAAGAGGGGACTTTCCTCCCAGCTGGGATCCCCGCAGCTCTCTCTCCTGCACACTCCTCTCTCTCCTCTGGTTCCCCAGCTGAGTTCTCAGACACAGTGCCTTTTCCTCAGCAGCTACCCAGAGAATTACAAGCCCTCCTGAATTTCATACCCACTAAAACAGAGCTGGAATCCTGGGCTCATCGCATAGAGCACTCTGTTCATGCAGAGATTGAACAGATATATCAGAAAGGGCAAGCAGTTGATATTAAGGTTACTTCACTGGAGTCCTCCTCCTCCCAAACTTCCCTTGGATTAAACACCCTTGAACGTGCCCAACTGCACATGAAGTCTGTGCTTTCTAACTTGGCTCTCAGTTTGGATGATCAAGAAAACAGATGCCGACGCAACAATTTACGATTAAGGGGACTCCCGGAAGCTACAGCTGGGCCTGACCTGGAGCACACTGTAATTGCTATTTTTAACATCCTTTTAGACCGACCCCCCTCAGGGTGCATAGAATTGTATAGAGTACATAGGGATGGTGTGAGGAGAGATGGAGTACCTGATTGCCCCAGAAATGTTCTATGCAGGGTACACTTTTACAAAGTTAAAGAGCAGATCGTTCAGAAAGCATGGCAGAAGGGGCCAATTGATTTTGATGGTGCAAGTATTCAGATATATCCGGATCTATCCCCTCGCACGCTACAGATGAGACGCATACTGAAGCCACTTTTGGATTACATTACCACACGCGGTGCCCGATATAGATGGGACATCCACTACATCTCATAGTGACCAAACCCAACTCTGTGTTAACATTGCACAATCCATCTCAGCTACTGGCCTTTGGGCACGGATCCCATTGATGTTCCTAATTGGCTGGAAGTCTTAGAGGTACTCCCAAGTATCTACTTGAGATCGAGATCATCTACCTCCGCCCGACGCAGACGGCGCTCTCCCACTCCTCAGCGCCCCCTGAGAAGGAATACCTCAAATTCACATGAACTATGATTTTTCCTGCTGCTGAATATTTGGACTCTTGTTACCACCACGGTCTATCTCCTACATATACTACAATGCATATCTATACCTCCTCAAAAACTTATCGTTCCAGTGTGATGTATCTATGTCCTGATCTGAGCACACCTCCTATGCCGGAAGCGGATTCCTGTTATTGCGGTGACATTGGTACACATAGAGTATGGGCGACAGCCAATCATGGTCCCAGTGGTTCTTTGTTCCCAGAGGGCTGCCTCCCGCCAGTTCTATTACTGTTATTATTATTGTTCTGTTTACATGATACCTGGCGCTTTGAAGCTGGGTTATTGTTTCGGCTCCTGTAGTAGCCTGCATTGTGTATTGCTGTACACTTTAGTATGCCTGATTATTGGTATGCCCTCTACTTAATGTTTTTATTAATGTCTTTGGGACCTTCAGTCCTGTGAAACCTTTCTACTCTTGTAAGTAGAATTCTATCTTCTCTCCTTGTTCTTTGGGAACGGCACATCTTCCTGGTTTCTCTTACTAGAGCTGTGTGATTTACTTACAGTTATATACGTGTTTTATGTTGCTGCTGCTGGTGAACCAGCGGCTCGTAGTGCTCTTGCCTACACTACCCCCCACATAGGTACACCCGGCATCTTGTAGAGGTCGGTGTTGTGGTATATTGTTTTACTTACCTAGGTTCAGGGCCTAGAGCTCTATTTCTTCTTCCTTTTAAGTTGTTTTGTTTTTCTCGCTGCTTTTTCTTCTTTGTGTACCTTATTTTATTGATTACCTAATTTCTTCTTTCTTTTCATTCCCCCTATTCTTTAATTATTTCCCCCACCCTTGCCCCTCCCATACCTTACCGTTAGACCACAGGAATTATGACTATCACACTTACTTCTCTGAGTGTTAAGGGATTAAACTCTCCCTCAAAACGTTCAGTCCTATTCAATACACTCCGAAAATGCAGAAGCCGTATTGTCTTTTTGCAGGAGACACACTTCCGCCATGACAAAATCCCGGTCCTGTGTAACAAACAAGCCAAATACAGTTATCACAGCACTTCACCCGATTCTAAATCTAGGGGAGTTAGCATTCTAATAGATGGTTCTCTTCCATGGTCCCCCTCTTTGTGTAAAGTGGATCCAGACGGTCGTTTCCTCATAGTCCAGGGTATGATAGAGAAGCAACTATTTACATTTGTAAATGTATACCTACCTAATACCGTCCAGTTGACTGTCTTTGAATATATTCTGACCCTCTTATCTGAGGTGGCTCAAGGTACCATCATTATAGGAGGTGATTTTATTTTAACTTTAGATCCATCCTTGGACATATCCAAGGGCCGTTCCCACCTGCCTTTTTCCCATCATAATTGTCTGAAAGCACTGCTACATGACAATCAATTAATAGATATCTGGCGTATTCAACACCCCGGAGACAGGGATTTTACTTTCTACTCCGCAGTCCATAATACCTACTCCAGACTTGATTATTTTCTAATATCCCATGATGCCATTTCACAGGTTAGCGACTCGAGTATTGGTTCCATAACTTTCTCTGACCACGCCCCCATTATGATAGAGATCTCTGGGAGGATATATGAATGTAAACCCAGTGCTTGGAGGCTAAATGAGGCACAGCTCGAAGACCCTGAATTGACCACAAAGATTGAGAAGGAACTTTCCTTCTTCTTTCCCAACAATTCAGGATCTACAGACAATCCACTTTATGTATGGGAAGCTCATAAATGTTATATTAGAGGTCTGTTCATACAACAGAGCTGTAGACTCAAAAGACTAACCAAACAAAGGCTTGATACGCTGTTACAGGAGTTGCATCGTTTAGAGATGTTGCACAAAAGGCTTCCAACAACGGACCTGGAATCCCAACTACTTGCCACTCGTACACAAATTACCTCTCTGTACAGAGAAAAGGCTAAAACACAACTCACCCGTTGCAAACGGTACTACTATGAACATGCCAACCACTGTGGTAGGGCATTGGCTAGGGCACTTAGGTCCAAGAAGGTGGCCATGTACATCCCTAAAATCATTACAGTCATTACAGTCTACTGTATATTTTACGAGGGGACTCTAGTGGTAGGTTATCTCCCGACCGCCAGGTCGCAATACAGGAATATCTCAGTGACTCCGACTTACCGACATTGTCCTTAGACATTATAGAGATATTAGATAAACCGATAACACTGCTTGAGCTACAAGCGGCAATACGCCGAGCCGCACCAGGGAAGGCTCCCGGCCCAGATGGTCTGACATTAGCCTACTATAAGAAATTCTTCCCAGTACTGGGCCCGCATTTAGTTATAGCGCTGAATGCGCTCACTGATGGTCACACTCTTCCTCCTGACACATTAGCGGCCCACATATCAGTGATACTCAAACCAGACAAGGACCCTCTCCTATGCTCCAATTATAGACCAATATCGTTGCTTAATTGTGATTTGAAACTTTTTGCCAGCATATTAGCGCATAGGCTGACTCCAATACTGAATGATATTGTCCATCCTGACCAAAGCGGTTTTCTCTCTATGAGGGAAGCCAGGGACAACACGATCCGTACCCTGAATATTATTGACTATGCACACACTCACAACACCCCTCTAATGCTCCTCTCTACTGATGCTGAGAAGGCATTTGATCGGGTGGACTGGACGTTTCTGCTTTGCACATTGACATATTTGGGTCTTCCCCCTCGTATTCTGCGCTGGATAGAAATGTTGTATTCCTCCCCCAGCGCCAGAATACGGGTTAATGGTGAACTCTCCCACTCCTTTTGTATAACCTATGGGACTGGACAGGGGTGCCCATTATCTCCCTTTCTGTTTGTGTTGACCCTGGAGCCCCTCCTACGAATAATTCGTGCCAATGGAGATATCAGGGGAGTCCAGATTGGCCCCACTGAACATAAGGTAGCTGCTTACGCGGATGACCTTTTATTTTATGTTGCAACACCGGTAACTACTTTGCCGGTTCTTATGCGAGTGCTAGACAGATATGCTTTGCTCTCTAATTACAAAATAAACCTGCAAAAGTCGGAGGCACTGAGTGGTACTCTTCCCAGAAAAATTAGAGAGGCCTTGGCCCCTTCTTTCCCCTTCAAGTGGTCTAACTCAGCTATCTTTTAACTGGGCACACAGATTCCTGCTAATCTAACGCGAATTGTAGATCTAAAATTTATCCCTCTAATAAATAAAATCCGAAGTGATCTACAGAGGTGGAGACAGATGGCATTTACCTGGTTTGGGAGGTGCAATGTGCTTAAAATGAATGTTATGCCTAGACTGTTGTATATGCTGCAAGCACTCCCAATACACATCCCGCTTTTTATCCTTCGAAAATTCCGTTCGGAATTTGTAAAATTTCTCCGGGGCGCCCAGGCTTAGGATGACATTACTGAAACTCCCCAAAGCCAACGGAGGATTGGCATTCCCTGACCCAGTTTTGTACCATCAGGTAGTGCACTTGTCTAGGCTGCTGGATTGGTGCACTAATAGCCGCTCCAAACTGTGGGTTGGGTTGGAGGATGCATGCTCTACTGCCCCCATTGCCGCATTGGCCTGGTCCACACCGGCGGCCAGAACGGCAATGTACACCCATCCATTGATTGGCGAGACCTTGAAAGTGGTCACTAAGTACTTCTCCTCTCAAAACGTAATCATATATCCGTCTCCAATGTCTCCCGTTCTAGGCGATCCTGGATTCCCCCCGGGCCAGACTGACCCAATATTTCGCCAATGGCTGCTTTGGGTCTGTATAGAATATCCCATTTCATGCTCAATGAGGAATGGCAATATATTCCGACCCTACAAACGGAAAGGGATCTCCCTTCATTGTCTCCCTGGCACCACATACAACTCACTTATGTTCTGAGATCTTTGCCGCGGCCCAATACAATAGCCCGATCGCTTCTTGCTCTAGAGGACTTGTGTGCAACTGGTCAGCCTGTACAGGGTACACTTTCCCATGCTTCTCAAACCCTGTTACCGTGTTTCCCCGATGATAAGGCATCCCCATCAAATAAGCCACCCCCTGATTTTTGCTCAAACAATTAAAATAAAGCACCCCCCATATGAGTGATCAGAAGGGGACAATCATTTGCACATGAGTGATTAAAAGGGGACAATCAATGGCACATGAGTGATTTTCAACAATAAATGTGTACTGTAGTCTTCTTCATGGAAAAATAAGACATCCCCCTGAGAAAAAGATATAGGGCATTTTTTGGCATTTCAAAAAATATAAGACAGTGCCTTTTTATAGGGGAAACAGGGTATCTTTATATACGCCAGAACTCCCTTTATTTGTATCCCTATGGGAAGCTGATTTGGAGACTTGTTTTACTGAAGCCCAGAGGGATATGTTACTCCATTTCTGTCATAAGGTTTTCATTTGCAACAAATATCAGGAAACCAACTACAAGTTGGCCACTGGTACAGGACACCGGTAAAGCTTGCTAAGATTTTCCCGGGGTCGGATAGCACCTGCTGGAGATGTGGCGACACACAGGGTACGCTACTGCATGTTTTCTGGGAATGCTCAAATTTACAATTATATTGGAGTTCGGTAGCTAATATTATCTTAAAGCTTACAGAAGTGGATATAAGGGGCAATCCCGCCCTGGCACTTTTTCATGTTTCGGACATGTCCTGCAGGTGCTATAGTAACTCTCTCTTGAGACACCTTCTCAATGCAGCTAAGGCCTGTATCCCAGCCTTATAGAAGTATACTGCCCCCCCGACGGTAATACATTGGTTGCAAAGGGTTGCTGATATATATCACATGGAGGATATGATATCCATTGACGCTAAGAAAGCGGAAAAATTCGCACAGACCTGGTACCACTGGATCCACTTTATCACTATTGAGGAATATTGCCGTTTGTTATGACCCCCCTAGATACCTGAGTATTCTGGGATGGATCCCTAATTTGGAAAAATAAGACATCCCCTGAAAATAAGACCCAGGGCATATTTTGGCATTTCAAAAAATATAAGAGAGTGCCTTATAATCGGGGAAACAGGGTATGTATTGTTAGAACCTAACCTTGCTGTATGTTCTTTTTTGAACTGTATGTTATGACCACTCTATTTTCTTTTCTCTGTATGTACCTTGATATCTTGAAAAATAAAAATAATTAAAAAAAAATACATTTTCTTGCTATAGTAATTCTTTTAACCATAGAATCATGTTGCTAGTTGTACCCGATGTTTTTCACCAAATATGGCTTCCTCAGGGGTGTTATTTTGACAACATGTATTTGTTGCTTGCAGTAGTTGTATCTAAATCAGTAAAAAACGTCTTACTTAAGTATTACAATATCAGGTATATACTAGTGTTAAAAATATGAACAATGTGGATCAGTATGCTATATGCATCCAATTACCCTTGACCTCATAGGGGTTAAAGTGGTATTGAGCTATATACATGTGCAACAAATTGTTGTTTTCAATTAATTGTTTGGGATATGTCAATCCACTATAGATTTATGCGAGATATTGGTTGTCAAAAAAGCTATTGACACTTACATGATCCTGTAGAGTGGTATCCTATGCCTATTCTGTGAGTTCAGGAGGGTATAATGCCTCCAAAGGATCTTTACAGTGAAGTGTAGTTGAAATCTTCTCTGTAATATGGACAATATTGTAAAAGATGTGCTAAGATCCTAATACGGCAGATTAGGGATCTAAAAACAAATGCATGATTTAAATCTATGTTCAAAAATGTGATATAAAGATAACCAGAATAAGGGTCTTATATTGTTACCTTGTATGATGGGTTGATGAAGAATCCAGGTATTACATAACTCAGAACTTTTTTATTGCAGGAGGTATCATAATTAAATATTTTTTGGAGAGAAATAAAGAAATGTTTCTGGCTTTTTTGATAGATAGCAAGTAGGATCAGAATGAAATATCTATTTTTTATAGATAAATACAGAATTTTTTCTGGTTTTTGTGATAGATTGCAAGAGGTATCACAATGAAATATCTGTATTTTTTGGAGAGAAATACAGATTTTTTTCTGGCTATTTTGATAGATAGCAAGTGGTATCAGAATGAAATATCTCTATTTTTTTTACATAACTTTTTCTGTTTTTTTGATAGATAGCAAGAGGTATCATAATTAAATATCTGTATTTTTTGGAGGGAAATACAGAACTTTTCATGGCTTTTTTTGATAGATTGCAATAGGTATCATAATTAAATATCTGTATTTTTTTTAACAGGAATACAGAAAATTTTATGGGTTTTTGGATAGATACTAAGTGCTGTCAGAATTAAATATCTGTATTTTTTATGGATAAATATAATTTTTTTCTGGCTATTGTGATAGATTTCAAGAGGTATCATAATTTAAGACACCTTTTGCAATCTATCACAAAAAAAATGTCTGTATTTATCGATTAAAAATACAGATATTTAAATATGATAGCACTTGGTATCTATTCCTATACCCATAAAAATTTTGGTATTTCTCTCAAAAAAATACAGATATTTTATTCTGATCCCACATTGCTATATATCCCTAAAGCCATAAAATGTATGTATTTCTCTCCAAACAATACAGATATTTAATTCTAAAAGCACTTGGTATCTATCCAAAAGGCCATAAAAACTTACATATTTCTCTATAAAAAAATACAGATATTTTATTCTGATCCCACTTTGCTATATATTCCAAGAGCCATAAAAAATATGTATTTCTCTTCAAAAAATACAGATACTTTATTCTGATAGCCCTTGATATGGATCCTAAAACCATTAAAAATGTATGTATTTATCTGAAACAAATACAGATATTTAACTTGATATGTATCCTAAAACCATTAAAAATGTATGTATTTATCTGAAACAAATACAGATATTTAACTGTGATAGCACTTGCTAGATATCCATAAATGATAAAAAATGTATGTATTTCCTCGCTGATTCCACCAAGCCCATTCCCTTTTATGTGGTTTCACTAGCTAGTAGGTATGGACAGTGTGAATTTCGTTCATCCATTCATGTCCCCAATAGCTACAGCTTCTACACTGTCCATTGAGGTGATGGCCTCAACCTCTAATGCGGTCCTTGCTCTGTCACAGGGCCCACCGCCTCCTCCTCCTGCTGTTACTGATGCTGCCGTCTGCCCAGTACCCAACTCCAGATGCTAGATACTAATGCTGTCAGCACTTGGTCTCCAAGCCCACTGCCTCCTCCTCCTGCTGTTACTGATGCTGCCGCCTGCCCAGTACCAGACTCTAGATACAAGATACTAATGCCCTCCAAACTTGGTCTCAGATCACACCGCCTCCTCCTCCTGCTGTTACTGATGCTGCTGCCTGCCCAGTACCAACTCTAGATGCCAGATACTAATGCTGTCCACACTTGGTCTCAGAGCCCACCGCCTCCTCTTTCTGCTGTAACTGATGCTACCACCTGCTACCACCATCATGCTGTTACTGCTGCTGCCTGCCCAGTACCCAACTCTAGATGCCAATTACTAATGTCGTCCACACTCTGTCTCAGGGCCTAATGCCTCCTCCTCATTCTGTTACTGCTGCTGCCTGCCGGTACCCAACTCTAGATGCCAGTTACTAATACCGTCCACACTTTCTCTCAGAGCCCACGACCTCCTCCTCCTGCTTTTACTGCTGCTGCCTGCCCAGTACCCAGCTCTAGATGTCGGTTACCAATGCCGTCCACACTTCGTCTGAGAGCCCACTGCCTCCTCCTCCTGCTGTTACTGCTGCTGCCTGCCCAGTAACCAAATCTGAATGACAGTTACTAATGTCATCCACACTTCGTTTCAGGGCCCACCGCCTTCTACTTATGCTGTTACTGCTGCTACCTGCCCAGTACCCAACTCTAGATGTCAATTACTAATGTTGTCCGCACTCCGTCTCAGGGCCTAATGCCTCCTCCTCCTCATGCTGTTACTGCTGCTGCCTGCCCAGTACCCAACTCTAAATGCCAGTTACTAATGCAGTCCACACTAAGTCTCAGAGCCCACCGCCTCCTCCTCCTGCTGTTACTGCTGCTGCCTGCCCAGTAACCAAATTTTGATGCCAGTTACTAATGTCGTCCACACTTCGTCTCAGGGCCCACTGCCTTCTACTCATGCTGTTACTGCTGCTGCCTGCCCAGTAACCAAATCTGGATGCCAGTTACTAATGTCGTCCACACTTCATCCCAGGACCCACCTTCTACTCATGCTGGTATTGCTGCTGCCTGCCCAGTACCCAACTCTAGATGCCAATTACTAATGCCGTCCACACTCCATCTAAAGGCCTAACGCCTCCTCTTCATGCAGTTACTGCTGCTACCTGCCCAGTACCCAGTTGTAGATGCCAGTTAACAATGCTGTCCATGCCGCATTTTACAAAGTTACAGCTAGCAGATAGGAAAAGGCAGTCCCCTACACAGCAATGTCTCCAGTAGCTATAGCTTCTACACTGTCCATGTAGGTGCCGTTCTTGATCCTTCTCAGGGCTTACCTCCTCCTCCTCCTCATGCTGTTACTGCTGCTGCCTTCAAGGTACCCAGCTCTAGATGCCGGTCACCATTGCTGTCCACACTTTGTCTCAGATCCTACCGTCTCCTCCTCATGCTGTTACTGCTGCTGCCTTCAAGGTACCCAGCTCTAGATGCCGGTCACCATTGCTGTCCACACTTTGTCTCAGATCCTACCGTCTCCTCCTCATGCTGTTACTGCTGCTGCCTTCAAGGTACCCAGCTCTAGATGCCGGTCACCATTGCTGTCCACACTTTGTCTCAGATCCTACCGTCTCCTCCTCATGCTGTTACTGCTGCTGCCTGCCCGGTACCCAGCTGTAGATGCCAGTTAACAATGCTGTCCAGGATCTGTCTCAGGGCCCACTGCCTCCTCCTCCTGCTGTTGCTGCTGCCACCTGTCAGTACTCCATTCCAAAAAATGGTTTTACAGACATCTAGGTGGCATTAATGATGCACTACACCCAGCTCTAGATGCCAGTTACCAATGCAGTCCCCACTCCGTCCCAGTGCCCACTGCCTCCTTCTCCTGCTGCTGCTGCCACCTGTCAGTACTCCATTCACAAAAATTGTATTACAGACTTCCAGGTGGCATTGATCATGCACTACACCCAGCTCGAGATTCCAGTTAACAATGCGTATAACTTGTAACAGAGCTGTGTAACTGGCTAATTTTTTGACTAAAAGACCCCCCTCAGGAATCTCTGCCTGCATTCTGAAGCCTGTGTATGGCTTGTAATGGAGCGGTGAAACCTGGTGGCTAATTTTTGGACCGGAGGAACACCCTTGTGGCCCTCTCTGCCTCTACTCGGAGGCCTGTATAAAATCTGGCATGTTCCCTTGACTGCCCCATAAAATGGCCTTGCCAGCAACATAAAAATACCTTCCTTTTTTTTCATACTTGTACAGTGTTGTGTATGAGCTTTTTCCGAGGTTCCAAAGGAGTGCTATTTAACTTAATTTCCCACTTTGCCAAATACTCAGGAAATTCCTGGGTGTTAAGAGTGTTTAAATACTTTTAAATACGTTTAAATATAGAGGGCGAACTGAACCTCTCATCATTACTTGATATAAGTGTAGTCTAAAATTAGTTTGTTGACACAAGAAAGAACATGACTGAAATCCTGGGAAAAAATAAGAATGTCCAGTAATGGGAAGTAAGGGAGAGTTGTATTGCCATCCTTGTGGTCTATGCAAGGCATCCCACAACTGGACAGTATTATTAGTAAGAGGTGAAGTATCTGGGCCTAAAGCTCTAAATTGCTTTGGCAGCCAAATAATTGTACTAAAAATTACCAGAACAAAGATCTAATTCTAGGTTAACCAAGCTCTTAGCAACACCATCATATTTCCAATTGAATATTCATTTTAAAATAGTAGCCCGGCAGTATTGTTTAAAGTCTAGTAATCCCAGAACTCCCTCTGTTTTAGAACGAAAGAGTGATCTCTGAAAGACCCCCAGCTCTCGAAGGGTACCATATAAATGTAGTTACCAATTTATTAAGACATTTACAGAAAGAAGATTGGAGCTGTATGGGTAGCATTTGAAAAATAAATAACACCCTAGGGAGAGTATTCATTTTTACTACATTAAATTTTCCTATCCAGGAGAGGCACAACTGTTTCCATTTTTGAAGATCTCGTCTAATAGTATTTAACAAAGGGATATGATTTGCTAGAAATAGCCCTGTTAAGATGTTGTAATTTCAATACCTAAGTATGTCAATGATTTATGGCAACATACAAATGGAAAACTATCTCTCAACCTCTGCATTATCCGTCCTGGAATATTAATATTCAAAATTTTAAGATAGATTAATCTTAAAATTAGAAGGATGACCAAACTCAGAAAACTCTGCTAGCAAGTTAGGGAGAGAAATAGCAGGTTGTTGTATAAAAAACAATACATCATCGGCATATGCCGCCAACGTATGTTCTACATCACCAATGTTAATACCATGCACATCTGCATTTAACCGAACTGTATTTAAAAATTGCTCCAACGATATGAAAAAAAACAGAGGCGATAAAGGACACCCCTGCCTAGTGCCATTATGGAGCTGAAAGGAGGCAGACAATGAACTATTGACACAAACCCTGGTGGTAGGACATGAATACAAAGACATGATCCAATTTAGCATCTTAGGGCCAAGACCCAAATGTTCCAAATTCATAGACAAGTACATCCAGTCCACCCGGTCAAACGCTTTCTCAGCGTCAGTAGATAAGAGAAGGGAGGGCTGGCCATACCTACCCACTTGATGCACTAAAGAAAGAACACGTGTAGAGTTATCTCTTTACCTGGAATGAATCCTGTCTGATCAAGATGAATTCACAAGGGGATAATAGCTTCCAATCTCATAGATAACACCTTCGCAAATAATTTTATATCCACATTAAGAAGCGAGATTGGGCGAAAACTAGAACAAAGAGTTGGATCCCTACCCATCTTAGGTAACACGAATATATGGGCCCTCAAAGCGTCTTCACACAAAAATCCTCCCTTTACTAAGTTGTTAATATATTTACAAAGGTGAGGGAGGAGTCTATTTTGATAGTGCCTATAATATCTCAGGGAGAAACCATCTGGGCCTGGGGTTTTGCCCATGGGTGTGGACTTAATAGCCCTACCCAACTCACTTTCAGATATATCCCGTTCCATTTTTTTTAGCCCCTCCCAAGATAATCTAGGCAAATTAGCTCTATTGAGGTAGCGATTAATTTTCCCTCTTCTAAAAGTCAAAGTTTCAAGAGAGTCCTCCTCACGCCCATGGTACAGATCTTGATAAAAATCTCTAAACACTGCTCCCATTTCTTTTGCAAGATGAACCAAGGCCCCAGATTTGTTCTTTATTTTAGATAATTAAGAAGCCACTTTTATATTTCTAAGTACATTTGCTAAGTATTTACCAGGTTTATTGCCCTAAAGCCTCCTAGCAACCTTAGAAATCGCATATTTCGTTACCTCATCTAACAATTGCTTCAATTGTGACCGCAACTGTACCAACCGTGTGGCCTGCGACTTCCACTGAGATTCTTTATGCACTTCCTCTATACACCTAATCTGGGAAAATATTTCCCTTTTCTTACGAGCCCCCAAAGCCATGAATTTACCACTAATGGTGGCCTTATGGGCTTCCCATACACACGCAGGAGACATGTTTTCAGTAACATTTTCTTAAAAAAAATTTGCAAATCCCTAGCGATTTCAGCTTCCATTTCTCTATCTTGTAAAAGAGAATCATTCAATCGCCACCTAGATGGAGGAGAAGTAGGGGAACCTAAAAGCATTGTAATTTGTACTGCAGCATGATCGGATATAGTGGGAGTAGTTATCTCTGCACTTCCCAGCTTATCAAGATGAAAATGGTCAACAAAGACCATATCTATACGGGAATAAGAGTCATGTAGTGGGGAGTTAAAAGTAAAATCCTTATCATCCGGATGTAGAATCCGCCACACATCTTTCAGTTGCATATTATGTAACAATTTTTTTAAAGTTACAAAGCTGCCTAAATGGGAGGTAAGATTTACCTGAAGAGGTATCCAGCAGAGGTTCTAAAACTTTGTTAAAATCTCCTGCCAACACTAATAGCCCCTCGTGAAACCTACACAATTTATGCAAGGTATCAGGGAGGAACTGAATCTGATTTTTATTGGGGCAATAGATAGATAGGGCAATAGATTCCCTTTAAGAAATAGAAACCTTCTATCTGAATCAGAAGCTGAATCAATTAACTCAAACTGGATCCCTCTGTGGAAACCAATAGCCATCACCCTTGATCTCCCTGACTGTGAAAAGCCATAAAACCATTGAGGATAGTGACTAGAAAACAATCTAACATGAGAGTAAAATGGGATATGTGTTTTCTGGAGAAAAATATATCTCCCCGAGGGGAATAAAGTTCTTGACGAACTTGGTGCTTTTTAGTGGCCGAGTGTAAACCTTTCACATTATAAGAAATCAAGGTTGAAAAATCATTAACCATGAAAAAAAGATACAATCATAAATTATTTTCTGTGAATTCTGTGATATTATCATGACATTCATCTTAACGAAAAAACCATACCAATAGACAAAACATTTAACATACCATAATTTCCTAAAGGAACCAAAAGCACAATTGATTTTTTACTGCGCATAATGCTCCAATAGCAGGATATCCTGCAAAACCAAGTAAAGCCCAAAAAAGACCCTCAGCAATGGAGCTTGGGGAGACATGACTAAACACTTAGTCTTCTAGTGGTATGTTTAGTTAAGACGTTGGTCCACTATTAACAAAAGCAAACAAAAAAGTACTACAATATACATCCCTCTCTGTTCCAAAAATAAGTAACAAACATAAAAAAACCCATATTATATGGGAAATAATTCTGACCCATATATAACATTTCAAATGGTGAAAACACAAATAATAAAAAAAAAGTAAATACAATACAGCCATCATCTCAAGAAAGTCCTCAGGACCTTTATGGAGGAGTAGTAGTAATTGGCGCTGAAGATTGATGGGGTCTCTTGCGTTGATTCCTTGCTAGTGTTCATGGTATGACATACTATGCCCACTACAATCATCTTCCTGCCATCCTGGGAGGTAAGGCTTTTGTATTTCCAAATTATTACAAAATGAATCAAGGTCCTCTGGAAAGTGCAGTATAGAGGAACAACCGTCACTTTTAGCTATCAAGCAAGCAGGGAAACCCCATCTGTATTGTAAGTATAAGTCAAGTATAGCTTTAGCCAAATCTGGATAGATAGTGATGGATGTAGAGGATACTTCAAGCTTCTCCTATATGGCTGCTTTATTCGAAAAGTAATGTAAACAACAAATAATATCCCGGCATGAATTAGGTGCAGCAGCTTTTACTCTAGGCACTCTGTATATTCTATCAAATCGAAGCAGAGCAGTAGATTAAAAGCCCATAATTTGATTAAATATACCCCTTACTGTAGGTTCTAACTGATCGGGTCCTGTAGCTTCAGGTATACCTCTTATCCTGAAATTATTCCTCCTGCCCCTATTTTGAGCATCTTCTAACTGGTAGAATATGGTACGCTGAACCTTTCCTGAGCATCTTGAAGATCTTTTATGGCCTGTTCTTGAGAGTCCAGCCTATTTTCTACCTCTTCCACCAGGGTGTGGGTAAAGTCAGTACGCAGAGAGGATACTTCTGCTTTGAAATAATCCTTCATGTCCGCAAACATGGAGGACAGGTCATTTTTAGAGGGAAGAGCACGAACATATTCTGCCAAAGACCAGGTGAAGACAAGTCCAGGTCCAGCTGATTCACAGGGGCAGGGGTACTTAGACTGCATGTCTCTGGAGCTCAGTAATAAGTTGCTGCACAGGCTCTGAGCTGAAGTAGAGGAAGGAGAGATCTGCGTCTGCCACCAGGAAAGACTTGATTGAATGTGCTGCTGGCATCCTAGCAGGGATTCCCCTGCCCTGCATTCTCACCCTGACTTGCAGGCTGGGGAGGTATGTATCGGGTCAGGTAGAGAGAGGGACGGAGAGATGCCTTGAGGCTCTACCTAGCAGCCATTATCTGACGCCATCCTCAGGCCGCGCCTCCCCCATCCGAATCATTAGTGCTGGATCATTTTATTTTTGGTAAGTGCTACATTTTTATGTTAAATTATACTATTTCACAAAATTGCTTCATTTATACTTTTATTTGTTGCAGTTGTTGTTTTAAAACTTTTTTGTTTGGTTGCAACACTACAAACCTATTTATATCAAATTTATATCGAGCTGTATATGCAATAATTAGTACTTTGTAGTCATCCCATCACACAATAGTATGAATGTAAAAAAAAGGGTCAAAAGCATTTTGGATCTGATTCACACTTAGTTGCTAAAAGGTTATAATACATGTATCCAGGAACATTAAGTGATTTCACTTGTCTGTGTATGTCAAAATACATTTAAATGTATATAAATACATATGCATTTTCATTCTTACTGTTTTAACTCAACTGGTTTGAAGCGGGCTTTGTGACTTTTTGTAATCTTCATTACTCTTATTAGGGATAAGCGAGAAGGCCTCTGACAGTCTCTAAAAATTTCCTCGAACTTCTGATGGGGGTGGGAAATTTCGGCAAACCAATTTCGGGATTCTAATAAAGTCAATAAACTGACTTTAAACAATAATAGCAAAACCCCTATACATGTTAGAACCACCAAATATGCTAGGTATGTGTAGGAGAACAGTGGCAACAAGGGACAAATACAAAAGTTCCGAAAGAGCTTGTAGTTTTTCAGAAAATTGGCAAATTGGATTTTTGCATGATGGACAGCGTACAGAAGCAGCATAAACATTAGGACATTAAGAAAGGGTGAACTCAACCCACTAGCAACAGTCTCAGCTGTTTTGACATGCATTGCTTTTTTATGTACGCACCCCTATTTAATTTATATAGCTGCATAATTTGTTTATGCTTTATAAATCCTGTTTAATAATAATAATAATTGCTAGCTTGCATCATGACCTGGATGACATGGGTTAGAAATGCCACCAATAAAGTTGCAGACAAGTAGCGTGGTGACATTAGGCAAAAGGATGGAGGACCAGAGACGGAGCGTGGGTCATCCAGATTACAATGTAATCTGCTTTTAAATGCTTGATCAAGTGAAATACAAAAAATAATAATAAATGTACGAGAACATCTTTTAGTGCATCAAACATCATTGTTCAGTGCCCTGATTTACATTTTGCCCATTATTAGCCCTGACCTTGATCTGACCTTTGTTGAACTTTTTCTGATTTTCTTATTTCATCACTTCCTGATTGTATCATTTGAACACTTTGTCCTTGACCTTGTATGTTCCTGACTGCTTACTGGAAGCTTGACCACATCCATGGCATCCAAAAGGCATCCTGCCAGCGCAGGAGCTGTTTTTGAAGAACTTGAAAGCAGCGACAGCGATTTGGAGTCACTTTTGGAACCGAGCGATAGTGATTCACCAGGAAATTTGACATCAGACAGCGAAACTGAACTGAGCAACAAATCTGAACCCAGGGTCAGTACTGTGTGTACTTGGTGCTCTATTGACCTTGATGTGGCCTAGGCAGCACCCCCAAGATTCCCATTTACTGGCGCACCTGGTGTGAAAATTGATGGTGAACACCACAACCCACTGGCATACCTAAAATTGTTTCTGGATGGTAACACCCTGAGCCGGCTCCACTACATGCAAGCACAAGGCTACAAGCAAGGCTAACTAGCAGGTGCACCAACGATTATCACAGCGAGAGCCGGTATCACAAAAGGGGAACTGAGGAGGAGAAGCACAGATGCCAACACGGCTTAAGATCTGGCAACCCTGGGCAATAGTTAAAACGGCGGCAGCGTGCAGAGCAAATAGAATGGTGAACATACTCTCTCTCTCTCTCTCCTATGAAGCAGAAGAGGAGAGAGGGCTCTAATGAGCTGGACAATGCTTCCAGGGAGTTCTCCTTCAACCCCAGCTGCAGTTGAACATCAACAGCAGGTATCTGACCCAGATAATCTCCTTGATAGATTTCAAATAATGCTGAAAATAGCTTTGGAGAATACTACAAAAAAAATCACTGAGCATTTTTCCAAAGAGCTGAGAGAACTGGGTCAGCGTATAGTGCAATTGGAGGGGAGGATGGATGATGCCACATCTGTTTTGTAGGGACATGAACAGGATATAGAGTTTTTGAAACAAGAGGCACTGTCCTTACATCATAAACTAGGGGACTATGAGAATAGGTCCTGCACTTCAAATCTTCGCATCCGTGGTTTACCAGAAAATATACCTGAACTTAATACAACAGTTACCATGCTTATCAGGGGGCGTTGCCTTTGGTAACAACATGTGATATTCGGGTGGTTTCATGGTCTGACCATGATGCTGTTTGGGCTTCATTATCCTCACTTTTTCTGAAACCAGAATCATTTATATGGTAATTTAATGATTCATTGTTAAGCAATCCAGAGGTGGACCAAAAATTACGGGGGATTATGGCTAAATACTTTGCATTAAATGAACCTCGACCTCGTCAACTATACTATGGGCAGCGCATAAGGCAGTAATTTGAGGGAGACTAATTCAGATGGCCTCGCAGATTAAAAAACAAAGGAGGGCCACTATTAAAGCTTCCGAAATCAATTATGCGGACACACGAACACAGTATATTTACTCACCGAGTAAAAGTTTAAGACGACAACTGGATGAGATCCGTAGCTAATTGAATCTCTGTACAGCATCAGAAGCTGAAAAAATTGCTGAGATGGATAGATATAGTTATAAAATGCATACGATACTGGCAAATCGGCTGAGATACCCTGAAAGGCGTATAGACTTAGGGTTAATGGGATAGGATTAATGGGATAAGATTGACTAGCAATCCAACACATATCTTACAGGAGTTTCATGCTCATCTGTGAGTATTCTATCAAACCCCTGGTTCTTTTGATAAAAGAGCCTTAGACAACTTTTTTTAGAATGTAAAGTTACCAGAACCTAATCCATGAGCAAAAAGGAAAATGGAAGCCCCAATTACTTTACCTGAAGTGATACAAGCTATTAAACGCCTGAAGCCTAACAAGCATCCGGGACCTGATGGATTTATGGCAGTTTATTATAAAAAATATCAAAAGATCTTAGGACCCTATTTGGTAGAGAAATTAAATTGTATCCTGAAAGAGGAGGCATTGGAACCTGGTATTTTTGATGAGGCTATTTGTATGTTACCAAAACCCTCCACTGATGTAACAACCTGGTCTAACTATAGACCGATCTCCCAACTTAATCGGGATGCCAAGATCCTGACTATGATCTTGGCATCCCGGTTGAATGGGAGCATTGGTGATATTGTATCAACCGACCAAACAGGATTTATTCATGGACAACAAGCAGGAGATAGCATACGGAGGGTACTACATTTAGTACACCAGGCTAAACAAGACAAAACCCCAGCATTATTATTAAGCTTGAATATTAGTAAAGCGTTTGATTCAGTATTATGGTCATAGCTTATGTCTTTACTTATCAAATGGGGTTTTGGACCAAACTTCTGTAAATGGGTATCCTCCTTATATGCTTCTCCTAAAGCATTTATCCAATATATGGGTTATCACTCAGAGAGTTTTGTGATAGGAAGAGGTGTTAGACAGGGGTGTCCACTATCACCACTGCTATTTGCACTGGCGGTGGAGCCCCTGGCTATAGCAATTCGTAACAATGTAGATATTCAGGGAATAGAGGTGAAAGGCATTCAACATAAGCTCTCCCTCTTTGCGGATTACATACTTCTTAGTTTGACAAATCCTACGGTATCTCTGCCTAATTTGATGGAGATTTTGGGGCATTTTCAGACTTTTTCGGGGCTTCCTTTGAATAGCTCAAAATGTAAGGCTTTAAATGGTATTTTGGCATCAGAAATGGTGAAGACACTCAAAGAAAATTTTCCTTTTCAATGGGCAACAAAAAGGCTTAGTTATTTAGGTGTATATAGTGCTCCTACTTATGAGGCAATATATGCTGCTAATATACCCAATCTGGTGAAAAATCTGATAGGTCTCTTTGAGTCATGGAAACAATATCAAATATCATGGTTGGGTCGGATAGCTTCCATAAAGATGTCCTGGTTCCTAAAATTTTTGTACCCCATGAGAGTACTCCCATTAGCTATACCTACTCAGATACTTAAACTGTTACAGCGTAAGATGATTGAGTTTATTTGGGGGAGAAAATGACCACGTATCCCTAGACATGCTTTATTTCGATTTAAGAGTATAGAAGGCCTATCAGTACCAAATTTGAGCCTCTATTATAAGGCGGCTCAGGTAGCTCCCTTTTTAATGTGTTATAAAAGGAATCATAGACCTAAATGGATAAACATCGAGAATGCAATGGTTGCACCACCATCGGTAGAAGCTTTGCTCTGGGTTACGGGTACACAGAGGTGTGGTATAACTAACCCTATAATGAAACATACTCTGAAAATCTGGGATAATATCAAATAGACTGGGGACCTTACGTCTCCCTATATTCCGAGAGTTCCGATTATTTGGAACCCGTTGTTTCCCCCCTGGCGTAGAGAAGCCAAGATGCTTTGCTTGGTGGATGGAGAAGGGCTTCTACAGAATTCATCATTTTTTAAATCAGTCTGGGAAAATTCCATTTGGTGAATTTTGTGAGAAGTATGAAGCCCACCCCCCCCAGTGGAAGTATTTAGGTACCTACAAATTAGGCATTTTGTTCAATCTAGATTAGGATCAATTAAGGGTCCCTATATTATGACATGGTTTGAAAAATTGTGTATAAAGGACCCAAATTCCAAAGGAGTATTATCAGCTTTGTATATTAGCTTAGTTCAGATTAACATGAATACCCCTTCATATATATCGAAATAGGAGGGGGACTTGGGTGAAATGCTTCAACAAAAGGAATAGGATCATATTTGGCATACAATAGCTCATTGTAGTAATAATGCTTCAGCTGTAGAAACTAATTATAAACTAATGATGAGATGGTATATGGCACCATCCAGGCTTGCGAAATTTCGGTCGAATTGTACGGACAATTGTTTTAGGGGCTGTAACACCTCAGGAACACTTCATCATATCTGATGGGAATGCCCCAAAATTAGGAAGTTTTGGATGGGAGGATATCAAATTGCATACACCATTCTGGGTTGTTCTTTTTCTTAAACACCCAGCTGAAGCACTACACCCAGCTGAAACCAGCTATTTGCACTACGTACCAATTTAAATTATTGACATATTTGTTAACTGCAGCCAAAAATGGATCTGGCTATGCCCTGGAGGTCTACGGTCCAAGCAAGTCAAGAACAAAATGTCTTGGATTTTAGTGAATAAGAAGGTGAGGGCTTTGTTGATGGCCTCAGTAACTAAATTTCAAAAAATTTGGTCACCATGGATAGAATACTACATGCCTATGGGGTGGGATCGATCATTGTTGACCATATAATTATACCATCAGCAATGGTATTGTTTATAGAGTTTTCCTACTATCCCCCAATCCCCTTTGTGTATTTGCCTTAGTATTGTCTTTGTTATATGTAGTAAAAAGCTTTGTTTAAGACATTTTTATAAATGTTTGACTGGATAGACGGTAATTATAAATAAATAAACTGAATTCAAACTTCATGGGGATGATAGAGAATGAACTAGATTGTTATGTAGAGTTGCTAATAAATGAGGAAATGGTGATGATTACCTCCCCCTCCTTAAAGTCGCATAGTCACAAAGAAATATTGTATTACAATGGAAATTGGTTGTACACGATGTGGGGAGATTAGAAGTAATTCCTTCCCCCTCTTGTTATTGTCACTACTAGGAAGATTATAAGGTTAAATTAATGATAAATTGTTGAACACCTATTAAGATAAAAAAGGGGAAGTTATGAGGGGTTAAGAGAGGGGAGGTAAAGATCAAACAATTTAGGGAGATTGAATTTCTATTAAGCATTGGTTGAAAGAGAATTAACATAGCACATGGAGTTAGTAGGCTAAGAAAGATGGATATAATGGAAGGAGCTGAAATTGTATTAAATGCTGTAATTATTCATTTGAAATAGATTTATAGAATCTTTGAGAAGGCTTGAGACATTTATTTTGTTTGTGTGATATACATGTGTAAATCTAAGTGTAATGAAAAGTAATACAGAGATTGAAAAGCTGCACAACAATTAGCTGCTTCACACGTGAGGTTTTCAAGAGGATAAAGATGGGAACCTGTGACCAAAGATGACATTTGGTTATTTTTGGGCTTAGTAATACTTCAGGTGTGGTGGGCAAACCCCTGCAGAAGTGGTATTGATCTAAGAATAAAATGCTTGCCACTCCATTCTTTGCCACAGTCATGCCAGAGTACAGATTTTTCCTGATCATGAAATTTTTATACTTCGCAAACAATGAAGAGTTTGATGAAACTACCCATCCTGCACCAAAACTCAAAACATTTTGGGAAGTGTCTCAGATGATTCTAAGAAATTTCCAGCAGACCTATGCGGCAGAAAGAGACATCAGCATAGACGAAAGTCTAATGGCTTACAAGGGGAGGCTCAGCTGGGTGCAATACATTGCCCCTGATTCATCAAGCAGAATCGGATGATCGCTTGCGCATTCGTATTCGCGATCCGAAATCGTACTAATCGTACCGTCGTGCTATTCAGCAACTGAAAAAGCTTGCGGCCGGAGCCGCGCATCTCCGACAGTTTTACACTGGCGAGCTTGCATTAAAAGTCACTGTTCCCCTAAAAAATCATTCTTTCTAATGGCACACATATTACCCATAGCCCTGAATTATATAGCAACATAATTGCTATGATCTCACCAGTGACAGCTTAACAGATCCTCCTTAATCGTGCAGCTGAAATCTAATGAAGCATTAAAGATTCTAATTGACCTGTAAAGGACTGTAGATAAGCACAGAACAGAGAGCAGGCGTGCGGTAATTAATTGCTATGATCTCACCATTGAGCTTAACAGATCCTCCTTAATCGCGCAGCTGAAATTTAATCACCTTAATTGGCAGATTCGCGCCCCCTATTGCTCATTATTATGAAGGCAGGAATCCGGCTGGCAGTGAGGAGGCGAGTGTACGAGCACACTCGAGTCCGGACCGCGGGAAACCCCTTTAGCTGGTCACGCGTACTTTCGCGATTCCAGCAAGCGCGGATTTTATTGATGAATCAGGGGCATTGCGTCAAAGAGAGCACGATTTGGCGTGAAAACCTACATGCTGTGCGAATCCTCAACTGGCTACATTGAGATTTCTATCCTTTACACTGGAAAAGGGACACAATTCAAGCAGGATACAGCAGTTATGGATTGGCAACATCTTCAGTACAATCACTCATTGAGCCATTGCTAAATCAGGGCTATTGTGTCACAACCAACAATTTTTACACATCTCCTGAACCTAGAGTTTCTTCTGCAACACAAAACAGATGCATATGAAAGCGCAACCTGCCATCACGGTTTGCAAGCTGAAGACAGGAGAAATGGTTGCCTGGCAGAAAGAAAAAATGATGGCCCTGAGATAGCGTGACAAAAAAGATGTGTGCCTGATGAGTACAGTCCATAAAGCCTCCTCTGTAATGGTAGGTACAAAAGGTGGGAAAGAAGTCATGAAGTGGTGATTGACTACAACAGCACCATGGGAGGTGTCGACAGAGCTGACCAAGCAATGACATTTTACCCAGTGATGAGGAAACAACAAAGGAAGTACTACAAAAACATCTTCAGGCATCTTGTTGAGCAGTGCTTATGGAATGCCTACATTCTGTACAAAAAAAAAGTGTGACAGGCCTGTCAGTCATTCTGACTTTATTTGGAAAGTTTCCAAATTCCTTGTCAAGAACAACCAAACACCATCAATAGCTGTGAATAGACCTGGACGTCCTGCTGTTGCCATTGTCAACCCGGAACGCCTGACTGGTCGTCACTTCACGGAGTAAATCTCACCAACCCAGAGAAAGAGAGCAACTACAAGGATCTGGGTTGTTTGCTGCTAAAGAAGTGATGAGAGTGGAAGAAAGATCCACAAGGAAACCAAGTTCTACTGTCCTGACTGTGATGTTGGACTTTGTGCAGCACCCTGCTTCAAAGTTTATCATACCTATCATTTAAATGTCTACTAGATAATAATTGCACAATTGACAATAATATTGCACCCTTGTTTGGACAAATTTCAGTGTTTTTTGATTTGATAACATTTTTAAATTACATTGATTGTTGTTATAATATTTCACATTTTTTTATAATTAATATTTATAATATTTTATTTTATTATCATTTATGACTATATTATAATATATAACTATAATTATCATACCTGGAAGTTATTCCTAAGAATAAAGTCCCACAATATTAAACAACAGATTTCCATGAAAAAATTGTAACACTTTTTGCATGGAAATACTAGCATACTGTAATTAGAATGCTAGGGGGCTGGATGGGGACCTGCATGAACACGCTGAGCTCCGTTCCAGCCTGCATCATAGTTCACCCTACCGGGCATTAAGTTACTCACCATGACCAAACAACAAAGGAAGGAGAGGCTCTGCGGCTTTTGGGAACCCGAGGCATGCTACTCTGTCCTCCCAATCTATGCTCAGGACCTTTTTAGCCCCTGAGCATGCTGGTGTGACTCAGGGAGTTAAAATGGTGTCGGTCCACGTGGCGCCTCCGCCGGCAGCTGGCTCTTCCCCTCTATCTCTGCATCAGGCTCCTGTACAGATACCGTCCCCGCAGATAGAATGGGCTCAGGAAGGCTCTGCTGCTCCCCTTTCTTTGGATTTTTATCCCCAGCTCACCCTTAAGATCTACGAGGAGGGGCGGGGGGTTTCCCCAAACTTCCTGGTTGAGCCTGGACACACTGCTGGTGCTACTTAGCATACACAGCCTGTGACTCTGGATGACTGCCACACCACCAATACTGATGGGGGCTCTCCATATATCACCCCGTTGCCTCAGCGTACTTATGCTGCTGCCATCTTGGGACATGCTGAACATAAAGATGGATCCCCACACCTGCACCAAAGGTGAGTTCCTTACAGGGGGCCTTCTCTGATTGTGTTTTGGCTGGCTCCCCTACCAGGGTACGAACGGGGTTACCTGTCACCATTGCTCAAGTACAAACAGGTCGTGGGGCCACTATGAATGTGATTCCCTTGTCTGGCCAAAATATAGCCTCCTTGGGCTCCTCACTCCCGCAACCTCAGCCCACTCTGCCCATTAGCGCTGATTCTTGGCACGCATATATGCAACACCTCCCCACTAAAGAGGACTTTCACCTTCTAGTACAGGAGGTTAAAGAAGCCTTCCAAGAAGAAATTCACATTCTGCGCACAGGCCTCCAAAATCTAGCAGACAGAGTGGACTCTGTTGATGATGACTTACAAGGTACGAAAACCCAAGCCTCACAACTTCAGGAACAGGCCTTCTCCCAAGCTGTTGCTATTAGAGATCT
The DNA here is from genome assembly GCF_032062135.1 of Pyxicephalus adspersus. Classification (NCBI taxonomy): domain Eukaryota; kingdom Metazoa; phylum Chordata; class Amphibia; order Anura; family Pyxicephalidae; genus Pyxicephalus; species Pyxicephalus adspersus. Next base: position 51,578,568 of record NC_092871.1, on the reverse strand, counting down.
CAAGCTTCAGTTAGAGGACCTTGAAAATAGGTCCAGATGCAACAATATACAAGTCCGTGGCCTTCCAGAAGCCACTCAACAGGCTGACCTTACTCTAGTGATCAAGCAGTTTTTAATGGTATCTTAGTCCGCCCTCATGCTGATACTATATGGTTTGACAGGGTACACAGAGCTTTATGGCCACCAGGTCCCCCCTCAAGACCAAGAAACGTTATCTCTAGGCTTCAGGACTATCCCATGAAAGAAGAAATAATGCGGGCAGCCAGGAATATGAGAGCTATTGAGTCTGATGGAGCACAACTACAAATTTTCCCTGATGTTTCCTGGTCTACCCTCCAGTGCCGCCGCGCTCTTCAACCACTGCTAACAGCTTTACGAGATCGCTCCATTTCCTATTGCTGGGGGTACCCCTTTAATCTGATGGCCTGCTTGGATGGCAGATCAGTTATTTTCAAATATCCTGAAGATCTTTCACGATTCTGTGCAGACCTTGGCTTGCCTTGTTCTTCGCTTTCAGGATGGGATCCTCTCCCAGTTTATCCGATAATTTCTGAGAGATGGCAAGAAACTCCCAAAAGGAAATGTACTCCTCCCAATGGCTCCCCCTCACTGGTGAACAACCCCTTGCATCCTAACCCAACTCATTCTTCACTGTCTTGAACACATCAAGTGGACTCCTATATCCTTTTATTTGATGGGGTTCCTTGCTGTTCCTCTGACTCTCTAACAAGTCCCCAAGCTTTAGGTTAGGTGATTCAGATTTTTGGTCATATTATATGCGACTTTATTTTATTTTGCCCGGTTCTAAATTGTTTATATATGTGTTTGGTTTTACTGATGCAGGCTGGTGGAACGTCATATGTCAGAAAGTTATTTTGGCTGTGTCTACTCTTCTTGCTAGGGATGTTTTCCCTATGCCTCCCTAAGGGATCTCTTTCTTGTCCATGATTGTTTATGGTCTCTGGGATTATTTTTTGTTCCCAGATAGACCTTTGAACAGGGAACTAATCCCTGCCGAGAACTCAGCTAATTTTACCACATGTTTGTGTGTTTGTCTGTTTGTTTTGTATTTTTTTTTATTTCCCTTTTTTTTTAGGGTTTTCCTTTGGTACTAATTTTTTCTCCTCTCTTTCAGGTTCATTCATGATCAATGTATGGCATTCATTATGCAATGTTTCCTTTTAATAGTACCTCATGGTTTAATTAGTATCGCTTAATGTTAAAGGTTTGAACTCCGCTTCTAAACGCAAACTGGTCTTACAGGAATGAAAACACCAAAAGGCAGATACTGCCTTTTTGCAGGAAACACACTTTGATACCTTGAGCACGTTTAATTTTGCTAGACCGCAATATCCGACTGTATTTTCTGCTCCAAGCAAAATAAAAAATCAGCAGGGGTAGCTATACTCATTCATGCTCATGCTACTTTAACGATCACTCAATTGTGGACCCAGAGGGAAGTTATGTTATCTTGCAAGGTTGGTTAGATGCAAAAGAGGTTGTGCTATGTAATATATATGCGCCTAACACGGCACAAGTAAAATTTATTGAAACGGTTCTCGGCATCGCAGCCTCATTGTCACACAATCATCTGCTTATTGCTGTTGATTTTAATTTGCCTCATACCCCTCAGTGGGACAAACTTTCATTGGCTGCTACGGCTAGACCCCCTGCCATATGCCAGTCCTCTTGTTTTTTTAGATGCCTTCTTCATTGTTTTGGCTTATTAGGCGCTTGGCATGTTCAACACCCCGCGGATAAACAGTACACCTTTTATTCTAATCCCGATAGCACACACTCTAGGCTAGATTATTTTTTGTGAATATTTCCACGTTACGGGCTACTACTTTCTCTGAAATAGGCCCAATTACGTGGTCCGATCATGCCCCTGTGATACTGGAGGTGAAATTAGGTGCCATCCCAGTACGGAAATGCCACTGGAAACTTAATGATTTTCTGCTTAAATACCCCCCTAATAAAATTGCCCTGCAAACTGTATTGGATGCTTATTTTAATGAAAATTATCAATCATATGCACAAACTTCCACTTTGTGGGAAGCGCATAAGGCGGTATTTAGGGGTCACTGTATAGCGGAATCAGCTAACCTTAAAAAAGACACTTTGGCCCTTCGCACACAACTGGAGTCCTCCCTGGCGCAATTTGAACGATTACTTTATGCTAACTCCTCTGTTTCCTTACTTCGTAAAGTGGTAGACACTAGTCATAAGCTCAAGGAACTAGCTTTAGGTAAAGTGGAGAAGTCGTTGATATATCTCTGCCAATGATACTATGATAAGGGTAACAAGGCTGATTCCTTATTAGCTCACCAAATTCGGGATCAGACTGCCAAGGCGACCCCCATGGCATTAAAGGATGCCAATGGTACCCTTCGGTACGATCCGGAAACTATGGAGGGAATCTTTGAAGACTAATACTCTTTCCCTATATAAGACACATGATTCACAGACTGGTGACTAAGCTGCCCTTAGATCACGCATCTCCACTTACCTGGCCCGCTGTGCTTTTCCAACTCTGGAGGAGTTATTATCTGAAGAAATAGCAGCCCCAATTAAGGCCCTGCCGCTGAGCAAGGCTCCGGGTCCTGATGGTCTCCCATATCTTTAGTATAAAACTTTTGCTGATATATTGGTACCATACTTAAATACTCTTTTTAATGATTTCCTAGAGGGGGTGCCGATTCCCAAAACTATGCAACATTCTTATATATCTGTGTTCCCCAAACCTGGTAAAGACCCTCAGGGTCCCTCCAGCTAACGCCTTATTGCCCTTTTGAATTCCGATTTGAAAATTTTTACTAGAATTTTGGCTACTAGGGAAGTATTTACCTGGAATTGTGAACAAGGATCAGGTTGGCTTTATAACCTCTCGCCAAGCTGGTGATAACACTAGGCGTACAATTGATATTATTGATGCCCTGAATAAACTTGACCAAGGGGCGGTACTTTTGAGCTTAGATGCCGAAAAGGCATTCGATCAACTCAGCTGGCCCATTCTTGGATAGGTCTCACAGGCCATTTTCACTGCCATTGTAGCGCTTTATACATCTGCTTTGGCGGAGGTACGTCTTATCCAAGAAAATTCCCCTAAAATTGCAATTCAAAATGGCACTAGGCAGGGATGCCCGCTCTCCCCCTTATTATTTGCACTATGTATTGAACCACTAGCTGAAATGATATGACAAGATCCCGATATTCAAGGGGTTCCTATTAAAACGAAATCGTTCACTATCGCAGTATATGCTGATGATGTCTTGTTGACTCTCACTAATCCTCTCATCTCCTTACCTAATTTACATAGAGTAATGAATGAGTATAGCACCCTGTCCGGCTATATGATTAATCCGTCTAAAACAGAAGCTCTCTTCTAAATTTACCACCCTCTCTCCAGCAGCAACTTCAGGCGCACTACCCATATCGTTGGCAACCGGACCATATTAAATATTTGGGGTTATTTCTTACTGCTTCGTATAATACTTTGTATGCGGCTAATTATCCTCCACTTTTTAAAGAGCTCTGTCTGCTTATGCAGAAATGGCGTGCTTTACCACTGTCCTTTTTTGGTCGTATTGCGTTAATTAAAATGTCCATTTTGCCGAAACGTTTTGTATTTATTTGCGACACTACCTGTCCTAAATCCTAGGCCTTCCATTGGAAGATTGCAGGCAGCAGCTCTTGATTTTATATGGGGATACAAACGTCATTGCTTGCCTAAATCAGTTTTATGCTCCCTGCGTGAAAGAGGTGGACTTGGTGTCCCTGACTTTCTTAAGTATTATCTGGCGACACATTTGCGTCACCTTGCCTCTTGGTCTACGCTGCATTCTTTCAATAGATGCACGGAAATAGAAAAACTGTGGTTGGCACCGATACATCCTAACTCTTTTCTCTGGAACTCGCATCATGATGCCACAGAGCAGTCCCTTTTGGGGCCTATACATTTTTCAACGGCTATATGGCTCCAATGTAAGGATAAATATGCCCTGACTGCACCTGCACCATTACCTATTTCCTTCCTATATACTCCACACCTGCCGGATAGTCTATCGCATTCAATAGTTCAACCATGGTGGGACAAATATCTTTTGCGATTTCGCCATATTGTGAAACCTTGTACCAGAGGCTTATTGTCATTTCAGGAGCTGAATGACAGGTCTGAGATACCTCGTACTTGTTTTTATGGGTACCTTCAAATACGGCATTATGCCCAGTCTATTGCCAAAAATGCGCCAATTTCTCGTATGATGGAATTTGAAAAATTATGTGCAGGGGTCCCCTTCGAGAGGGGACTGATCTGGGGCATCTATCTGATATTGAATACTGAACCAACAAGCCCCTTTGTCAAACATGGTTATATGCCTAAATGGGAAAATCATCTGGGATAGTGCATGTAAGAACTCATTATGTACAGTGTTTAAAGAAAATGCTTACATGGGCTTATGAGGTGCTATTATACCCCAAATACACTGCATAAGATCTTTCCTAATACAAGCAATATATGTTGGGGATGTGGTATGGAAATTGGTACTCTATATCATATCTTCTGGTCCTGTTTGCTAATACAGCCCTTTTGAGAAAAAATCAACTCTCTTCTCTGAGGGATTCTGGAGGTACAAGTATCGTTGGATGTACTTACTCATCTGTTAGGTCTTCCTATTTCCACTTTATCTAAACTGAATAGGAAGTTGACATGTCATGTCCTCACTGCAGCCAGGTGCCTTATTGCTAGACAATGGAAATCTACCTCACCTCCCGGCTTAATGGATCTATATGCTAGAATCATGGAAGTTCAACTTATGGAACTTCTTTCATCCAGGATGCATGATAGGAATGATAAATTCACGGCAATCTGGGCAGCACGGGACTCATATGTGTTATCAAATACTAATATGTTTCAACATATGACAGCTAATCTTCAGATAGCCCCCTCCCAACGTGTCTTCTCCTACTCCTAATTAATTGCCATATACTTACTATTAGCTTTGCATACTTCTGGCATTCTTGCTCTTCTCCTCTCCCCCCTTTTTTTTCGTTTCTCGCTTTTTCTTCCTTCCTTTTCCTTCTTTTGTTGTTTTGTTTGCTTAACCAAGATCTCTTTTGTCTAATTTAGGAAATTATTGGAAATGTAGATTGCATAATATGTGGTGTATAGAATAAGACTCCCATGGAAGCTTTGTATGCTGTAATGGAGTTATTTATATGCTACCTACTCTGGTTAATGTTATATTGCTACGGTTTTTTTTTTTTGCTACGGCTAACATCTTCTTCTTCCTCTTTTTTTTTAATCAGAGTCAAATACAAAAGCAACACTTTTAAAAAATAGTTCTTCAAATTAGTATAAGTTGGCATTCAAAAATCCGGCAACCTCCAGAACTGAGGAGTTCCAGATTTACAAAAATTCCGGATTTTTGAAGATTATACTAACCTTCACACACAGGCTAGCCTTCCTCTCGCAGCACCTGTGGACAACTGGCACAGTTCCAGGGAGCAGGCAACAGGGACGTCTTAACGTGTATTTAGTGAAGCAAGCAGACCTAACAGCTGTTTCTGCAGAACAGCGCCATCAAAACTTTAGTGGCCAAATAGTGTACTACAGTCCCTGTATTGAAAATGCAATCCGAAATTCATGCCAGAAAACTGAAGGAACTGGATTATCGATGGCCGGATTTTCAATTGTCAGCCTGTAGCATCCAAAATTCATCATTATTTATATGGGAACTTTTCCTGTCATTTAGTTGTTTAAATAAGTTTAAATATTGTTTAAATATTGTATAAAAATACATTGTGTTTTAGAATGAGTTTCTCCTAACTACAGTGTCATTTGTAAAGTATAGATATTTATATAGTAAAGATATAGATATTTCAATATACAAATCTATAAATTTGCCTTTGTCTGGATATATTTTGAAGCACATTTGCACATTTATTAATGGATACCACAACAAAACATAGAATAGCTCATGACAATGTTCATGATGAAGACAAAGGTAGGCAAAATAGGTTCTAGATAATTAAAAAGGAAATGCTCTGAATTTTTCAATGTTGTGGAAATAGCAAAAAATTGGAGAATATCCAAGTAAAATAGAAGTCAAAAGTTCAAAGCTGATATCATTCATGTCCTGCTAAAGGACTATTGAGGAGTATAAATTAACCTCAGCTGCATTGTATTGGGTATTAGCTGAATTTTCAGGTAGCAATACAGTCCAGTGATGGAAATGTAGGCGATTTCAGTGTTCATCCTGCTGATGGCCCATTGTGATGCCGAGAACTCCTGTCCATGTAGGAGCTTTAAATTTGTGTTTAAATTTTAAAATAGTTTAAAAATTTAGTTTGTAAGGTTTACAGCTGAACTTACTTAAAAAAACAGCTAAAAAAATACATACACGCTTACAGCTTTACCTGCCAAAAGATTTGTCATCTTCGTCAGCTTTTCTTGCGCAACTACTCACCTCTTTTACAGGAAACCTGATGTAAAATATATATATAGAATGTCATTTGTAAAATCCCTCTGTAAATGCTGTCTGTTTTGCCGCTTGCTTCATTCATTTCTGTGTTGGTTTCTCAATTTTGAATTTTTGTTTTGAGAATATATAGGAAAATATTGAAGCCATTGGATCATCATGCTTTTCAAAGAACTAGCCTCTAAAAAATTAAAATACTTTTTTATACATTTATTATATGTTAATATGCCTGTCTTGAACCATTATTATTTTTTCTTAGAGGTGAAGATTGTTGGAGTTGGAGATTCAGATAAACTCACCATCCTCAGAGGATGTCCTGGAAATTCCAGGATTTTCTGGCCAAAAAGGAGAGATTGGAGCACCAGGAGAAAAAGGTCAACAATTTAAATATCAACTGTAGATAACAATCAGTTGATCATTCGGTCAAGTAAATCAGTGTATTAACAATGCTATGAAAATACTACTTTCATTATACTGATGCTAGAATGTCAATTCAATATAACTTAAATTTATATTTTTTTTATAATTCTGTAATTGACGGTACCCAGTACATCTAAGTGGGACAACATATTTAGATCACATGATTCTATATTAAACAATCTTCCCCAGGATGGTTATCTGAGTTTTTGATTCCTGAAGACTGCAAACTGGAATTGGCAAAGAGCTGCACTGACAATACTTAAACAATCTGAAATCAGAAGGGAATATTCACCAGGCACTGGTGTCACAAAGGAGAATCTGTTTAATTATTTCTGAATAAAAGAAACATGAGATATGCATAGGTCTCCACAGGCTGCCTACAAAAAATATTTATTACTTAATATTTAGCTACTAAAACATTAAAGGTAATAAAAAACATGCACAACTATTTGCATACACATAGTTGAAAATAACACTATGGGGCCTATTTATAAAGGTTTTCATTTTAGATTGATCAACATTATATAAAAAACACACTTTTTTACATTGGATTTTATGTAAAAAAAACTTATAATCAGACCTATGTATACTGGCAGGGTTGTAACTATTTTTTTAAATTATGCTGTATTAAGTTTCATATGGTCAACGATGCAGCCAAATTTACAGCCCCTAAGTACTAGTGGTCATTTGTGAGTGGCCTATAATGCACCCTATGTACACCCCCTTATGTGCACTCCTTTATAAACCTTTTTAGATTTGTCACTTTACTGACAGTGGGTGGTCTGATGAGAGGTATAGACTTTTTCCTACTCCTGTAAATATATAAAGGTAAAGCAATCTGAAATAGGTATCAGTAGGGCTGACGGACACATATCTTTCTCTCTGTGGGATGTATCTGCTCTGGCTTTGATCAAGAATAACCTCTCTGTCAGCCAGAAATAGGATAAATTACAGTAGAAGGATCAATGTGTAATTTATGGGTTGAAACATCTGCACTTCTTAATTGTGACCCTCTGAGCCTAAATAATATCTTAAGAAGGTCCAACAGAGGCCTGCCAATTAAATGAACTGACAGCAGTGAATGCACAATGACTGAATCCTACCATGTGGGTGTACAAAAGTCTCATCTTATGTTTGCATTTGCACATCATGGCAAAATAAAATAAAATAGATGTCCACTGAATGATAGTTCATTATGATCTTTCTGTCCCAATTTTTTCCCTAACTATATTTATGAATGTATTTGTTTTTAGGAGAACGTGGTACTTCTGGAGAACCTGGTAAGTTGGGGCCACTGGTAAGTTGGATAAGTTGGGGCCAAAAAGGTGGGTAGTAGAGGAGCAAATTTGATGATTTGTAGTTGAATTGGTATATTGCTATTGCTGGAAACCTGAACTGACAAATGTATTTCAGTTATTGCTGAATTGCATTTATGTGGATAGGGATTGGCTTTAAGTTGGCTGCAGGAGAACAGCAGTAGGAAAGTAAAATTTATTTCAACATTTGAGAAATGTAAATTTAAAACCTGAATTGTGATGAATTCAATGGACAGTAAAACAGCACACTGTAGGTGTATTTTATTGTCAATCCATGTTCATTATTATATTATAATAGAATATAATAGAATACAGCAAACATAGAAGAAACATAAAACAAAACTAGAATGTGTACTATATTTTATATTTTCCTTGCTATTGCATGCCAATAAACTATATTGTAAAAACAAAAAAAAATTCAATGACAAGAGAAAACACCAACCCCTCCCCCCCAAAAAAAATAAAATAATTGAAAGCTGATTAGATGTAACTTGCTATTTTCTATTAATGTGTCTATATTAATGTTTGTGGTGTATTTTGGCCATTTATTTTAGACAGTAAAAAATTTGTAAAATGAAAAACTTTTTTAAAATCAAGTTTTATGCTTGTGTTGCTATCCCTTTTTCATTATCAATTCTTAAAATTGTGATTTCCAAGTGTACAGCAGTGCATGATGCATCAAGGTATTTATCTTTATCTTTTTTGTATATGCTTTCTGTAATAAAGTTGTGCTTACTGGGTGCATGCTTGTACTAAAGTTTTTTCTGAATTGTCAAACCTGTTAATCTATATTCAGGGTCTTATTAAATAAGGATTCATGACAGTGAAGCCACAGTTCACCTGGAACCAAAATCCTCATTTTAAAATATATGTATATATTATAATGATACAATATAATCTTTTTGTCCTCTTCTTTTCTAACTGTATGAATACATATGAATGTATTTTTTAGGAGAATGTGGTCCCTCTGGAGAACCTGGAAAGCAAGGGCTACCTGGGCAAAAAGGTGTGTTGCAAACTCTTTTTACGCTCCCTAAAGATAGTCAAAGGTAGCCAGCCTATATTGTACACTGGTAGGGATTTTTTATTACCCATTGTATAAAGTTATGGGCAGGCAAACAGAATTAGGTGCCAACAGGGCTGCTGATAGATGCAATTTTCTTCTTCCCATACATTGTTTCTGTGTTTTGATGTTGCATACAATAACAGCTTTGAAGTCAGTAAAACCAAGATCGTTTAGGACGAATGGATAAATGTATGATCAACTGGTAAAAAGGACTGTGTTTTGCTAGCCACTGAACTAGCAACCTCAGACATGAACTGGGACCTCCTCCTTGACTTTTAATTCCCATGGCTGCCGCATTGGCTGTTATGGCTCTAATTATACCCTTGATTTTTTGAGTAATTCATTTTTTAGGTTCAAGCTCTTTTGCTAAACTTACACCCAGTGAAGTTACAAAGCAGTCAAGTGAGCAATAGTACTAGATGGCTATTCCTCCCAGGGTTTTACCTCCTGTGTTATTATTATGCATGCACAAATATAGACATAACATCAATATACTGAAGTTGGTAATTTGTTGTTCTGTCAGCAGTGGCAACATAACAAAGGTGTGAAAAACTGTTTTGGAGCATGGGGGGGGGGGGTACTATGGAGCAAGTTTTAGAGTTGCCCAGAGTTCAGTAACACAAGAGAGAGTGTTCTGCTTCTAGTACATGGGAGAGATAAAGGTTTGCCAGCACACTATTATCTCCAGCATTCTTGCAGAGTATAGATGGGGTACAGGTATGAGAACTATATATGGTAGTAGAGATAAGCAGAGTGACTGTACTCTCACCTTATTGGAGTCCTTATCTCTGAAACAGCTGATAGCTATAGGATGCAGGGCTGTGAGAGCTGAGAAAACTTGGTCTCTGTCTTACCAGCACTGCCTTTAATTGCTCATTGGTCATTGAGAATGTTAGATACTTTGTATTGTTCATTTTGGATCCCAAGGATAGATTTCTCTTGAGCTCTTGTATTGGTATTTTAGGAGCAAAGACATGGGATTACACACAATACAGGGTCAGCGTAATTACAAAAAGTACTAAAAGTACAAAAGGAACACTATGCAGGAGGAGCAAGGAAGGTTTAGGGGTATGTTAAAGAGGAACTATACTCAAAAAATAGTCTTTCAAGTATTAATCTATTCTTACTTGCACTAAAATGTCAGTCTTCCCTGGTGGCACTATCTGGGTCAGCTTGTATCTATGAAAAATATAATGATTTTTGAAGTGTTTAGAAGTGGCCAGCTTGTGACTGGCAAGTTTACATTTTCTTCCTCTCCTGACTTTCCTCTCCACCCATTCCCCCTCCCTCACTAACTGGAGACCTATGCATGGAGAGCTCACAAGCTGAAAAGAAGCAGGAAGCAGCTGCAGACTGAGCAGTCGTACTTGAGTGATATGAGAGTGCCAGGCAAGGAAAGAATAAACAATCTGCATAATCTGCAGTGGGACTGGATTGAAACACTCCCACACCTAGGCAAAGGAGAGACCTGGGGTGTGGCTACAACTCGTTTTTTATGTTTAAAGGCCAAACAAGCTGAAAAAAAAATATTCAGATGATTGTAACTTGGGCTTATGTTATCCATAAGTCAAAGTTGATTTTGTGAGTATAGGTTTAGGCTTTAAGAACTGACTAGCTTTCAGCAAAAGGAAGCATTGGTATAGTAAAGCACAATTTTACAACCACATATCTGTACATGTAATATATATATATATTTATTTTCAAGTTGTATAAATGAACATATTTATTGGTAGAAGATCAAGGGCCCTCTGGAGAATCTGGAAAAGTGGGTCCACTTGGCCAAAAAGGTAAGTTGCAAAGTCATGCTGTGTGGTTATATTGGTATATTCCTATAATAAATTAAGATTTCCAAATTAATTGCTTTAACGTCAAAGAGGAGAAACTGTCTGAAAAGGCTGAATTCAAAATCACACTCAAAACAAAAGTAAAAAATGTGAAATCTCAGAATTATGAAATTAGCATTATTTTCATCACAACAGTTAATAAAATAGCTCAGTAGTGTGCATGGTCCCCGTGATGGGTCTTTTACAGTATTGATAGAATTCCTAAATTTGTTGTGAAGCGTAATATAAAAGCAAAACCCTGATTATTCTTTCCACAATGAGATTTCACCTCCAGTACAAAAATTGGTCTGTCTTCTGTATTCTCTCTTCAGCATATGCTCTACACTCTCCTCTCTAGTGCCACCCCCACCCCAATCTGCAGTTACACGGTTGCAACACTCAAAATGCACATTAAACACTTTCCATGACCTCTCCCTAGACAAGAAATTTCTTGCAACGTCCAATTTTGCACACATTTTCCCATGACTCCCATTTCTCTGTCACGTACACATTGGGCCTGATTTATAAAAGCTCTCCAAGAATGGAGAGGATACATCACTTTCATCAGTGAAGCTGATCCAGCAAACCTGGAATGAATTGGGTCCAGGATTCAAGATATTTGCTAGCAAATAGCAAATGACTTTGAAGAAATCCATTCCAGGTTTACTGGATCTCCCAGCTTCACTGATGAAAGTGTATCCTCTCCAGCCATGGAGGATTTTTATAAATCAGGCCCTCTGCATACAACCTGCAGTCATATCCTTTACACTCTTCTCTCCACAAGCTCTTCACACTTCTCTCTGCACAAACTTTCTGCTGGCATCTGGTATACCCTAACACATTTTTCCTTTCCCCCCTGACCACTACAGGTAGCTTTAAAGTAAACAAGCTAATAAAATAATCATTATTGTTGGCAATGCTTATTTTAGTCTGTCCTGTGCTGAGGAATGATAAGAAGTTACTGGACAGATACGCACAACTTTTTGCTTCACAAGGGATTAAGAGAAACATCAAATGCGGCTTTATCCATCCTGACTTTGTTACACATTTCAAAACATTTCAAAAACTTGGGTGAACATAATATGACATCAGTTTTAAAACAAAAGTACTTATTAGCTAAACATATTTTGTAACGAACGATTTGCCAAATCTATTTAGTCAGAAATAGCAAGTTAGTAAATCAATAAAAATAAAAAATAAAAACTTGCAGGATTGATTTAAAATGTATGTGTTTTTTTTTTTTTCTCAAGGTGCAAAAGGTGATAAAGGAGACATGGCCAGTCCAGTATATGGAGGTAAGTGAGTGCCAAAATTTTACGCAGAGGTGAAAAGTATATCAAGGGCGTTCCCTTTTCCTTAAACTTCCTGTAAGAAGCTACACCTCAAACACACTAGGAGGGAACATTGAAGCAACTCTTCAATTAACTGCAATACAGAAATACATACAGACACAGATATCAAAGTCTCAGCGTGTCTTGTGTTTGGGCCCTTGTTATCAGTTGGAGCGCTTAAAGTCCTGAAAGGAGCATTTGTAATCCATAAAACAACTAAACAGTCTTGTTAATGAAAGAATGAACTGTTACGCATCTGAAATACAAACAATGTTTACAGGAAATATTTCATCATAGTTAAAGTGACCTAGATTCCAACTCAAAGGACAACCTATTAGAAAATCATTAAGTAAAATATTCAGTGAAACATAAGGTAAACAGCTTGCATATCACAAAAATCTAACCATTTACACTTAGGGGAAGACAATCAAATGTAATTCCATGTATGTTTTAGGTTAAATTAGAAGAAAGCATACTGTTTATTTATTTTATAAATCTTATTGTGGTCTAATTATCAGAAATGATTCTTTTAGCCATCGGAATTTGCTGGCAAAAGGATAGCTTGTGGCACCACATACTTGCATGGTATTACACTGTAAAGCACTAATAGCTTTCTCAGTAATCAAAATGTAAGAACACATAAATAGATCCCCTAAGAGTCTATATAATGAGGTATTAGATTGCCATATCCCCGAAATAGTACAACATAGAAATGCCTTTCTTGACTATCTGGAATTCCTGGCAGATATATGCTTATAAATACATATTTTGGTTTATTCAACCATGTTACAAATTTAAAAAACATACACATTTAAAAAAATGCTAACATTTAAACATAATTTTGTGGTCAACATAACGTTACATCTAACTAGTTTAATGATTAACTTTAAGTTGTTTTTTTTTGTTTTTTTTTTGATACCTGGCATGTTTTGTGGATGAAACGACTTCTTTAGGGGATAGTTAGTTAGGTTAAAACATCCAATCACTAAGACATAGAAACATCGGGCCTGATTTAATAAAGCTCTCCAAGGAGAGGATACACTTTCATGAGTAAACCTGGGTGATCCAGCAAACCTGGAATGGATTTCAGCAAGTAATTTGCTATTTGTTTTTAAGGGTATATCTGTTTTTATTTGAATTTTCAAAGTTACATTTCAACAGGACAGTCATAAGGAAGAATATTATGAAAATAAGACATGTTACATTCAATAAAAAACAACAATAAAAAACACATATGATATAAAGTAATGACAATATGGGGGGATTGAGGATACTAGGGGAGGCAAATGGGGGTGGGGGCACCTAGGATTCATGTTAGCAATTTTTTTTTACGTTTTCTGGATCACCCAGGTTCACCGATGAAAGTGTATACTCTCCAGTCTTGGGGAGCTTTAATAAATTAGGGCCATCAAATCAGTCGCTCATCCTTAGCTGACTATACAATCAAAAATAAACAGAATAGGGAGGGCGCACGCATGTGGCTTGCCAGATGGACGTGTGCTGAGTGAGCTCCGCTCAACTCCGGGCATCTAGCAAGAATCGTAGTGTGTCTTTTGGACCGCTTACCCCTACCTTCTTAAAAATCAGGCCTCACATTCCAAGATGGCACCGTCCTCTTCACCTCACGCATCCCCAGCTTCCTCTCTCCCCGGTCTCGGTGATGGCATCAGAAGACAGCCTGGATGCTATCCCCAGTTTTTTCAGGGAACCAATGCAGCGTGAGGACCCTGTTTTCCTGCAAAAGCTGAGGGCCATGATTCGTGAGGTGCTTTCCCATGCTTCTGCTGCCATTACAGCTGAATTGCGGCGTGACTTGCGTGAGATTGGTCACCACACTGAGTCCCTGAAAACTTGCATGGATGACTCCATGACAGTTCTTGAAAGTCTGGACTAGGATATGGAGTCTGCCCAGAAAGAAATCTCCTTACTAAAAGCTCAATTGGAGGATTGTGAGAACCGTTCGCGTCGAAGCAACCTTAGGATTAGAGGCAATACAGAGTCTGTCATTGACGTGCAGGGTTATATTTTGGCCCTTTTCCAAGATTTGGCCCCTGAAACCCACCTGAATGGATGGAGATGGACAGGGTTCATCATTCCTTAGGCCCCAAGAAGCAGGATGGCCCACCCAGGGACATTGTGGCGAAATTTTACTTTTTTCACACAAAGGACATGCTTCCATCTAAAGCTCGCAATGTTTCTCGCCTATTATTTCAAGGCACAGAATACAGTTTGTTTGCTGACCTAACCCCTTCCACTCTGGCCAAATGCCGACCTTTGCGCCCCTATCTTCAAATGTTGTCATCTAATGGAATCAGATACCGCTGGGGATTTTCTTTCAAGCTGATGTTCCAATTCCAAGGCTGGCAGTATCAAGTTACTACACCTAAGGAAGCGCATGCTTGTTTGGACTAGGCAGACTTACTGCAGCCTATTTCATCTACGGCACCATTAGTTCAACTAAATTCTACTGTTCCGTGCACAGCTTCTCCTGTTTCTGCAAGCTCTTCCCAGCGTCTGGTGGTACGCTCCCAAGTTTTAGCCCGGCTGGGCGACGATACTGCTTTGATTTTCAGCATTTCTTTTTCATTTTTTGTTTGTTATAGTCTTTTTTCTGCTGTATTATGGCAGTTTGTCCAAGGACTCTTTTGATTCCCATGTTTTTTACAGCCCGGTTGTTTGATTCACGTCTTCTCATTGGATTACACTGAATCCCTACACTTGGACAGTGGGGAATGATGTAATTGGTTTTGGATGGGTCCGTAGAGGCCTTCGAGCCTCCCAGGTCCCTTCTTTCCTTTGTTGAGGGGCTCTAGGTTCTTTTTTGTTTTTTTCTTTTGATTTATATGTGTTTTTCTGTTTTTTGTTGTTTATGTGTATTATGTGCATTATTGATTGAGTTCTGGTTTTTGAAGATGTCCAGTAACTTTCTGGATATGACCGATGTCTTTCTATTTCTGCCAGTTCATATATGACTCTCCGCATTTTGTCTGTTAATGCGCAGGGTTTGAACTCTCCTGTAAATAGAAAGAAAGTGTTCAATTATTGTCACTCTTCTGGGATAGATGTAACTTTTATTCAAGAAATGCACTTTTCTCTTTCTTTTTGCCCAAAGTTTATGCATTTCTGCTACCCCCAGGTCTATTTTGCATCAGCTGCAATAAAACAAAGAGGTGTGCTTTTGGCAATTCACAAGAGATTATCATTCGTCTGTATTCACCAAGTGGCAGACCCTGATATCCGTTATATGATTTTGCCCGGTACTATTCAAAATGCTGCATCCTTTTTTCAAAAGAGAAGGAGACTAGATTGCACTCTAGTGGCACTCTGATTTGCTGTGGTGATTCCAACATTGCTTTCAATAGTACACTTACCAGGTGTTCCAAATCATCTTCTACTCCCTCTTCGGATCGTAAGGTTATCTTAGAATGTTTCAAAGACATGGGTCTGATGGACGTGTGCCGTGAACTCCACCCCTTGACCCGTAACTATACATTTTACTCGGCCCCACGAGATTCCTACTCTAGGATCGACCACATGTGACACAACTGCTGTGTCCTGGTCTGATCACGACCCAGTGGTGATTACTTGTAAATCATTAGTGGTTCAGTCGCATGCCTGCATGTGGTCGAATATTGACTCCCTTTTGTCGCACCCTGATATTATTCGAAAACTGGTTGATGTTTCTAAAGAATTTTGTATATTGAATGAAGATTCAGTGTCATCTTCTGCGATGCTGTGGGTTCAGTGGTGAGAGGTCATCTTATTCAATTGGCTTCAGCTAAAAATGGTGAACGCACCCAAGCCCAAGTCGGTTTAGAAGCTGAGTATGCCCGGTTAGTACAACTACATAAATTAACTCCTAAACCGGGTATGTCTATAGCTCTACGGAAAGTTCATAAGGAACTGAATTTTTGTTTGACTCACACAGCTGAATGTCAATTGCAATGAACCAAACATAAATTCCACCATTTTGGAAATAAACCGGGTACTCTTTTAGAGAGAAGACTTTGAGCCGTTACCCCAAAGAATGCCCTGATTACGCTGCGTACTGCACTAAACGGCTCACTAGTAATCCCCTTGATATTGTGCAGGAATTTCGACCCCAGCTTTCGGATTTAGATTGGGCCCCTCCAGACTTTGATGAGAGAAAAGCTGATCGGTTCTTTGACAATGTTAGTTTGCCTAGTCTAAGGTCCTCTGATCTGGATAAATTACAAGCCGATTTTTCTACTTTAGAGATTGCAGTAGCCATTAAGTCCCTGAAATCTGGCAAGAGACCTGGTCCTGATGGTTTCTCGCCATTATTTTATAAGAAATTGTCCAATGTAATTTTGCCTCATTTATGAACTCTCTTTAACGACTTGAAACAAGGTATCCCCTTACCCCCAGTATCTTTGAAAGCGTCTATAGCTATGATACCAAAGCCATCGACTGACCCTAGTTCTTGGGCCAACTATAGGCCAATCTCGATGTTGAATGTTGTTGTTAAGATCTTTGTCAAAATTTTGGCTTCCAGGCAAAATGTGCTATTGAACGACCTAATCCATGGTGATCAAGTGGGCTTTGTCCCTGGATGTCAAGCAGGGGACAATGTTCGCAGAGTCCTAAATGCAGTTATTGCATTTAGCGAAATCCAAATCATTTGAATGTATGCTACTTTCTCTGAAAGCGTGGAAGTTTTTTAAATCAATTTCGTGGACCTATATGTTCTATGTCTTGCTGAAATGGGGAATTGGTAATGAGTTTTTTCACTGGATAGCTCTGCTATATGCTTCTTCCTCAGCCCTAATTAGATATGTGCGTTTTACATCAGCACCTTTTTGGATTTCACAGGGTATCGGACAAGGCTGCCCACTTTCACCCATTCTATTTATACTAGCCCTTGAACCGCTAGCAGTGGCTATTCAGGCCAATCGAGATATACAGGGCATCAAAGTTTTTAATATAGAACACAAGATCATGCTTTTTGCCAACGACATATTATTGTCGATTACAGCGCCAGTTACAACTTTGTCAAACTTGGGTTCACTGTTTGTTAAATTTGTGGAAATTTCAGGTTTGGTCATAAATGATAATAAATCGAACGCCTTAAACGTTACTTTACCACCATCAGTGGTGGGGGCTTTGGAACCCCATTTTGCCTTTAAATGGTTGGAAACCATCCCCTATTTGTTAATAAAAATTACATTTCGACTTTCTTCGTTGTATTAGGCTAACTACCCACCACTTTTTAAAGGAACTTTCCATCCTACGTTCTCAATGGCGGCATTACCCTTTACCGTGGTTGGGTAGGATCCATGCCATCAAAATTACATACCTTCCGAAGTTGCTTTACCTGTTTCGCATGCTCCCCATACCTGTTCCCTTACAGGTCCCTAAGACGGAACAATGGAAAGTATTACTGTTTTTTTGGCATCCAAAAAGACCCTGTGTTCCGGAAAAGGTGCTACATCGAACTAGGTCGACAAGAGATCTCTGAGTTCCGAATTTCTATAATTATATGCTGACGGCCCAATTGGCTCTACTGGTAACACTTCATTGATCTCGAGATTCACCTATTTGGGCTCAAATATACGCGGGGGAATTACCCTTGGTGCCGTAACATACCATTTTATGGCTGCCCCCAACTAAACGGCCTTTGGTAGCCGACCCTACCCTGTCCTATGCATTGGGGTTATGTGATAGATTTTGGGATAGAACGGCCAGCAGGTTTGGTTCCTAAACACACGGCCTTGATTGGGATCCTAAATTGTCCTACTTTCGAACCAGCGTTTGATAATCCCTTAGCTTTTCACGAGTGGGCAGCACAACCTGTTCATTTCTGATTTGTTTTAGATTTCTGGGGTCAAATCATTTGAATATTTACAGGAGCATTGGGAACTGCCTTCCAGCAAATTTTACCGATATATCCAAATTAGCCATTATCTTACAGAGCTTCTTGGGGACACAACAGTCTCTCCTCTTAGGCTGATGGGTTTTGAGTCATGTTGTTTAAAAACTTCTGGTTCCGCTGGCCTGATATCTTTTTTTTTATGTAACATTACTCCAGATGAACATACATACCCTTCAGTACAAATCAAAATGGGAGTTTGACTTCGATTCTACCCTTGTTAGTGAGGAGCGGGAGGAGATTTGGCAAGCTGTGGCCAGTTGCTCACCAAACATGATTGCACGAGAAAATGCATATAAAGTTTTATTCAGGTGGTACCTGACCCCCGCCAGAATTTCAAAGTTTGTTTAGGGGAGCAACCCTCACTGTTTCAGGAGATGCGGTGCAATGGGTTCCTTTTTTCATATTTTAAGGGATTGCCTCAAAATTTCAAAAGGCTTTGGATCAGAGTCTATAGTCATGTTAGATCAGTTTTGAATGTGTCAATCCAGAAGGACCCCTGGAAAGCTTTACTTCATAAACCAAATCACACTTTCCCCAGACACACACACAAATTAATCTCATTTATGTGCCTGTCTGTCTTAGTTTTCAGGCAGTGCTATTGAGATTATCAGACACAATGGTCCTCGAAAGGATGACAGCCGTTGTTACTGACTAAATTTTTTAAGGTCTGGTCGCCTTGGTTGGATCACCATGCTTCACCTGATTTAGACCGCAGAATATTTCATTTATGATTTGTTACCCATTTCAATTTTCTTAATTATTATTTGTTATGATAAAAATTGTTGCTAAAACATACCAAAAACAGTGTCAAAAGCTCTGGATGAACATCAACAACAAAATTGTGTTAGCATAAAAAGCATACAACCGACTATTCACTTGCACATCAGGTTTTTTAAAAAATATATTTTGGTATAATCCTATTGGATTAAGGATCCAGTTATTTACCAATATCAATATTGTGGACAAAGTGAAATTAGAATGTGAGTAAATTTTAAACAATTGCTCCCATGAACTTATGAAACTCTTAATCAGATATTACAATTAAGAAATACTTGAGTTAGAACAGGAATTGGAACTTGTTTGCACTTAATACAGTACTCCTATGACAACCCCCTCTTTTGAGTCCAAAAGTCAGGAACTAAAAATTTGTTTAGAAGAATTGAATTCAGATCCTATTAGTAAGGAATATATATAATTTGACATTGACCAGTTCCAATAATGTGAACAAAGTACCTCTATTAGACACCCAAATCACTCCAATTTCCCTGTAATAAAGGTAAAATTTGTAACAAATGTGAACACATAACACCAAATGTTGAGCCCCATTATACACTATGTTCAGTCAAGATACGATTGCATGTTTTTCTAAATATACAGACCCCCAATACAGTGACACAAAGTTATGCAACACACAGCACTACATCTTCAGTGGCCACTTAAGCAAATAGTTTTTCTAATAATACTATACTAACACCTGGTGAGGCTACTGTTCCCACTTTTACTTCAACAGCTATTTCTAATGTACCCACGTTAACTTCAACACTTCCTTTCACCACACTTAATTTTTCATCTAATTCATCACTGTCTGCTATTCCCAAAATGAAATCCAATTTTTCAGAAAAACAAAATCCCTTTTATTTAGAAAACAGGGAACATAGATCATTACCTGACCAAGCTAACATCCCCCCAGTCTTTAATAGATGTTATCAATTTTGTCTTGCACTGCATAGGTGTGAGATCAGATGACACAGATCTCATGCGCATGCGTGAGATCGGCAATTTTTTATTCCATTAATGAAAGGGCTCCTTCTACTCATGATCAAAACCAGGGCATGTGCAGAAGGAGCAGCCAGGAGCCTCCCTAGATGCGTGACGTAGGTATGCCAGGAGGCTTTGCGCTCCCATCAAGACAGAAGGGGAGGTGCTTCACTTAAAAAATTAAATAAATAAATACCCTTTTATGTAAAGTAAGAAATCTGAGTTTAGGTCAGCTTTAAGCATATATCTCCCAGGAATTCCCTACTTTTCCATTTTTGCCCAGATGGTCAAGAAAGCAATTTCTATGTTGTAAAATACATAAGAATCCTTTATGCATTTACCCATGGAAGCACATTTGGACAAGTCTGAAAAGTCAGGTATAAGATATTAGCCAGGCCTAAGCCTGGCAGAGGCAGAAGGTCTTTAAGGGGCTTCCTAAAACATTAGCTGAGTATCATATTAGAGGCAGAAAAAGTGTAATGGTCACAGGAATAGCTTTTTACAACACGTCATCTAGATAAAACTCCCCATGATCAACACATGTGCAAGCTTTTTACTTAGCTAAAACTGAATCAATTTTAAGGATTTTAAAGGGATTAATTATAGAGTGTATCACATACACATGTGACATATTATGTTATTAAAAATTCAAAGACATCTTAGCTGTTACAGAAACATTGTTTGTACATCCAATCCCACACGCTTTTCTCACGCGCTTTTTACAAAATGAGCTTCCTCAGGACTGAAGAGACCAGTATCATATATGAAATCATATCTGCTAGGTATTAAAACGAAAAAGGAATAGCCACAACTACTTCCATTAACTTTCACGATGGCAAAGCCAAAGGGGGGAGCAGACCAGGCAGTATCAGTACTGATTTTAACTATCAACCCAACCTCTTAGTTTGTATGTAAAATTTTTGTGGGCCATATTATAAGGTCTAAAAGTTTAGTTGTACTTATTAATCATTTTATTCCTGATCTGGGGATGTGCAACACTGTAGAATTTCACGGGTGCAGACTAATTTGAAATGGTCACATGATTGTGAATTTGTAAGTGTGATAAGTGACCAGTTAATAACACACCAATACCAGTTTCTACACAGTCCCTATAAAGGTTCCCAACACAGCCTGTAGTGCATTGGGGCATCACATCGAAATGTGAATTTTGTTTGAGCTTTTACATTGTGTGGGTCTAGGCAAATTGAATCAAAAGCACTATGTTTACTCAATATATTTCCTCAATTAGGCACCTCTGGCAACAGTTTAGCCTGTGAGAAAACAACAATGATTGGCTCATGTTTTCACACTCAATTGCTTCCCTGCCCCTCCTAAACATCTGTTGTCAAGAGTTTATAGAGGAGATTGATGTTGCACATCCATCAGAGACATTTATTAGAGGTTATTGCTCACTCTATTTGAGGGTGAAGTATACTGTTACTAAACCACAGATTAGGTCAGCAAACTAGATTTTAAATAGAAAAAAATGTTTATGCATATTTAACTTTGTCCATTTATTCTGTAGTTGCAAAGAACTGCGGGACCGTGGTGTGATTTTGACCGGTTGGTACACAATATACCTGGATAGTGTAAATCCCCTTATGGTTTTGTGTGACATGCACACTGATGGAGGAGGATGGCTAGTAAGTGGATATGGTCAGATAACCAAATCTTCTTTTGCTGAATGAAAATTATACAATGAAATATTAGGGTTCGGAGAAACATCACAAAATGGTTGTCTGTGGCCTTGGAAGACATAGAAAATATACCAACAAATAAATATACAATTGTGTTCAGAATAATAGCAGTGTGATTAGAAAAGAGAATAAAGCTCAAAATCCTTATTATAGTATGCACACAAATACATTTAAAACACTGCACATTCTATTCCAAATCAAAACAATTTTGTGTTATTCCTTTACAGAACGTAAAGAAAAGGGAACATTTAGGTTGTATTCTATCTGTAATCTTCTTGAAAAGCTCAAACCTTCACTGTATGAACTGAAAAAGGTTACACGATTTTACTTTCCTTTGAATCATTGAACTAATATTTATTAGCATGTCCTGGTTTTGTTCAGAAGCAGCATTTTTTTTGTCACCACACAAGGTTTTCCATTCCCATGTCTGGGAATTGGGCTGGTCACTCAATAACGTCAATCTTGTTGGCCTGGAACCAAGACTTTGCTCATTTACTGGTATATTTGTCTTGATGAAGCAGCAATTTCAAATGCATTTCTTCTTTAGCATAAAGCAACATGACCTCTTCAAGTATTTTTTTGTATTCAAACTAATCCATGAACACTGACATGTGATCAATAGCCAGAAAACCACAGTATGAGAAACATCCCCATATCATGATGAATGTGCCATTATGCTTCACTGTCTTCATGATGTACTGTGGCTTGAATTCAGTGTTTGAGGGGTGGGCTGACAAACTGTCTGTGGCCGTTTAGACCCAAAAAGAAACATCTTACTTTCATCAGTCCACAAAATGTTGTGCCATTTCTCTTTATGCAAGTCAATCTGTTCTTTGGGAAACTGTGACCTCTAAAGTGTGTCTTTTTTACAACTTTGGGACTTTGCTGGGGTTTCTTGCTTATAGCTTGTTTTTTTAATGGGCCTCCTCTAATTGTAACAGTACTCACAGGTAACTTTAGACCTTTTTTTATCTCCCAGGTTTCACTTGCCTTTTAAAAGCTTTTGAGATCATTTTAGCTGATCAGCCTATGTTCTGCACTTTTTTTGTTTTTCTTTCTCCAATCAACTCTATACAAAAAAATAGGTATTGCGAATGACAAATTAGTACAAACAATGACACAGGAGGAGCAGGGGACCCTGCCCAAAAGAGCTTACAATCTAAGAGGAGGGGGAAGTAGCACACAATGGGAGGGGTAATATGAAATGGTGGGTAAGAAGTGAGAGTTTAAGAGACAAAAGAAGACACTCTTTTAACTGTGCAGAAGTAGGTGCAAGCTGAATATGATGAGGAAGAGAGTATTAGTGATTGGAGGGCAGTCCTAAAAAAGTCTTGGAGCCATGCATGTGATGAGGTTATGAGTGAGGAGGTCATTAGTAGGTCATTGGAGAATCAAAGAGAGTGGCTAGGGTTTTTTTCTATCAGGTATGAAAATGTAGGTGGGACAATAAACTTTATTTATGGTAGCAGAAAGATATTTACAGAAGATCAAATAATCATGAAACAATGGGAATAAGAGAACAAATTATTACAACACAGTAGTAGGTTTACAATCTGCAGAGATGTATATCAGTTTAACCATGTTCAGAAATAACATTTATATTCAGTATGACAATATTTATTACCTGACTACCTTTTATAACAAAATCTGGAACATTGGGGAACATTTAATAGCTAGAGATTTGGTGTGTAGACGTCGGCTGTTACTTTAATGGGGACCGTTGGTTGTACTAATCTTAGCAGAAGCCCTTGTCAGGGGAATTTGAGAGCATGCCAAGTGGAGTAGCTGTGATGGTGCAGAATTTGTTGTAGTTCTCTAAATTTAAGAGAGTATTGCATGAAATCCTACAGTTGTTGAAAAACTTAGATACTTAGTTGTCATTAGTTTCATTTGCTATAAAATATTACTTGCATTAAGGCTATCACTATGTATAGGTTAGGTTGTTAGTGGTGTATCCATTGTTGAATATTGTTCTTCTAGGAGGCATAGAGAGATCCAAGCTTGTTTGCCCCTTTCAGGGGTTTGTCTGTGAACTATTCCCAATACCCAAACAAACACAGTATCAGTTCGAGGAGTATTGTCACCTTAGTAGTTTGTCTTACATAAGTGAGAACTGTCGTCCAGAATGTTTTTTGTTTTATCTAGGTTCAGTTTCAGAAACATCCATGATGAGATGGCTGACATGCAGACCTTCTCCAGGACTGAAGGAGACGAGTCAGGGGTGGATAGATATAACACCTACAGGGAGGAGAGTAGGAATTACCATTGAAAGAGACTTGAAGGTAGCAGTCAGGCAGGTAGGAAGTAAATTAAGAGAGAGCCGTGTCACTGATACTAATGGAGTTCTGAATTTCAGGGGGGTGAGCAACAGTGTCAAAAGCAGAGGAAAGATCAAGGAGAAGGAGCAGGGAAAAGTTGCCTTGAGACTTAGCTCTGATGAGGTCATTGGCCACTTTAGTAAGGGCTGTTCCAGTGGAGCGGGCAGCTTAAAAGCCAGACTGGAGGTGAGTAAAGGAGACAATTGATGCTCAGATAGTCAGTGAGTCATTTATAGGCAAGACACTTAAGAAGTTTGGAAACATATGGGAAAAGGGAAATAGGACAGTAGCTAGGAAGTGCGGAGGGGTCCAGTGAGGGCTTCTTCAGGATTGACACACCAATTGCAGCATGTGCAGTTGTATGTGAAGTCAGTAGCTTCCTTGTATGGAGACTATTAGCACATGCTGTGAACAAAGAACAATCTGGAGTAATTAAAACATGTTCTTGTTTGCAGTACAATGAGGGAGATAACAACAAACATCAAATGATTCTTTACTGTAATTACCCTTCCCTTTTCATAGCTCCAACAGAGGTTACAATCAAACAGAGCAAGCCTAAACGAACACAGGCACTTGTGCCCTATAATTAAGTAACCTATTGGTAATGTTCTTTTCATGAATTAAATTTTTATTTGTTAGACAACAATTGAATATGTACTGTATAGTACAAAATTGAAAGAAAACCTAATTTTAAACAATTTATAAATTTAAAGAAATTAAATACGATTGACTCAAAACTATCAAAGTTTACTTTCAAACTGCTCTGAAAAAAGGTAATGCATGAATAAACAGTATTTCTTCAAGGAGTATATAAACATTCGTTTTCTTTAAAAATATATATATTCTTAAATTAATGACATATAGGGTTGTATTTATAAACTATTTGTCTGTCGATTTGCTCTAGACTTCTCCATAATTTTCGCTTAAACAGATAGCATTTCCTATTGTGACAGCTGTGCACTTTGGAGATTGGCCAATAGATGGCAGAGCAAGTCATTATTTGACTAAGGCTATGCCCCTGATTCATCAATAAAATCCGCGCACGCTGGAAGCGCGAAAGTACGCGCGGCCATCGATCGCGGTTTACCGGGGTCCGGACTCGAGTGTGCGTGGACACTCGCCTCACTGCCAGCCGGATTCCTGCCTTCATAATAATAAGCAATAGGGGGCGCGAATCTGCCAATTAAGGCGATTGGATTTCAGCTGCGCGATTAAGGAGGATCTGGCGTACGATTTCGGATCGCGAATACGAATGCGCGAGCGATAATCCGATTCTGCTTGATGAATCAGGGGCTATGCCTAGAGATACACGACCATCTGTTGGTGAATTTCAGACAAATTGACAGGGAATAATTTATAAATAGAGCTCATAGTTTGACATTTTTGTCATCTTTAAATAACATTAGTAAATGCAAATACAAAATTTTCTGTGCCTATTTGCTTAGTTCACCTAGCAAGTACTTTCCCAATGGTTTTGTTATTAAAAGGTAATATTTTTTTGTACTGCTTGCAACTAATTTACCAGCAAGCTATGCTGAAAAGCTTTTATTTATCTAGGATGGCTATGCTTTTTCATTCTAGAATTGTTACACTCTTGAATTGGGCTGTGAGCAGCTGTACCAACTCAGTGGACTTTTACCACAGTTCCTGCTGAATAACTGTTCTGTTCACGTGCTGCTTCAGCATCCACACAACAGGGAAACATGAAGAAAGGGAAAAACATTTGTTTTGTAGTAAGGGGTCTATTTTAAAATTGTAAATCTAAATCAGCATTCAATGATGGATAATGTTCCAAGTACAGTTGTTTTCAAAGGGAGTAATATAAATAGACATCTAAATTTTATTTTGAACAATTTTAATTCTACCTTGCTGCAAATCTCTTTAGTGTTGTAACCTTTTTTTCTACATGCAGTATATCCAGTAAGTCCAGAAAATGCAATTATATCTACCCACCTCTTCGTTCTCAGCAAAGATGATAATATATGCAATTTATATTAATGAAAACTGTGTTCTGTAAAGAAAATTTTGTTGGCAGAGTTGGCCAACAGCTGAGACTGACAACAGCATATAAAATTGTGTGCTTCGGTCTTCAGTACTGTGAGTCCTTGCCTATTTTTGGCCAGACAATGGTTCTGTAAATGTTTTTATTCAATGTACTGGTAATAGAACAAATTTTACACACCGAGCAGCAAGAAGTGTTCAAAGCAAAATCTAGAAAATGCTCGCTGAAAATATCTAAATTTTCTCTCAGGTATTCCAAAGACGTGTTGACGGCTCAGTGAACTTTTACCAGGACTGGAAAGCTTACAAAACAGGATTTGGCAGTCAGCTTAATGAGTTCTGGCTAGGCAATGATAATATTCACCAACTTACAGCCACAGGTAAATAATAAGTACTAGGCATAGCAATTTTGTATTGTCAAATTGTTATTAAAATTGGAAATATAATTGTACCACTGTCATTTTAGGTTTTATTTAAATAAATTTGTATTTATTGTTGTGAATATATAAAATATTTATGTTGCAAACACACATTTAATATAGTGCAATTGTGACACAAAATAGCAAACAGAGAGAATAGGAAAGGCTGTTTGCCTTAAAGCTATGTCTTTCTCATTGAATCTCTATACTTTCCTTATAAACATAGCAGGCAGGGAGGAGTTATGTTTCTAAAAAGAACCTTTATTGACTTTAGTAACTTTCCTATTTTACAGGAAAACAGACAGATCTAGCCAGGGATATGTAAAAAGTGTCTATATCACCATATTGTAAACATTTTTGCAGTCCTGAACATGATGAACAATACAAAAAAAACTAAAACCATATTGCTTTCTTTTTTCTTTTTTTTTCTTTAAAAAAAACTGTTTTCCAGGTTCTTATGAGCTTCAAATTGACCTACAAGATTTTGATTACAACAACACATATGCCACATACAACAATGTTAAGGTGGAAGGCGAAAAAGATCTTTATGGTCTACGATTCAGCACTTTCACAGGAGGCTCAGCAGGTAAAATATTGGCCATAGAGTTTGCTTTCTTTGTCTTTGATTGGCTTCTCTCTCTGCCTCTGGCACTTCTAGCATGGACTTCCTTTTTAAGGGTTTCCTACTACCTTTACAATCTCTATTCGGCAGGTTACAATTTTTTACTGCATACAAATTGTGTTTTTTTTTTTAATTTCTGGTCAACAGGTGCATACCTAATTGCTGTTTTTTATTCAAGTAACTTACATATTGATTGATGGAAACATTTTCTATTGGCTGAGCTCAATAACTTAAGCAACAATTAGTATATACAATTTACTATAAGATGTTATTTCTAAAGCTTCTTTTTACTGCCTATTTAGACAAAACCTATAGACATTAAAATCAATAGAGAGACGCAGAAGATAAACAGTGCCTGATTTGCTACTTTTTTAGGAAAACCAATATTGTTCTGTGAAAGTAGTGCCATGGGTGCACAGTGCAGTAAATATTCAAGTGTAAAACAGAAATTGTATATACATTTTTTAAAAACAGCTGAAAAACATAAACCTAAAACCATTAAAGTTTAATTTTATTTTTATTTTTCTTCAGGTGACTCTCTTAATATTCACAAAAATCGTGCTTTTACTACAAAAGACAAGGACAATGACAGAGCTGACAAGAATAACTGTGCAGTGTTGTATTATGGGGCCTGGTGGCACAGTTCCTGCCACGATTCAAATCTAAATGGATTATATAGGGGGAGCCAACACAAAAAAGGGCACTGGTGTTATCTGGAGTTCCTTCCGAAAAAATGACTACTCCTTGAAAATTTCTGAAATGAAATTTCGTCCTGTGTAATACAATACATGTTTGGCTTTATTAGAGTGTTAAAATTGTATTTATTGTATTGGTCATTCATGGCCTCATTTATAAAACACAAAACTGTGCTTATAAATATATAGTAGGTATGTTAATCAGAGAAATAATAATAATGAATTAAAGTAAAGGGGATAATAGCAAAATATTAAAAAAAAATAAAAACTGACTTTACATACGTTTGGCTTGTTAAAAAAAGTATTATACTGTTTTTGTCATTCATGGCCTCATTTACAAAACACAAAACAGTGATATATATAATATATATATACACACACTCACAGTAGGTATATTTTTCAGAGAAAAAAATAAATATAAAAAATATAAAAACAGACTTTAAATCTAAGGTCCAGGAGGCTATAACAGATGTATTATATATTTATATATATATAAATATAACACCTGACCTTAACCACTGAAACTTTCTGACCTTAAACTTTAAACTAACTCTAGCAGCAGCACACTTATTACGAATATATAAAGAGGCACTTTCCATTGAAATTCTTACATCATGTTGCAACTCCACCTATCTTCTGACTCCAAGACAGTATGTTGATGTTTTGCACACTATGAATACAAATTCACAACCTGATAAAGGAGCCCTTTATGTAGGCACTATACGAGTGTTCCCCATAACACAAACTTTTTTAAAAGACCCATCAATACTGACTACTAATGTTGTTGTTCGAATTTGGGTCGTCCTAATGTTTGACCTGAATATGGCTGTTCGAATTCGGGTTGAACCAATGCGAATTTTGTTGGATTCGACGCCCCGAATTCGACCCTCCCACAATGCCTAGGGACCTCCTCCATGATGCCTAGGGTCCTCCAGTAACAGCAGGGATGCTCCCCTCCATGTTTGTTGTGGCAGGCAGTTGATTGGCTGTCTGTCACTGCATGCAACACAGGCAGCTATTGTCCTATATAAGGCCAGGGCGTGTCTGCATTTACCACTCCTGACAGAGATTTGCTAGCATCACAACCTTTCTGTGCTGCTTGGCTTGCTTTGTCAAAGTAAAAAAAAGTGCTTTACTTAGACTGTGTCACACTCACACTATTAGTCAGTAGATTGTTGGATTGTACTGTATTGGTGCAGTCCTGAAATCTACTGTACTCAGATAGGTAGAATGTTTCACTGTTAGCTAGATAGATAGATAAATAGATAGATAGATAGATAGATAGATAGATAGAGGGATAGATAGATAGATAGATAGATAGATAGATAGATAAATAGATAGATAGATAGATAGATAGATAGATAGATAGATAGATAGATAGATAGTCAGTCAGTGTGTTACATACACGCAGCCAGAGGCACGGTAAAAATACATATATAAATACACATATAAATACATATATTTCATTCTGATACCACTTGCTATCTATCAAAATAAACAGAAAAAGTTCTGTATTTCTGTAAAAAAAAATACAGATATTTAATTCTGATACCACTTGCTATCAAAATAAACAGAAAAATTTCTGTATTTCTGTAAAAAAAAAATATGGATATTTATCTCTGATACCACTTGCAATCTATCAAAATAAATACAAAAATGTCTGTATTTCTGTAAAAAAAATATGGATATTTATCTCTGATAGCACTTGCAATCTATCAAAATAAATATAAAAATTCCTGTAGAAAAATACAGATATTTAATTCTGATAGCACTTGCTATTTATCAAAATAAACAGAAAAATTTCTATATTTCTGTAAAAAATACAGATATTTAATTCTGATATCACTTGCAATCTATCAAAATAAATATAAAAATTTCTCTATTTCGGTAAAAAGATACAGATATTTAATTTAATTCTGATACCACTTGCTATCTATCAAAATAAACAGAAAAAAATCAGTATTTCTGTAAAAAATATGGATATTTAATTCTGATACCACTTGCAATCTATCAAAATGAACAGAAAAATTTCTGTATTTCTTTAAAAAAAATACAGATATTTAATTTTGATACTCCTTGCAATCTAACAAAATGAACAGAAACATTTATTATTATTATTATTATTATTATTATCATTATTAAACAGGATTTATATAGCGCCAACATATTACGCAGCGCTGTACATTAAATAGGGATGTATTTCTGTAAAAAAAAATACAGATATTTCATTCTGATCCTACTTGCTATCTATCAAAAAAGCCATAAAAACTTCTGTGTTTCTGTGAAAAAAATACAGATATTTATATTTGATACCACTTGATATCTATCAAAAAGGACAGAACATTTTATGTATTTCTCTACTAAAAATACAAATATTTATGAATCACACAGCCCCATTACAAGTGATATAGGCCTCAAAGTAGATAGAGGCAAAGGGCCCTGAGGGAGGTGCTCGGTAAAAAAAATTAGCCAGTTACACAGCTCCATTGCAAATTATAGACCTCAGAGACAGAGTAGAAGTAAAGGGCCACAAGGGGGAGGAGTAGAAGGAGATGCCGAAGGCTGTGAACCTGCTCTTCCCGTGAAGGTGTCAGCAGGTCGTGCAGCAGTTGACGACTAATCAGTACACTCTGCAGAGGGGGTGTTGAAGTCATTGCCGATCCAAGCTTTATTCAATTTAATAAAACTGATTTGGTCAACATTTTCTGCGGAGAGCCGAATCCGCTTGTGACTCATTACCAGCTGCACTGAACGCCCTTTTAGATAACACACTTGTGGCTGGGCAGGCAAGGATCTGAATGGCATGTTCTGCCAGCTCCAGCCACTGCTCAAGCTTTGATATCCAGTAGCCCAGTGTGTCCTGGCTTTGCAGGTTGCAGATGTCCCATGTAGAGCTCAGGTATTCCTGCACCATGACCGAGTAGCGCTGCTGAGTGTCATTGGCAATTGCTGCACGATTGGCGGCTTGCTTTCACTGAAAAAAAGTCTGCATAGTTTGGCTTAGACGACCTCTACCGCTGCTGCCACTCATGCCGCCTAAGGCAGTTGTTTGGCTCTCATGGCTGGTGGAACTGCAATAGGGATCATTGCTGCTGCTGCTTACAAGCACTTCTTGGTAGTGCTGCATTTTAAGTCCCCTGTATTGGGGCAAGATGAGTTGTTGTATCTCAGGCTTGTAAGTGGATCCAGTAATGTAGCAATTCAATAGTCGTCAGTCTTTGTTTTTATGTGTTGTATGCGCGGATCTTTGGCTATGCACCCCTGCATGAAGGCTGTCATGTGTCTCAAACTTCCCACAGCTGAGGTAATTCTGGACCCACACTCTTGTGGGTCGAACAGCAGCACAGGGTCGTCCTCCTCCTCCGCCTGGTTTTGCCATCCACGGAACATGCCGCCTTGTGTGTGGGTGGATGGATGCCATGTACCCTCAATACCCTCCTCTGCCCCTTCCTCCCCTTCTCCCATGCCTGCAATGTCCTCCTCATTCTCTTCCACCTCCTCCTTTTCCTGGATTTGTGATGCACTACGCCTAGTAGGCACGCATGTCCGAGATGATGTTTGAAATGTCATCTCTTGATGCAGCGTCCGCTCTGTGTCGTGCCTGAGATCCACCATCATCTGTTCCAGCAGGCATATGATGGGGATGGTGTCACTGACACAGGCCTGATCTCTGCTGATCATACTGGTCGCCTCTTCAAAAGGTCACAATACTGTGCACAAGTCTTCAATTTGCAGCCACTCCACAGGGCTGAAGAAAGGTATGTAGGTATACGCCTGAAACGAACAGACTCTGCCACGTAATCCACCACCGCTTTCTGTTGTTCAGCCAGCTGCTGCAGCATGTAAGAGGTGGAATTCAAACGTGTGGCCAGATCACAAGTTAACCGGTGTACTGGCAGGTTGAGATTTTGCTGTAAATCCACCAATCTGGCACTGGCTGTGTACGACCGGTGGAAATGCGCTGACAACTTTCTGGCCTTCAGTAACAGCGGCTGGAGGCCTGGGTAATTCCTAAGGAAGCGCTGTACTATCAGGTTCATGACGTCAGCCAGGCAAGGTACGTGTGTGAGTTTCCCACAACGCAGGGCTGCCAGCAGATAGGCCTCGTTGTCACACACGACCTTACCTGGCTGAAGTCTGTTGGGAGTTAGCCATATGTCCTCCTGCTTCCGCAAGGCACTTAGAATGGCTGCGCCCGTGTGGCTGAGGGAACCCAGGCTTCGCAACCTCAGGACTGCATGGCAACATCTGAATTGTGCACCGAAATAGCAAACTGCAGGTTGTTGCTGGTGGTGAACAGATGCTGCTGAATGGGAGGTGCTGGGTCTCCACAGCAAAGTGTCCATAGAGGAAGAGGTTGAGGCACAAGAGTCAAAGCCTTGTTGCAGCTGCATCTTCCCCTCCTGCCACCAAAATTACCCAGTGAGCTGTATAGGAAATATTTCTTCTCACTCCATGCTTGCTCAACCAACTGTCGGTTGTCAGGTGCACCTTGCTAGAAAACGAGTGGACACATTGCTCTGCACGTGTTCATGCAAATAGCATTTTTCTGCAAAATACTGTCGCTTAGGCATAACGTACTGTGGGTTCGCGCAGAGGAATGCGTATCGGAACACATTGGAATCAATCCAGCTGTGCATTTGCCGCATTGATTAGCTTTGTTTTCGGGTCATTTGGGCCATATTTCCTCTTGCGCTCCAGCATTTGGGGGATGGAAGGTTGGATGCTGCTAATGCTAACCACAGAAAGATTGCACAATGGGGTAGAGGTTGTGGGGGATGGCAATGATGCCTGGTCTTGACTGCTAGCAATGCGACAATCAGCAGCCGATCTGCATTGCAGCTCCTGCTCACCGCTGGTGGAGCCTGAAAAAGGTAATGCTCGGCTACATGCCCCACTCAAATTGCTGGCAGCAGCACGGGTAACTTTGGTGGCAGAAGAAGGAAAGGCAGCGGAGGAAGATCGAGCAGTTTGAGCTTGCTTCTTGGGCGGAGGTGGTCGCACAGAGCTCTGTGTTTTTACCAGGTGTTCCCGCCAGGTTACCGGGTGGTGACTTTTTAAATGTGTGCTCATGCAACTTGTTCCAAGTTTGTTTGTGTTTTTGCCTTGTTTCAAGTGTTGAGCACACAGTTTGCAGATGACCATAGTGTTCTCTTCACTATGGACATTAAAAAATGTCCACACGGGCGAACATCTAACTGGGCCGAAAGGTGCTTTGGAGCTGGTGCTGGTGGCTCGTGGTGGCGGTCCGCGGTTGTTGAGGCATAGCTGTGGTGACAGGCAGCTTCTGATGATGGAGGACTATGACTTGCCACACTGGTACGTGAAGAATGCAGAGTAATATTTTGCAGGGTGTCAATACATATGTGTCGAAGCTGTAGCTATTGGAAACAGGAATGGATGAACAAGATTCCAATCTGTCCCTACCTACTATGTAGCGAAACCACATGAAAGGAAACGGGCTTGGCGGAATCAACAGGGAAAAAACACCCTGTTGAGCTTGAGTCTAGTCTGGCATCTAGAGCTGGGTACTGGGCAGTGGGCAGGCGGCAGCAGTAAGACCAGGAGGAGTAGCACAGCCATCCACACTACGTCTCAGGGCCCACCGCCACTGTAGGGACAGTGGGAATCTCATTCATCCCAATAGCTACACCTTCTACACTGTTAATTAAGGATGATGGCCTCAAGCTGTTGCTGCTGCCACCGCCTGCCCAGTACCCAGCTCTAGATGGCAGTTAACAATGCTGTCCACACTGTCTCAGGGCCTGCCGCCTCCACCTCATGCTGTTACTGCTGCCGCCTGCCCACTGCCCAGTACCCAGCTGTTTTATTACCCAAATAATAAAACAAATATTAGAATCTGTCATCTGAGTCACTCTCCCCTTATGAGTTAAAAGTGCTACGCTCTGATCTCAGTTTCTGTCCAATTCAAAAACTTAACAAATTAGAGGTCATTTAAGACTTAGATTTGTTTGCTCGATAATTAATATTGAAAGTCATACACCATAAACAACCTACACTGACAACCACTAATATGGATTTTCAGACAATTGATGAAGCTGATTTTAAAGCATTAAAAGGTCTTTAAGCCAACTACCAAGAACTAAAAAGAAATCACAAACTTCCCTCTATTAAATTTAAACACCAATATTGCCTTGTTTGTGAATCAAGTATCCAAAGCAATTAAAAAAATACAACACAAAAATAACCTTGGGTGAAGTCCTAAACACAAATGATCCCTCTATAATTTACAACAAAAAATACATTTGACCATATTACTATCCCCACTTTTTATGCTTTACATAAAATACACAAAGATCCATTGTGTAGGATTGAAAACATTTGCTGACAAATTGCAAATTACTTTTAAGAAATCGATTCCAAGTTAGCTGGATCACCAAGGTTAACCGATTAAAGTGTATCTTCTCCAGTCCTAAAGGGTTTTAATAAATCAGGCCCATTGTCTCGGAAATCGGATTACTATGAGAACATGCATCCCTAATTGTTGTTCTTGCAAGTTGTTGATCTTTGTCTATATTCACATACTTTACAAATTCCAACTAGTTGAGGATATTGAAATACCAAAAGATTTAATATTAGTTGCCCATTATTTAATATTGAGGTGTTATATTCTCCAATTCCTCGCAATAATATCTTAGTGATCATTTTCTGAGCGAAAAAGGCTGCCACTTATTAGACATAAAATTTATTTATTCTTACAAAAAATATATTTACTTTTAACAAGCAATATCATTTCATTTTGGAATTTCCCCGGCACACTGCACAGACTGCACAGCATCTGATGGTGCTGACACTGGGACACTGGGAACAAGATTGTGAAATTTTTATTAGGCATATGCTCCCTATGCAGCATATATATTTTGCATATATATATATATATATATGCAAAAAAAAATTATATTCATAAAATATTTGTTTGGACGCTCTAAGAAGAGGATTGTCTTCTTCTGTTTCATAAAAAGCTTGTGTATTTATTCAAAATTCTTCATAGAAAGTTACAGCAGCAGTTCAATAGGAATACATGAGTGTAAATATATGTATGTGTGAGTGGTGACGCCCGATAGATATAGTCATACATACAGAAACAGAGAACAAAAACAATTTGCGAATACATCTCATGAATATTTGCTCCTGCCTTCTGGGCAGTCTTGAACTCCAAAATAGCATCAACTCGGAGTCCGCATGCGCGGGTCATCGGGATGGCAGCAATCTAACTGACCTCCGCACTACCCAGACGAAAGAGCAGCAAATAGCAGAGATCAACGGCATACTCACCCTCTGTTTTTTGTCCGGGACGTAGTGGACACCTTCGTCTAGCATTGGCACCCATTCCCAGTTCTCTAAGAGGAGGCAAAACAAGATCGCCGCGCGGCCTCTGCCAGGCCCCTTTCCAAAATGGCACCCGCAATTCGTTCCTAATTCTATGGGGACTGATCCTGTATCTGTCAACTGGTTTATGTGTACTATGCGATTAAGAGTTCCATTGTACTGTATGAGATGCCCATAAATGTTATTAGCTTAAATGTGCAGGTTCAGGGCTTTAACTCCCCACATAAGCGTACCAAAGCCTTCCGGTATATATGCTCTAAACATGTTGATATTATTTGTCTCCAAGAGTCCCATTCCTCACTTAGCTCGTGCCCAAAGTATTTCAGCTGTTCTTACTCGCAGGTATTTGTCGCAAATGGACCCATTACCCAAGGGAGTACTGAAATTTTTGATACCTTTTTACACGTGATTTACAAATAAAGGACCCAGATGGGAGGTATCCTATTTTGGTAGGCTAATTGGGGGATACGATTGCAGTCATAAGTATGTTAAGTCACAATCGCAACATACTACGCTCCTAGCTCTAAACAGTTGACATTTTTCACTCATTTGATTATGCTGGACAAAGAAAAATCAAAAAGGTATTTTGATCATATCTGGAGACTCTAACTTGATAATCCATCCATCTTTGGATAGGCATCATGTAGGACAACCCTTATCTGATCAGAGTATGGTATCTGAATCCACCCCTTTTGCTAAATTTTTGCAGAAATATAATCTGGCAGATAGTTGGAGAGAACTGCATCTTCGCAAACGTGACTACACATTTTATTTCCATCCTCACAATACCTGGTCTAGAATTGACCACATATTAATCTTCACCAACTTTCTTTCCTCAGCTAAATCTTGCGATATCCTTCCTATCCCTTGGTCAGATCATGTTGCGGTTTTGTTGTCTGTGTCCTGTTTATATGAGAATTTAGGTGGGTTCCTAATTAGTCGATACTGAGTGGCCCTAACACAACCCTCAAGATTGATAATGTACTGAGAGAATTTTTCTTGCTAAATGACAATGGTGATGTTTCTATGGGTACATTGTGGAACGCCCACAAAGTGGGGGCCACTTTATACAATTGGCCATTCGTAAGCGGAAAAGACAAGCCTAGATTACACAATTGGACACGACTGTTCAAAATCTGTCGACTCAATTTAAATCTTCACCGACTATTTCCTTGCAGAAACAATTGAATAAAGCTAGACAGGAGTTGGACATTTGTCTTACTGATGGGGCAGACCAGCAGATTAGATGGACTCATAATAAATATTACACTAAAGGTAACAAGCCAGATTCTATACTAGCTAAGCGTTTAAGATTTGACTTTAGAGACTTTAAGCCTTACCGTTTACACATACCCAATTTTGGTCCCTCTAGTCATCCTATTAAAATTCTGTTCGAATTTCACGCACACCTTCGTAAGTTATATGAGGCCCAGGACTCTATTACTTTCGAAGTACTGTATGCTAAGTTGATGGGTGTTAACCTTCCACGGCTATCTGATTTCCTACACTCTTTATTGGAAGCCCCTATTACGCAAATGGAAGTTCAGAAGGCCATAGAAACACTCAAACTACACAAGGGACCGGGGCCTGATGGATTCTCATCTTTATACTACAAAAAAATTGCTTGTTCCTCGACTAGTGAAATTTTTTAACCAACTTTTGCAGTGGGAGACCTTCGGTCCGGATACTCTATTGCCAAATATTTGCTTGTTACCCAAGCCTAATTTGGATCACAGTACTTGGTCAAACTATAGACCAATTTCACTTTTAAATCTGGATGTGAAATTACAAGCAAAAATTTTGGCTTCATGCCTCAATGCAGAAATTGGAAGTCTGAAAGAAGGTGAACAGGTTGGGTTTCTACCTCATAGGCATGCAGGAGATAACATCCGTAGATTACTTCACTTGATACACTTGGCTAAACAGAGAAGTGTACCGGCTATGCTGTTGTCTCTTGACATCTGCAAAGCCTTTGACACAGTTTCCTGGTTATATATTTTCACCCTCGACATTTGGGGTTTTGGTCCCAATTTTTTAGGCTGGGTTAAAGCCTACGGGTCCAAGAGCTTCTGTGATATACGCAGGGTTTCGTTCAGCATATTTTCCTATAGCCTGGGGTTCGCGTCAGGGTTGCCCATTGTTGCCATTACTCTTTGCACTGGCGATTGAGCCACTGGTGTTGATGATCAAGTCGAATCCGGATGTTTTGGGATTGGAAATTGGTGGATATCATCACAAATTATGTCTCTTTGCTGACGATGTTAGCCTTTTTTCTTACGAACCCAGTACTTTCTACCTAATCTTGCCCAACTATTATTATCATTTTCTTCAATTTCAAGTCTGCCTGTGAATTATTTGAAATCTAGTGCACCTAATGTTTTTCTTGCCCAAGAAACACAATGTGGCTTACAGGCGAATTTTCCATATAAATGGGAATCGTTTAAAGTGCCTTATTTGGGTATATATCATACGGTCTCATATGGCACAATGTATTCTGCCAATTATGCTTCTATCTTAGGAACCACTACGGCAACACTGGAGTCTTGGAAGAGGTATCATATATCTTGTTTGGGTAGAACTGCCGCTCTGAAGATGACGGCTCTTCCTGGACTCCTGTTCCTATTTTGGGTTCTTCCGGTAGCGATACCATCACATCTAATTTGCTCACTACAGAGAGTGTTTTCAGATTTCGTGTAGCGGGGGTCTAGACCTAGGGTAGCAAAACGAATTATGCACAAATCTAAATCCTATGGAGGCTTGGCATTGCCTAATATCCTGTACTAATATAGGGCGGCCCAACTGGTTTCATTGGCTACATACCATGCTAGGACACACAAACCTTTATGGGTTGACTGTGAAGCACATTTATTGTCCTCAATTGCGCTGGATACTCTACTTTGGATCCCTCCAACCTTCCAGAAAAAGGTTGATACCCCCATTACACAACACTCTTTGAAAGAATGGGATGATGTCAAATACTCTGGTGCTCTGCTGTCACTTCACACCCAGTTGGCTACCATAGTGGGCAACCCCAGTTTTTGACCAGGTTTTGAGGTACTATCCCATTGTTCTGAGTGGTTGGCTCGAGATATCCTCAGGGCCAAAGATTTATTGATGGCTGCGGGAGTAATGTACTTTCCATCCTTACAATCTAAGTTTGATTTCCCCCCTCATGTGTTTTTTCTTACTTACAGCTACGTCATTATGTTTAATCCTTACTCAAATACGCATGTAACCCCTTGTCACACACCACTTTTGGAGGGAAATGTGACGAGGACCCCTTGGGTAAAGGAATTATCTCTCTAATATATAATTCTTTGCTCTCAGCAGAATTGTCAGATAAACCGGTGTATGCAACCAGGTGGGAAGAGGATATTGGCAGAACATTGGATGACACACAATGGGCACAGATCTGGCACACGGTGGCACATGGTGTCGTCCACGCTGGCTTTCATGAAGCTAATTACAAGATGCTCATGCATTGGTACTTGGTCCACATTAGATTGGCGAAAAATAATCAAACAATGTCCTATCTGTGTTTCAGGCAATGTGGTGAAGTGGTTATGCACTATCATATATGGTGGACTTACTGGTCCAAAGATTAGACGCTTTTGGATAGGGGTATACCAGCTTGTGTACACACTTTTGGGACAAAATATGCGGAAAGACCGATATGAAGCATTATTACTATTGAAACCCAATAACTGTACAAAATACCAATTTAAGCTTCCTAATTTTGTGTTTACCTCTGCTAAACAAACATTTGCTAGGGCATGGTCTTTAAGCACTCCTTCTGTGATTCAAATGAAACAGGATCAACTGGTATTTTCCTAACGAATTTCTGGCAGCCAAACTGAATGACACTATGGGCACTTTTCAAATGACATGGTCACCCTGGATAGACAACTATCTGCCACTGATTTTAATAGAGATTTACTTTTACTTTAAAAGTTTTTCTCTAATGTGCACACCCCAGTGAATAATGCTGGTCATATTTGATTTTGGGTCCTCAACCTCTAGATATGTATTTTTTCCATATCCCTTCTTTTCCTTTGCCCACCAATCTTTTTTCTCTTGTTAATGTTTTGTATTTTGTATATTTCTTTTGTAATTTCTTCTTACTTGATATTTCTTGTTTCTTCTTGAAAAATTGTAAAACCCTTATTCTTAATAAAAAATATTGAAAACAAAATAGCATCAACTCAAGATAGCATCAAGTAAGATAGGTATACGTATATATGTTCTTCCCTTCACTTCACATTCAGTTACGTACATGAGCATGATATCATATATTATTATGGGTTTCTAACAATATATATATAATACAAAACACCTCAGATGTCATTTTTATACAGTAGCATAACAAAAATAGCATTACCATAATAAATTGGCATTACCATAGTAAAAAGGAAGGGTTGGGGGAGAAAACTTACCACAGCTAACCAGCCATGTCTGGAAGGCCAACTAAACCTCAGTTCGTATTTAATGTCTTTGGCTAATTAGTCATCACCCACCTGCGTTTTTATTGACTCAACTTTATTTGCAGCGCAGAGAAGCTGACAAAACATTTACCTTTTCGGACATTTAAAATACTGGGTTTTTTTTAATTATACATTTTACCACTATTCAAGAACCAATAAAGGAAAAAAAAATGGCATAGTCAGCTGGTAAACTAAACAAAGTTTTACAGAGTCTGAAAGTCTAACTGAAAGGAACTGAAATTCATCAAGCAATATCGGAAGCTTGCTCACGCATTCATATTCGCAATCCAAAATCTGAGGCCTTGAATCCACTTATCTACCAAATTCCAGGCGCTGGTGTATTCGCGCAGAAGTTATTCACCTAAATGATCTCGCTGCTGGAGCCAGCAGTTTGACACTGGTGAGCTTGCATTAAAAGTCACTGTTCCCCTAAAAAATAAATATTTCTAATGGCACACATCCTTCACTGAGACCTAAATAAAAATGTTTGGGCTGTTCAAATGTTTCAAACATTTATATTAGCTGAGAAAAAAGCATATTTTTACATGGCCTAATATTTTCAGGTTTAGAAAAAAATAACTGATTTCAGTTCTTTAAACAGGCGCCTACCTAAACGCATCTGATGCCAAACCGGGGGATCCGCCTGGTGATAAATTCCAGCGGGCTCTGACGGGCAAGACCTCGCTTTTGCCAGCAAACTCGATTTTTTTCCACTAAAGTCCAAAGCACACACACAAGTTCTTGCTTGCTTCTCTCTCTCTCTCTCTCTCTCTCTCTCTCTCTATATATATATATATATATATATATATATATATATAAATAGCTGCTTTTGTTTTTTGTACTTTGAATATTGTAATGTGCATTTTGCTATTAGGAAGTCATTGTTATTGCTATGTTATTGTGTTTGTGGCCACATTGTTTCATTTCAATAATATGTCTTTATTACCACCTTTAAGTGTTTGTCCTGCATAAATAATCCAGTTTTCCACCCTTGATAGGTCAAAATTGCATATTGGTTTGGTAAATATTTTTGGAATGCAATATTTGTTGGGACATGTTTGAAATAATTAGGCTTTAGATGGAAGTGTGGGTTTTTATGTGTTTTTTTATATCTGCGTTATCATCATGCCACAGCCGTTATTTGCAGAGAGGGACCTGCGCTTAATCATTCAGGTAAGTGATTTTTTTTTTTCGGGTGCATGCATGTATGTCTATGCATGCACATTTAAGTAACATCATTCAAGAATACATTTGGCATAGAATACACAGCTGTATACCTTAGTATTTCATTTTAACCAACAGAAATGTAGTTGACCTATTAGCAAGCACATTTACCTGTTATAGGCAAGTGTCAGAGAAGTGAGGTGTGCCACTTTGGTCCCTAGACATAATTTGATTTGTGCTCATTTAGTGAACAAAGATGCAATCGTGTATTTGGAAATAATGTTTAGCTTTTTTTTAAGGTCATTACACCAATACTTGTAGAGTATTGTCCTGAGACTTCATACTTGATTAGAATCACTCTGACAAATTTACAAACTGGAACATTCTTTTGGGATTAGATAGCAAAACTGCATTTGGAGCATACTTGGGCCACATCAAAAGAAACTTAGATGAAGTGTCAAAGTGCGAGGGCACTAACCTGTTGACATTGGGTAAACACAAAATAGAGATTAAGCTATCTTATACAAACAAATGTCTTTACACAGGATCACAACTCAAACCCACACTGTAGGTCTCATGGAGTCCGGAAAAAATTGAGTGAAGAATAAGACAGGAAGAATGTGAGGAATGTTCTCACCTGGCACCCGGCATCCATCTACATACTTCGCCCTGACTGGCCACAGCCACGGGCCACTTCAACAGCCCGGTCACGTGTGCAGCCCATACCAATAGCCCAGCCACAGGCCGGCCTCGGGACACCTCCACATCCTGGCTGCGGACCACCCCAACAGAGGGGTGGGCAGGGGCACAAGGTGGGTGGGCAGGAGCACGGGGTGTGCGGGCAGGGGCACGGGGTGGGCAGCCAGGAGGTGGAGGTGGCAAGGTAACAGCCATGAACAGGGTGGAGCTGTGGAAAAGGATGAAGCCAGGGAGCAGGATGGAGCCGGTGACCAAGCTGGCGCTGGCTGCTC
Organism: Pyxicephalus adspersus; assembly: GCF_032062135.1. Classification (NCBI taxonomy): domain Eukaryota; kingdom Metazoa; phylum Chordata; class Amphibia; order Anura; family Pyxicephalidae; genus Pyxicephalus; species Pyxicephalus adspersus. The sequence goes on along the minus strand of NC_092871.1, from coordinate 51,536,764 downwards.
TGGAGGAGATGGGGGACTGGCAGGACCTATTGGGATTTGCCAACCCAGCCTGTGAATAGTCGTCTGATTTAGCTGAGATTGTTGGCCCAGGGATTCACTTAACATGTTACAGAAATGGTCAACTCTGAACATGTAGGCACCCAAAGCAGCCGATTGTTGTTGGACCGATTCAATCAGACGCTGCATGGCCGCCAGATGTTGTTGGTTAAATTCTCGGTCTTGGCGATTTTTAATTATGTTTTTATGTAGGAGTGTAAGGACCTGTTCCAAATTATTTGAACTTGGGACAGACATCCTTGACTCCACCACTCTATCACAATGGCCAACCAGCCTCTGAGTGAGGCTTAGAAGCTGGCTATCCCCACTGGGTTGAACCAATCCCCCCGCATCTACTGGTTGCTACAAAGGGAAAAAAAATTATACTAAAATATCACATAACTTTGTGTGTCACTATGACAGATGGCATCCTGACATTGTAACATTAACAGATGTTAGACAAAATGTTAGACACATTTATTCAGAATCCTAAACATTAAACATGGGTTGCTTACGGAAACCTGAGGTGTCTCCTCTTCTTATTGTAGTAAATGTCCACCTGAGGGACCCTAAACAAAAAATGCACAAATTGAACACATTGGGAAAGGTTCATTCCCCCCAACACATCCCAAAACAAACACTAATGGAACAGTTCTTGCCTACCTCCACAGTAGATGCAGCCCGTGAAAACTCTTCAGAACCAGAAACCAGCAGACTTGGATATTCTATAAAGGCACATGATATATCACATCAAAATGAATGAATGTGGTGACAAATCTTCACATATCAAAAGTCCCCAAAATTTCGCACAGGCCAAATTATTTTTTACATTCAGAAAGAAGTTAGAGTCTACTTTAAATATTTGACTCAATAAGAAGACTAACATACCCAAAGGAAGGCTGCACCAGAAACATCTCCCATGAAAACTGAACAAATCCTTTATATATATATAGATATATTATAGAGAGATTGAAGGTTAATATTTAGCTTTTGGGTTGATGAAAACACACACAAACCAAATAACCTGTATTCTCCTCCAGGCTTCTCTGCAGTGGATCAACAACCTCCTCCTATAGATGGTGGTCTGTTAAATAAAGCACAAAAACAAATAAAAAAGAGTGAGCTTGACTCTAACCCAAGTGCATTTATCATTCAAACAAAAAACATAACACTCCCAGACCAAAAAACTTGTGAAATGTAACACTTATATTACACATATGAGTGACAGCTGCACAATGTCAAACAAGATTTACCATGAAAGTTCATCTTACCAGGAGGAAGCCCAGTGTCATCTCGATGCGAAGTGACATCATCATCCACATCATCCAGAGCACGGAGGGCAGGAGGGGACTGCTGCATCTCAGGGCGTACTATTGTAAAGAAAATGAAATATACACATTGTTGATGCAAGTCAAAAAAAGGTAAAAATACACTAAAGAGGTCATTTTAAAAAAATGATCTCATATTTCACCCCAAACATAACTAAGTAAAAACACAATCCAATTTAGTTCTCAATGCTAATGACTAAACTGTCGCAATCCCAAAAAATCGCCAAAATAAATTAACATTAGTAATAAGGTAATGTAAAAGGATTGAACTTACATGGTTGCCAAGCATCGACGTCATCTCAGTAGTCCACCCCCACCCCCGTCTCTGGCCCAATGAATGGCAACGCCAATCTTTTTTACTCCCTGAGATGCTGCACAAGATGATCAGGATAGGTCCCACTCCTTCCGGCCTCTGTGCCCAGGACCATTTTGACGTGTCTGAAGATGTCACTCAAACGCTTTCGAAACTGGGTAATGGTCTGTTGTATACTGCCCACTGCATCAACACTCCTGGCAATTTTCTCCTTTTCAGCATGGGAGGTCTGGGAGTGCAAGCCCCCTATAGTCGTGGAAATTGTTGTATGTAGGATCCATGAGGGCTAAATTTTGCTCAGGAGTTAGGCTGCCTGCCTTGGAAGCAGAATCCCTGGGCCGGCTCAAACTGGCTAAGGTGCCAGGTTGAGGGCCTAGGGGCCTAGATGTTTCTTGGCCTGCTTCACAAGGCAACCTAGCTGGCCTGAGGGAGCTGCCTGTTGGTCTATGGACAGAAGACCTTGGGGCGGTGGTGGTGGCGCTTGTGGTGGCAGTGGTGGCAGCGGTGGTGGCCTTTCTCCTTGGCTCCATGTTACTGGAAGGAAAAAAAAAACAGTTATGGGACAACACACCAAAAACATTTTTAGAGGAATAAAGTAAAGGGTGTATTCTTACTTTTAGTTCCGTTTTTCTTGTAGCAGCCTTCTGGTTTGTGGCGTTTTCTTTCTTTGTGTTTTGAAATTTTTTGTTTGCATGCAGAATGGCTAAGAAGTCCTGTGAAAATATATAGGGATACAGTACGTGTGTACGTTCATGAATGTACATTTATGCGCGTTACGTGTGCACGTTCATGTGGGTTATGTGTGCACTTTCTTTTGCTCAAATATGCGCCGGGGCGAGGATTGTGCATGTTGTTATCATGGAGGAGGACATTGCTGAAATAATAATATTAATTAGTGATGTTGTGGCAACAACCACAACTCTTCTTGTTACTGTACAGGAGAAGCAGCCTTCAACTTTGCGATGGGTTCGGGAGCCACGCGTTTTCTTACAGTGTAGCCACCTTGATATATAAGTATAAGGGACCAGAAAGTCAAAAAGGCGTTTCCGTCGGTTCCGTCAGGTCATCCATAACCTGAACAGCTTGCTGGAAGCTAAAATTGGTCCACAAACCAAGAGAAGCCAGGCTGTGCCAGGAATGACAAGGCTTGTGTCCACTCTCTATATTTTAGGAAGGAGTTCATTTCAAACCTCCTTGGTCTAAATTTGTGGACTAAGCCAGCCAGGTTTTTATGAAGGTCAAAAATGCCATTGTGGACCTTGTCCCACTATATATTCAGTTCCCTCAAACAGCTCAGGAGTTAGGTAGGAAGGTAAAGATGGACTTCTTCAGGCGAGCAGGCTTTCCTAATGTTTTGGGGGCCATCAATGGCACTTATGTGGCAAATTCGGGCCCCTAATTGGCAGGAAATCGCCTTTCGCAACGGGAAGCGATATAGTTCGCTGAATGTACAAATAGTCTGTGATGCCAACAGGAGAATCATGAGTGCACGCACAGGTTTCCCAGGATCATGCCATGATGTCTATATCCTGTGTCAGACAGCGCTCTACCAGAAATTTATCTCTGGAGAAATGCCTGAGGGCTGGTTAATAGGTAATGTATAATGTCATTACTGTAATACAATTAACAGCAGTAAAATCATAAAGACACCTATTATGTTACTATGTCCCTTTGCATTGTCATAATGCCAGGCTATGACCTATATTGTATATATGTCATATTTTGTGCTAATATCTAATTTAGCAAATAGCAAATGTTCACAGCTCAGAGTACTTGTGTGCTGTGGTGTGTGGTAGTCAGTAGTAACAATGGCTCCTAACAACCAAAAAGCAATAAAGTGACCGGAGAGCACAACCCTTAGCAATCTTTGTAAAAAACTTTAGTGTTACACTGCATTCACAGAACACTTATTACTGTGTTTCCCCAATTATAAGGCATCCCCATCAAATAGCCAACCCTGATTTTTGCTAAAATAATTAAAATAAGGCACTCACCCGCGAATAAGACATCCTCCGATACCTGATACTGTGTGTGTCTCCTCGATGCTGGATGCGGTGCAGAGCGAAACTGAAAGTAACAAGCTGGCACACGCGCCCCCGTGATTCTGCACAAGGAAGCAAGCTGCTGATCCCTGCCCTAACAGAGTTACTCAGCCGTACAGTGGAAAAAAGGTAAGTCAGTGAACAGAAGGGGACAATCAATGGCACAGAGTGATCAGAAGGGGACAAATAATGGCACATGAGTGATTAGAAGGGGACAATCAATGGCACAGAGTGATCAGAAGGGGACAATCAATGGCACATGAGTGATTAGAAGGGGACAATCAATGGCACAGAGTGATCAGAAGGGGACAATCAATGGCACATAAGTGATTTTCAACAATAAATGTGTACTGTAATCTTCTTCATGGAAAAATAAGACATCCCCCTGAAAATAAGACCTAGGGCATATTTTGGCATTTCAAAAAATATAAGACAGTGCCTTATAATCGGGGAAACAGGGTATAGCAAGAACTAACACTTATTATGTTTGTCTTTTAACAGCTGAAAAAGGATACGGGCAGCTTCCATGGCTTATGACAGCTGTGCTTTACCCCCGGTCTGAAGCAGAGCATAATAACAACAAGGCTCTGCATAAAAGCCGGGGGGCAGGACTTGCAGGACTTCTGCATTGTTCTTCACATCTCACTGCAGATGCAAGCAGCAATAGCAAATTCCCTGGGTGACCACCACCAGAATTTGCTATTGCTGCTCGCATCTGCAGTGAGATGTGAAGCACAATGCAGAAGTCCTGCATTGTGCTTTGCATCTCTCTGGAAAATTTAAAAGCAAATTTCAATGTAATCTGCTTTTAAATGGTTTTTACAGTACAAAAGCACCACACAACATGAAATAAAGATAAAAGTACATTTTTATTTTAAATTTTATTTTAGGATTACATTGTTGTCTATTATTTCATTATTTTTTTAAATTAATATTTATAATTATGTATTATATTATAATTTATGATTATAATATAATAAATAAATATAATTATCATACCCGGGAGGTAATCCCAAGAATTACAGGCCCACAATAAAAACATTTCTATGCAAAAAAAAAAAGATCACTTTTTGCATCAAAAAACTGACGGAATTAGAATGCTGGGGGGGGGTAAAGTCATAACAAGCACACTTTAATCGTTTAAGAAATGAAATAGCAGACAAATTTATATAAGAGCTGGACCTTCATGTGACACTTTACAAAAACACATTGCCAAACTGGGGCAGAGTGCAATTTAGTGCAGATTTGGGCAAGCATTGCTTATGTAGCCAGAAAAACTTGACAAATACAATTCAGCAACATGAAGTTGCCACCAAAACATGATTAACCATGCTGCTTAACACATCCTAATAATGAAATCTATTTTTTAACAGTGCCATAACATCCCTCTTCTGTGCTGCCAAGCCTCTGGAATGTCACATCACAGACTACCGTACATTCGTGGATGATATTCCTGCTTCCGGTTAAAGAAGAAATCCACCTTTATGTTCCTCCACTCCCAAGCTGATTTGAGGAAGTAAATCTATGGTGGGCCAAGGTCAAAAATGGCATTTAAACCTTCAGAAACACCCAGGAAACTGTAAACTGGCTCAGTGCACAAACAAAGGGCGACGTGGTTTGAAAGGACTCCCTTCCTAAAATATATAAAGTGGCCAGGATCCTCGTCATTCTTGCCACAGCCTGGCTTCTCTTGGTTTGAGGCCCAAAAGAAATGAGTTTGTTGGCAAAAAGAAATAAAATATGTTTGGCCCTAAGTTAAATTGTTTCTGGAATTTTTCAATGCAAAATTACTAATACGATTAGAATTATGTAAACACATAAATAAAGCATACTATCTGGTATTTAAGAGTGCTTGACCCTGCTTGTGAGCTTGTCAATCAATGTGGTTTGATGTTGTGCTTGGCAACCTGGACCTCCTTCCATTACCATCAGGTGTGTTAGAATGAGTATGCAACCCAGCTAGACAACTAATTGACAACCTTATTGGTCAGCAAGCTGAAATGTGTTTGTATACAATAGGGCTAAGATCAGGCAGCATAGCACGATGAGAACAAACCTATCAAAAGGTCATATCAATGAATAACACACACACCAACCCCTATTGCTCATTTCTCAAGGCAGGAATCCAGCTGGCAAGAAAAGCTGAGTATACTAGCACTCAGCTTTGGCGCGTAATTAAGCGCGTCGAGCTTCTGCGTATGTGCTTGGTAAATCAGGCCCATTATCTCACACATGCCTATTTTATGGCTTTACAGTCCAAATTCATTTCTGTGATGTTTTTGGGACTTCCGGTTATGGGTCATCATGAGTGAGTAGCTAATTGCAGAGGCTCCCGCTCACTCGGAGACACAGATTTCATTATTCTACGCTACGAACTGTGCAACACCTCCTGCTGTAAACTGGGGACTCCAAGCTTGCTGCATAGATAAATTTATTGCTAAAACGGCAGCATGCAGCTCTCCAGGCACGGCAAAACAGAAAGAGAAAAACCGCGGACAGTGATCCAAAATGGCAGATGTTCCGTTCTCACAGCACTCGTGTGCCTCAGAAGAGAATGAAGGCGAGCTTCATAATTCCACTTAAATAGAACACGCTAAAACAGCAGAAGCAGTAGTAATTCTACTTAAACCTACTATACAAGATGCTATTGAAACAGCAGTAGGCAAAGGGATAAAATCTCTGCGGCAATAATTAAAAAGCCAGGCTAACAGGATATCTACTGCTGAGGACAGGATCTCTTCCAATAACGATGAACAAGATGCTTCAAGCTTGTACTCAAATAGCCTCCAGGGAAAATCAAGTGGGTGCTTTAACTGACAAGGTGGATGATTTAGAAAATAGATCCCGGCGTAACAACCTAAGGATCTTAGGACTACCTGAGTCTATTAAGCCTGTACTGTGCTTCTACTATTCCAGAGCTGTTAGGCTGGGATCATGTATGCAGAGTTGAACAGGCTCATAGGCTGGGTGCCCTTACTAAGGATCAATGACCCCCACACCCAGTGATAGCAAAATACTTAGACTATGCCGACAGAACCAAACTGCTTACAGCTTTCTGCACCCACCGCAACCTCGCTGTTGAAGGTGCTTGCCTTTTGATCTTTGCCAACTATTCGGCGGAAGTGGCTCACAAGCGCAAGCTTTTTAAACCTGTTTGCACCTCATTGATTAAAAGGAGAATTAGATTCACCCTGGCATATCTGGCTACCCTCCATCTATACGATTTTCAAGGGGACAACCATTCTTTCACCAGTGCAGATGATGCTGAGGAATTTCTGAAAGTCAACCCTATTCATTTGGATGCGGATAACTCAGGAAATGTCCCACCGCCAACTAGCCCTCATTCTTCACCAAAGAGGGAGCCTCCTCCCTTGGATGATCCTTCTTTCTCTCAACCCCCACAATTATATCAAGATGGTGTGATAAAAAAAATCCCTGGATCCCAGAAAGGACAAACAGCAATGCAAGAGTCGCTGATGTTCTTTTTATCCTGGTACCTCCTGTATTTGCACACTGAGGATATTTCCTCTTTATGGGTTAATCTTTAATTTGGATGCGGATAACTCAGGGAACCTCCCACCGCCGACTAGCCCTCATTCTTCACAAATGAGGGAGCCCCCCCTCCCCCCCTTGGATGAGCCTTCTTCATCTCAACCCCCACAATCATATCAAGATGGTGTGATAAAGAAAACTCTGGATCCCAGAAAGGACAAACAGCAATGCAAGAGTCGCTGATATTCTTTTTATCCTCATACCTCAGGTATTTGCACACTGAGGATATTTCCTCTTTACGAGTTTATCTTTTTCTTTTTTTTTCTTTCTCCATCTCAACACCTCCGAGTGTGAGCCTATCCAAGCATGGAAGATTTTTTCCAAAGGAATTACTCGCCCATGGCTTTGAGCAGAATGGCACGAGCACCCATTGTTTACTTCAGTGTTTTTTGTTTGTCTTTATTACAATTTTCTTTTTTTTTTCCTCAATTCTACACCCTCCAAAGACCACAACCAAATTGTTTGTATGGTACCTTCTGTTTTGCTGGGCTCCATACCCTTTTGTACATTGGAAAGCAGCCAACCACCTCTACTAGGTAATTTTTCTTTTCTTTTTTGCAGCACTTTTGCCATGATTGATATGCAACATTTGGCTTATATTGCTGTCCATGATTAGACTTTTCCGAAGGACAACACTGCAAGTGACCTAATTTCTTTTCTAATGCTGCCTACTTTTGTGTGGTTGCTATTTCTTTGCACATTTTTTTTAGTTGCATTCTGAATTTGGTCAAGATTTGGTTTCATATAGAGTTGTGGGTGTCGACTTCAACATGGTTATGAATAAGATAGAGGATAGATATGCGGGAACCTTAATGCTAGGCAGACAACAGCATTCGCAGAGAACCTCTGTATTCACTCATCTTGATAGTTTTGCAAATTCATTACAGATGAACGATGTCTGGAACGACAATTTACGTTTTTCTCCCATGTACATCTCTCCCAAGCACGTCTAGACTATCTGCTCTGCTCCACTCCACTTAGCAATTTGGTGTGTGATGTAGTGATTGATTCAATAGCGGTGTCTGATCACGCCCCTATTCAGCTATCTCTGTATAGTACGATACCCAAAGGTGTTTTGGCGTTTTCCTTCTTTTCTGTGTACTGATTGTGCTTCCAGGCTGAAGTACATCCTGCATAGCACACCTATGTTGCTACAAATGAGAATCACAGAACTGATCGTAGATTATTTTGGAAGGCTGTGAAGGCTTTCATGATGGGCTGCATAATGCCCTATATTGGTAAAAGAAAACATTTCCTACTTGCATTCTAAGTCCAAGGCTTTCTCCTCTGACAGCTGAACAGGGCAGGGAGGAGGGTGGTGTTACAGAAGCCTCACTGCCCTCCTCCCTTCCCCCTTCAGATCAGCAGTCAGAAGAGAAAGTCGAACTTAGAAAACTTAGAATGCAAGGAATGTGGGGGAAAGGCAGTGTTACAGAAGCTTCACTGCCTTCCTCCCACCTTTGTTGCATTCTAAGTCCACAGCTTTCTCCTCTGACAGGTGGATGGGGCGGAGAGGAGGGTGGTGTTACAGAAGCCTCACTGCCTTCCTTCTTACCCCCTTCAGCTGTCGGAGGAGAAAGTCGTGGACTTAGAATGCGATCCTGTGCTCAAGAACAGGATCAGAGCTCTGTTTCTATATAGGGACAAATGGGGATAAATAAAGTGACTTTACTTGGGATTTGACTTGGAAGAATTCTTGGTGACCTGGGACTTGACTTGGTACCTGGTGTTAATGACTTGGGACTCAACTTAGACTTGAAGGGGGATGACTTAGTCCAACCTCTGGCAGGCGCGTCCAGGATCAGAACGACCTGCATGCACAGGAGAGAGGCACCAGTGCATCAGCGAGGAGGAGGTAATTGTGACAGTTAATCCCCAGTATGCATCTTTCTTTCATTTTTGCTTTTACTGATTTGAAAATCTAACACTAATACCAATATTATTTAAACAATATTGGACATTTCTGACATTCTTTGGCATTTTGCTTTTTTTGGTCAAACAGCTGGAAATAGGATGTTTTCTTAATGTAAATATTAACCCTAAAATGTAATATAGGCATATTTGGTTATTACTGTAGTTTTTCTTTTGTCTTTTCAGTCTCTCACCACATGTCTACCACATTGCAGAAGCTGGGGATAGGCCCTCCTCTTGTTTCGATTTGAAATAGTGTTGTTTTGTTTTTTACATTATTTTACCCCCTCTTTACAAGAAAAAAATAGATAACAACATATGTCTGACATGTGGATGAATGTACCACTAGGACTGCTTTTGTGTTATATCTGTAGGCCCTGGATTCTTTGGGTGTTATACTTTTTGTTTCATGGTTGCCTGGGGGCTTGTGGGATTAGCTCTAAATGACTTCCATCTTTGCACATGGCAGAATTTAGTTTTTAACCAAACAGAATTTCCTGTCAAAAGATTTTGCATGTTTTCTCTGAAAGATGAGAAGACCATGAGCCTGATTCATCAAGCCAAATCGGAATCTGGCTCTCGTGCATCCTAATCTAGAATCAGACGCCATCAACCAACCAATCAACCACATTTCAAACAGTGAAAATGCGCTGGCGTATTCACCCTGCAGTTATCAACTGAAATGATCACTTGCTCCAAATCTCGCATCTCCAGCAGCTTGACACTGGCAAGCTTGCATTAAAAGTCACTGTTCCCCTAAAAAGTCATTCTTTCTAATGGCACACATCTTTTACTTAGACCTAAATAAAAATGTTTGGGCTGTTCAAATGTTTGAAAAATAAATAATAGTTGAGAAATAAGCGTATTTTTTTTAAATGACCTAATATTTTCAGGTTTAGAATGAGTTAACTGATTTGAGCTTTTTACATGTAATATTTTTTGATAAATTCCAGCGAGCTCTGGCGGGTGTAAGCTTGCTTTTGCCAGCGAACTAGATTTTTCCCACAAAAGTCACAAGCACACACAAGTTCTTGTTTGCTTCTATATATGTATATAATGTATAAAATATTTTATTATTTTTATTATTTTAAAATATATATATATATATTTATATTTATAATTATTATAAATACATGTATAGATATCTATGATAAAATATAAAAATACATATTAATATAGTGTCATGCACGAAGAGACAGGACCACTGAGGGGCGTATGGAATTGCGAGCCCTGAGAAGGGCTAAGGCACATAGTCTAAGCCATAACTAGGTTTTCTCCAGAGCATCTGATGGTGAGGATGTTGCACTGCTGGTTACAGCCAGGTTGCAGTGCTTGGGGACACCAAGAAGGGCAGGCACAGTACCAAATCACCAGGCAGGAGGATAGTCAAGGAAAGCCGGGGTCGAGACAGGCAGCAAGCAAGAGAGGTCAGGTCACACGCCAGGGATCAATAGCCCTAAATCCAAGAGACAGACAGCAATGACACAGGGGGCACAGGGAACACTGGAGACACTGGAAACAGTAGGAGGCACAGGAGAAGCAGGAATATCCACAGACAGACATGAACACAGGAACAGCACAGGGAAGTTTGCTGGGTACCAACAGACTGGACAGCAAGGGGTTAACACAGGAGCTGGACACAGGAAACACTGGATTAAGCAGCAGGTGTACAGGAACTAGTTCACAGAACTAAGGGCTCGGCACAATGGAGACACAAAGGAGACACAAAGGAGACACGACTTGTTGCACGAACACAAAGTGCGGTCTGAGAGCCAGCTAAATAGCCAGGGCTGATCAAGAGGCTATCTTTTGACTGGGCTATGGAGTGGACAGAATTGATAAAGCTTGGATACAGAGGCACGCCCAGCTTCAGAACTGCATACATGCGTAGGAGAAACTTCTTGGCAAGAAGAGGTGCAGACACATCTGTAGCTGGAACACTATCTCTCCTCAGGACAAAAACCTTTTCAATCAATATTAGCTTTTTGCGAGAAAACTTGGAATCCAGAATTTGATGGACTTCATATTCCTGAGAAGAATCAGGTGCAGGAGTAGGCAGCGGAGAGGGATGAGAGAAGTGGTTCAAAACCAACGGCTTAAGCAGAGACACATGAAAGGCATTGGACAGCTTGAGATGTGAGGAAAGACGTAACTTGTAACAAACTGGGTTAACCTTGGCAGAAATGGCATAAGGTCCGATGAACAGTGGAGCAAACTTCAGAGCAGGCACTTTGCAATGAATGTTCCGTGTGGAGAGGCCGACTTTATCTCCAGGTTGGAGTAGAGGCACATCAGCAAACTTCTTGTGCCAAGATGCTGAGTGCTTTAGGTGTTGTGAGGTTGAAGCTGAAATACAGTTGAAGTCCCTCTGCAGGGCACTGAGTGCGGGTACATCGGCAGAGCAGGGTATAGGAGACGGAAGGCGAGAATGTTTGTCGTAGACAATGAAGAACAGAGATTCCTTGGTGCTTGTGCAGATATGATTATTATGGGCAAACTCTGCCCAAGGTAGCAGAGTCACCCAGTCATCATGGTGAGCTGATACCAGGGCTCCAAGATATTGCTCCAAGAACTGATTAACTCTCTGTCTGCCCATTTATCTGCCGATGATACGCTGAAGAGAATTCTGCAGAGATGTCCAGGGATTTGCAGAAGCCTTTCCAGAAGCGGGAAGTAAACTGCACCCCACAATCTGACACAATACTAGCGAGCATACAGTGAATTCTGAGAGTTTCCCGAATGAAGACTGGACACTGAATTAAGCAGCAGGTGTACAGGAACTAGTTCACAGAACTAAGGGCTCGGTACAATGGAGACACAAAGGAGAGACGAATTGTTGCAGTCTGGAACCCAGTTAAATAACCAGGGCTGATCAAGAGGCTATCTTTTGATTGGCTAGTGGATCGGGCGGAATTGATAAAGCTTGGAAACAGAGGCACACCCAGCTTCAGAACTGCAACCATGCGCAAAAGAGGGATGCCTGTGCTTTAGTGAGGAAGAGGTAAGTGTGACATGTAGTGTAAAAATCTGAAAAGAGATAAATATTTATAAATATATATGTATTTTCATATTTTTATACTATATTTTTATGTCTTTATATATAATTATTTATATATAAATATATATGAAAGTGATTATGTTTGACTATAGGGCCCTGGAGCCCGCCTAAGGAGTGAAAGGGTGGGTTCCTTGGCCCAACCCTGATTTGGAATCTATGCACTCTAGTGCAAGGTAGGAATGAAACTTGATCAGCAAGAGGCTGAAGGAAATTTGATCAGCAAGAGGCTGAAGGAAATTGATCAGCAGGAGGCTGAAGGGAATTGATCAGCAGGAGGCTGAGGGAGAGGCAAAGTGGATTCTAGGCTGAGAGAGAGCCAGAGTATATTCCAGGCAGCGAGAGAGAGAGAGCCTGAATGTAGTCCAGTCTGAGAGAGAGAGCCAAAGTGGATTCCAGGCTGAGAGAGAGCCAGAGTGGATTCCAGGCTGAGAGAGAGACAGAGTGTTCGAGGCTGAGAGAGAGCCAGAGTGTTCCAGGCTGAAGAGAGAGCCAGAGTGTTCCAGGCTGAAGAGAAAGCCAGAGTGTTCCAGGCTGAAGAGAAAGCCAGAGTGTTCCAGGCTGAAGAGAGAACCAGAGTGTTCCAAGCTGACAAAAGAGCCAGAGTGTTCCAGGCTGAAGAGAGAGCCAGAGTGTTCCAGGCTGACATAGAGCCAGAGTGTTTCAGGCTGAAGAGAGAGCCAGAGTGTTCTAGGCTGAAGAAAGAGCCAGAGTGTTCCAGACTGGGAGAGAGCCAGAGGGTTCCAGGAAAGCCAGCGGCCAAACAGTACTACAAAGTTGTGAGTTAACAGTAATGATACAGCCTATGTCTTAAGAAGAGAAGGCGCGCAGTGAGGTAGCCAGATGCCCAGCCGTGCTACTGTTTATTGTTTTGTTTTGAAGCTGTAGAGTGTGCTGTAACACTTGCCTAAACAATTAAAAACTGGTTTTTTTTTTTGGACTTTTAGAGTCTCCTGCCTCTAATCTTCCCTGTAAGCATCCCATTACCATGAGCAACCTAAGGTAATATACCACAATATATATATGTTTGAAAACGCATGTAAAGGTTTTTTCCTCATTTATATGCGTTTTTATGCACTTTTACAAGCAATTGTAAGCTTTTTAAGAAAGCTTCTATTAAAAACAATGAGGTATTTTAAAAGTGTTTTTTAGCAGGACCTTGGAATCTGGAAGCCCCCTGAAATAGGAAGACTCCCAGATCTCCACCACCCCACCCACATAAAATATTTTATTTTGTGTGTGTGTTTAGTGTACCTTTTCTACTTTTACTTTTTGACAGGTTATCCCACAATGACAGTATGATTCCCACGGCTGCATTCATTCATAATGTACAGCTGTGAGACTACTGACAGTGTGGGATCCCCAGGCACTTGGGGTTACATGAGGACAAGTCTCCCCATTCAGCTCTAGTGATGAATGGATAAACAGAGGTAACCCTGATGACGGCTCAAGCATATTTAGGTATCCCCTTTGCTCAGCCAATCACGTAGCACTAGAGCTGAATGGGGTGACTTGTCCTGATGTAACCCCTAGTGCCTTGGGATTCCACACTGTCAGTAGTCCCACGGCCGTGCTTATGAATGAATGAAGCTGTGGGAATCATCCTGTCAGTGTGGGATAACCTGCACAAAATAAAAGTTGAAAAGTTACACTAAACACACACACATTAAATAACATTGTTTAATATTAAATCCTCCTCTACTTTTTTGGGGGGTTTTCCTGATTAACTGTTTTCTGGTGTACAAATCTAAAGGATCGGATCAATATTAGATTATGGAATGTCAAACTGAAAAAACAGCCAAATTTCAGGTACTGCACATGCCCAATTGCATGTTAATTTTTAGCACCTGTGTGCATAATGATGAGCATATCTAGGGGTATTATCTAACTTGCTTTTTTCCTTTGTCTTAAATTTTTTTCAAGGAGGGTATGTAGGTTTTGCAACTTCCATTATTCCTGATTTGCATGCTTGTTCTGTAACTATGATTTAGAAAATCATGACTAATTCAGTTTAGCCCCACACCCCAATAAATACACACACACCTAACTGTTGGTCAAATAGATATGACTAGAGATGAGCGAATCGAAGCTGACGAAGTGTAATTCGATCCGAATTTTAAAAAAAATTCGATTCACAACGAATCACATGGGGCAATAAACTCTAGGAAGGCGGGATGACCCATAATGCCGTGCATGCGGCCAATCAGCAGCCAGCCAGCCCTGTGAGGTCACAGCCCTATAAATAGCCTCAGCCATCTTGGAATGAGACATTTTACAGTGTTCTGGGAGAGTGCAGGGAGAGACATGTGCAGGCGCTAGGGAGAGTGTTAGGAGAAACCTAATTGTGTTAAAAAAATTAAAAAAACTATGTATAAGTGCAGGGAAAGGATAGGGAGGAATCATTTCACAGCATCTTAGTGCAGGGAGAGACGTCAGAAGGCGCTAGGGACAGTGCTAGAAAAGGGATTTACAAGTGCAGGGAAAGATTATTTGGGAATCCAAATAGCCATTATACAGCTCTGTCATTCCATCAATTTATATATCCAGAAAAATATACACGCACTTCACTGTTGCAGTTATTTGTAGTCAAAGCATACAAATATATTCTCAGTTCACTTCTGCAGTTATATGTGGTGAAAGCATTTAGTGATGTATTTGAGTAGAAAAAAGAAAAATATATATGCAGTTCACTGTTGCAGTTATTTGTGGTAAAAGCATTTAGTGGGCTATTTCTGTACAAAAATAAAAATATATTTGTCACTTTTGGGTGTGTTTTAATTTGCTTTCAGTTTATTTAGTTCAAGTAAAAGTATGTCAGACAGAGAAGTGGCAGGCCATGCACAGAGGAGTGGCAGAGGCTTAAATGTTTCTGGCGCAGGCAGAGGTCGCAGCAGAGTAAGGGGGCGTGTCAGCAAGAGTCGCAGCGAGAGGCCTGAGCTCCTGGTGTCATCTAGCGGTCATGTCTTGACCAGCAAACCAGCTATTCTTGATTGGTTAACTCGGTCCTCCACTTCATCCCAAGTAACATCAGACACCCCCAGCCAACAGTCTGTGGGTTCATCAGACACAACCCTTAGTTGGCATGGCCTGGGAGCAGACCCTGTGCCCTCACCTGTCCTCAGCTTGCCTCTGTCCTTTGCTGTTCCCTCAGCCACAGAAGTATTGTATGCTGTGGGCTCAGCTCCACTATACAGCCAGGACGAGCTAGTAGAGGACAGTCAGCAGCTACTGCCCAGCCAAGATCTGGAGGGGACATCTGCCGCTTTCTCCACTAGGCGGGCAAATAGTGATGAGGAGAGTGGTGTGGGAGGTGGTGTTGTGAGCGGTCGGGCTCCTGACCCAGAGACAGTTGAGGAAGACATCAGTGACGTGCATACACTACTCGATGATGATGAAGCTGATCGCACTTGGGAGCCGGGTGAAGAAGGGGCTTCATCATCATCAGGAGAAGAGGGTGGCAGCTTGCCCGTGAGGCAGCGGCTGAGCCAGCAAGGTGGTAGCATGGCTGGTAGTCAGCAGGGTGGCAGCAGTGGGAGGTTGGGAGCCAAACGTGCCCGGGGTAGACCACCTGCTTTGCAGCAGCCTACCTGCCCAGGAAGTAGTGGTGCAGGGGTTCAAGGAGGCAGCGGCGGTAGCAGTCAGTCAGTGCTGATAGTTGGGGGGAAAATCACCTACTCGACGGTGTGGCAGTTTTTTGTTAAGCTGCCGGAGGAGGTTAACACGGTCATATGTAGAATATGTGGGCAGAAGGTGAAGCATGGCCAGGGTGCCAATGTTGGCACCACAGCCCTGCATCAACATATGCAGCGTCACCATAAAGTGGCCTCAGAGAACGGTGGCTCCGATGTGGTGGTCCAGCCTGCCACAGCAACCACTGCATCACCCAGTGGCACGCTTCGGCTTTCAGGCAGTCAAGGCTCCACCACCTCTGGCGAAGGGAGCTCTATGTCATTTCCATCTTCTGCTGGTCCAGATGCTCCTGCTTCTCCTACTCCTCGTCAGTCATTCCGTCAGCAATCGATCACCGAAACGATTGCTAAGAGACAACGGTATGCATGCACTCATCCAACAGCGCAGAAGCTGAATGTGCTCCTGTCCAAGTTGCTGGTGCTGCAGTCCCTCCCTTTCCAAGTGGTGGACCCTGCACCATTCAGAGAACTGATGGCTTGTGTCGAGCTTAGGTGGAGAGTCCCAAACCGTGTTTTTTTTGCAAAAAAGGTAGTACCAGCTCTGCACAAATATGTAGAACAGAAGGTGAGCCAGTCCTTGAGCCTGTCAGTGTTTGCAAAAGTGCACGGCAGCGCCGACGTGTGGAGCTGTAACTATGGTCAGGGACAATACATGTCCTTTACGGCCCACTGGGTGAATGTGATTCCTGCACAGCCACACCAGCAACTTGGCCAGGTGACACCGCTTCCGCCTCCACGTTCTCACGCCGCTGGTCCTGCGACAATGTCCGCCTCTGCCTCCTCATCCTCCACCGTGTCCTCAGCCTCCACTGCAGGGACAAATCACAGTGCCCTTCTAGCATAACACATGTGCAGGGCACTGCGGTGTCACGCTGTTCTGCACCTGGTTTTACTGGAGGAACGGAGTCACACAGGGGAGGAACTGCTCCGTGTGATTCATCAAGAGATCGAATCATGGCTTTCTCCGCGACCACTCAAAATCGGAACCACGGTGACTGACATCGGGAAGAACATTGTGTCTGTGCTGCGTCAAGGAAGGCTGAGCCATACACCCTGCATGGCACACGTTTTCAATCTGGTTGTCAAGCGGTTCCTGAGGTCTTCCACCCATCTGCAAGACATCATAAAAATGTCCAGGAAACTTTGCATGCACTTCAGCCACTCGTACACTGCAAAGCACACCCTCCTTGAGCTGCAGCGGCAGAACGGCATCCCCCAACATAGGCTGATATGTGACATTTCCACCTGTTGGAATTCCACCCTCCATATGTTGGGCCGACTATACGAACAGAGAAAGGCCATCAACGAATTCTTGATGATCCAAGCGAATAGGAGTACTTCCATATGTAACTTTGATGTTAGCCAGTGGCAGCTCATGTGTGACACCTGCCGTTTGCTCAGGCCCTTTGAGGAGGCCACATTATTTGTCATTCGCTAGGACTACGGGATGAACAACGTCATTCCACTACTGCATGTCCTGGAACAGATGCTGGTAAATCTGGCTGGTCAGGGGACTGGAGACGCGGCGCCTAGATCTCACGGCCACATGAGCCCTGTGGGGGCTGAACTAGAGGAGGAGGACATTGGATCAAAGGCAATGTAAAGCGAAATGGGTGGTTTTTCTACTCAGGTGACAGGAGAGGAGGAGCAGGAGCAGCCAGAGGAGCAAGAGGGAGATGAGGAAGATGAGGCAGAGGACCCAGACACACCATGGCAGTATGCAGTGGAGATGGAAGCAGGGAGTCCCTCCCAGTCGCTTGCAAAAATGGCCTGCTGCATGCTCACTTGCTTGCGCAGTGACAGCTGATTTGTCACCATTCAGCAGAGGGATGACTTCTGGCTCTCCACCTTGTTGGACCCTCGCTACTGGTCCAAAATGCGGGCCTTTTTTACACCCGCTGAGAGGGAGGACAAACTGAACAACTACAGAGACATCCTATGTAGTCAGTTGTGCGCTGCCTATCTGCGCCATTGTCCATCCTCTCGCAGGACTGACCAGGGGGGCCCTCTGCACTCACGTTCCACTGCCATGGCTGCTGTGGAGGGGTGGGGTGGCAGGAGCAGTACGAGCTCCATCAGCAGCAGCCTGAGTCTAGAGTCGCTGATGAGCAGCTTTCTGCACCCACATAGTGAAGAAACTACTGACCAGCAGCTAGACATAGAGCAGAACCTGAACCAGCAGGTGGTGGCATACTTGGAGTGCCCCTGCCAGTCGTCATTAAAGATCCACTGGACTATTTTGCAGCCAAACTGGATTTGTAGCCGCAACTGGCTGAGTTTACCCTGGAAAAGCTGTCCTGTCCGGCCAGTAGTGTGGCATCAGAGCAGGTGTTTAGTGTGGTGGGGGCCATAGTTACCCCAGGAAGAACTCGCCTGTCCACCCAAAATGTGGAGAGACTGACCTTTGTCAAGATGAATCAGGCGTAGATCAGCCAGGATTTCCACCCACCAATGCCTGATGCATCTGATTAGATGATCCATGCTGCCTGACCCAAACCTTGACAAAAGAGACCGGTTTCTTCAGGCTACCTGCCTCAGCTACAGGGACACAACCTGAGCACTCATGCTTAAAGTGGCAGGTGCCCCAAACTTACAGGTTCCCTAATTAAACAACCAACACAAACATTTCTTTTGCACAGCCGATGCACCCAAGGCAGAGGTACCACTGTCTCTTTCCTAGGAAAGGGCTGTCCTGTGTTGTGGTTATTCAGTGTATGCTGCAAATGCTGGTCTCTCTCCTGTTCCTGCTGGATGAAATCCTGACACAAGGTGAGGCAGTGCTCTGGGGAACACTTCCCTATAACACTCGCCAAGGTTAAGAAGACCTGCAGCCAGATAGCAAATGTCATTGGAATGGCCTTAGCCATATATTGCTCCTCGTCCCCCTTCTTGCCTTCACTCACCTGCAGACTCTTCAGATTAAACAGCTTCATAGGAAGCAAGGGAAAGGTTATCTTTATATTCCCCTCTCCAATTCTGTTCTCATACCTCTCGCTTAACACCCCCTAGCAGTAATCCCGAGTGTGACTCGGAGTAGATTTTCCAAAAAGCAGTAATCCTGAGTCACACTCGGGGTCGCTAAAAAGATTAAAAAACCTCACTTACCTTGTTCTGTTGTCATCCCCCAGCAACCTGCTGGTCCCCGCAGGTCTTTGAGACGTGTCTTCTCCCTCTGATCTCCAGCCGGTGAATGCAGAGGCGATCTCCGGGGTTTCCTGGTGACGTCGGTGCACGCGTCGGTGCGGACGGGAGGAGCGGCGGGAAATTCAAATAATTTTGTATTGGATTCAATACAAAATAGCTGTATTGAGTCCAATACAAAGAAAACTTGATATAATATATACATATTTATATTATATATATATTATATATGCTACTGTACAGTTATATTACATGTATCACTATTTTTTTAACAGAATTTTGTTTTTTATTTAAAGTTAATTAATACATTTATTAAATATTGGACATATTTTGGTGAGTTATGCCTAAAATTATAGGTCTACAATGTAAAATAAAATTCCATGCAAAATAATTTAACACTTTTTGGATGGAAATACGGACAGAATTAGAACGCTAGGGGGGTTAAGATATGCCCCCAGAGAACCCACAAAACACAGCGTCGCCCAAACTGTGAACAGATGACCCATTAGCACCCCCAACTGAACTGACTGTACTCACATCTCCCATGTCTCAACATCTCCCATGTCTCAACCCAACTAAGGGGTCTGAGCTTGCTTCCTTTCCCCTAACATCCTCACTTCACTTCCCTTCAAACCAACCAATCTAATCTTTCCACCTCCCCCTTTCTGGACATCTGCTCAGAACCATTTACCCTTAACCTCACCTTGCTCCCCTGAGCACTTAGGAAGAGTCATGCTGGCCCTCTATCTACACTTCCTTCCCCCATTTAGCTCCAGGCCTTCAGACCCAGTGTGTGCAAGGTTACCCAGAGACATGCGAGACCAGAAAGTGCTCTGTTAGACAGGGAGTTAACGCTGCGCTTGGCAGCCCAACAGAACAGACAGGTGCAGGGTGCCGTAGGATGGTTTTTTGGGGAGAATATACAGGTAGACCAAAGAGGATGTCAAAGCATCATCACACAAAAGCCAAAGCGATATGCTTGGAAAATAGAAAATGCACAACAAAAGAAATAAAAAGCAGACAGAAACAGGAGTCAATGTTTATAACTGTACTGTAAAAAATTGGCTAAGGGAAATATGGTTCTCATACACAAAAGCCATACATAAACCACCAAAGGTTACAGTGAGCTAAAGAGAAGCAGTCCTGGACTGTGGATGACTCGATGAAAGTAATATTCAGTGATGAATCACAAATCCGCATTGACCAAGAAGATGATGATGAAATGTTTGGTGCCTTTGGAATAAAACATTTATAGGTGACTGCCTATAAAAACAAGCAATATTCAAACTCATTGATGACATTGGGGATTACCAGCAGATGGGAATCATTACCTCTACTGAATATGCAGTGTACCCTGAAATGGACACTTTTCTTAACCCATTAGTGGAAAGTAGGTTTGATGAAGTACTTTCCCAAGATGATAATGTATCCTGACACAGAGAAAAGAGCATTAAAACCTTTCCTCAGGAAAGGCGTATCAAATTAATGACATGGTCAGCAAATCAATCCCACTTCAAATTCATGATGAAAATTAAAAAAGTGGTCCAGGACAAAGCCTAATCCCGCAAAGCTGATCTGCTTTACAAACTTAGAATCTGATTTTTAAGGTTTAATTTAAAGGGAAGTTCATGCTTCAACAAGGTTCCATGTGAATTGTTTTGGCATGATTCTATAATTTTAACAAGAATGTTCAGCTGTTAAATAAAAAAGTTGTGTGTCATATCCGTGATTTGTTTGCTTGCCTTGTTTTTTTTTTTGTTTTTTTTTTTGCAACAAAGTAAGACAGCTGAATGATCATCCTCCATACATGGATTAATTTTTGCTGGGGGTTAAATTAGCACAGCAGCTATGGAATAACAACAGTCAACAGTGGGAACATGTCCACCTAAATATGTTTACCTTTTTAAGAATTTATAGTGTTATTCGGAATGCTGTGTGGCAGTTGCAGGGAGAAAGTGTCTGGCAAAGTGATTGATGAAGTGAACATATGTCCCAGATTTCTCTTCTCTGCACTGCCATTTTGAAATTCCACTCCGGGATTTGGTGTTTGCCCTGGTGTAGGTGCTCAGCCAGCATGAAAAGACTGAGCTGGTCTGTCCACCACCAGTGATGACAGTAAAGCCAGCCTGTGTTGTTTTCTTTGGAGTATGGTACGTTTTCTCCCCTGTAGGGAGGGTTTCTCAAACTTATGTTGTAGTTAGTTGCTCATCCAGTGGCAAGGTTCTGTTTATGTTTGGTATGTTGTTCTCTTGTAAATATTCTAAATAGCCCCTACAGCACAAATAAACTGCTGGCTTTATAAAACTTGGTCTCCAGACCTGCATTGCACTGCCGGCTTCAAAGGGCCGGAAACATCTTCAACAAAAGTGTCACCAAATTTTGGGTTTCCTAAGCTGCAATGTATTTTTGGATTTAGATACACTCAAATGTCAGTGACAACTGGCTCCTATTTGCTTGCTATCAGGTAGGTGTCTATGGTGTGCAAGTAAATGGAGCCAATGCAATTATTTCCTATTTCCTTTTCTAGTTTTACATTATTTGAGTGGCTAGTTTTGTGTGAGCAGAAAATAGCAGCCAGTGCCAGATCTGCATTGTCAAATGGAAATAACAAGGCCTGAAGAGCTGAACAACATGAGACTGCTGCATGAGCAAGATTGGCAGTTTGTCCAACCATCATCATTTATTTTTTTTTTTACCTGAGCATGTGTAAGTCTGGATCACAATTTAAATAGTGCAGTAGTTGGATAGAATTAGGAGTGTATACTACTCATAAATTTTCAAACATTTCCAAGTGTTCCAAATTCTCAGATATGAGGTAGTTCAAAAATAAAACATGACTAAAGATTATGGGCATGGAATTTTTTTTCATGTAGCACTGATATCATATGCTAATGCGAAGTGCTAGTGCTAATAAAGGGCCGGTAGGAGGTGGGAAAAAAAACAAGAGTAGATGAAGATGCTATTAGTTCTACTAATAAAAATAAGCATTATTTTTTAAATCAAGACATGGCATATTTTTGAGTAAACCCAGCCTAAAGTGGAACTATGTAATTTTTTTTTCTGTACAGAGTGGGATAGGGTTAATTTGCTCCCCTGTAGTTGTGACACTTGTTGTTGGGACAGGCAGGCCTGGGATGCCCAGCTGGCATCTGCCTCCCCAGCATGTGAATGCTGGTGACGTGAGACCAGGGGAAGCAGATGCCAGTCGGGCATCTGCATGCGGCTGGGGGGTGGGACTGTGCGGCTGGGAGGCGGGAAATTTAAAATACTAAGAACTAAATCAAACGCTTTTACATTTAAAAATACTTAATATTTATACTGCCAGGGAGGTTAAAGCTGAACAATATGTTTAATTTGTTATTATGCAATACTTGTGCCTGTGACTATATTGAAAGTGATCTACCTAGCCACAGAACAGAGACATCATGACTGGTCTTCTACTCTTTCATATATGCCTCAGTCTGCAGTTTCTGCAGGCCTCTCTATGGTTAAGTTCCTTCTGTCAACAAATGTGTGTCTTCCTTTAATAGCTACTAATGTGGTGATTTTTACAAGGAAAGGCAATCACAAAAGAATGAATTGAGTGCAGGGTCTGTAAAGATGCAACTTGTTTTTATAGAAGACTAGACACAATGTCTGGGTGGACATAATGTTTAATAACAAGCATGATATACCATCCCTTCCCATGGGCACATCTTGTCCCTACATGTTATACTAATATAGTAAATAAAAAAGAAAAAAATGTACAAATTAATTAGGCTACAGGACAATTACTTTAAAAAGAACATTTCCATTTTCAGGCCATAAAATATTAAGTTTGTGCCAAAACATATGTCCACAAACACACAATAATTAACAATGTATACAAAGTTTATGTTTTATCCCTTTTAAATATAGAAAAGTTAGAGACGGCCACAGCGCTTAGCAACTCAGTGCACTTAAGTTATAAAACTGTTCTTCGCTATGTCCTTGTCACGCTATTGTAAGTAACACTGTAAATGTATGTTGTTTTTTTTGTCCAACCACAAAAGACTGCAAACCCAACATGGGTCATTATAGAATTATCTGGCACTCAAAGTAGTTCAAGTTTAAGAATTTACTGTTTATAAAATCAGTAGGTAAAAAGTAGTACGATGGGATGTCATTTAATGTTCTGTGTCTTTTGACAACCTCAATGTTCATCATCAACGGTCAACCTAATACATCTAAGTGAGAGTTAGGTATTTTTATTTGTTCTCATATATGCAAATTCTGTTCTGATGCCACAAAAGTATGTCATTTTCCTTCAAAACTCAAGAAACTTTAAGTAAAAAAGTGCTTCCAGTCTTTCTCTACTCAAACGTGACAATGCTGTAGTATTCTTTTTTCTGCTAGTGTATAATGTTTTCCCAGGTTTTTGGCACTTTAAACTGAAACAGTTTGTGATGATCACTCAAAAGACATGAGATTAGCAGGTGCCTGGAAAACAAATCAGGAAAAACATAGTTAGCATTTTTACAGATCAGTTTACAATTTATATAAAAACATTATTTTTAAGTCCAGCTGTGCCCAAATTGTTGTTTGAATAGAGATATTCAAACTGTCTAGAGAGATTCAAATTGTCTGGATAGATTTTTTAAAGCTCAAGAGTTCAAAATAGTTCTTGTCCAACTTTTACAAAAAAGAAATTGGTATAAAATGTCAAAATTATTATCAACAATAGAACAAATGCTTGGAAATGGAAAATGTTGCATTCATTCAAGTTCAGTCTGTGTTGGAATTCTGTGTCAGAGTATATATATATTTATTTTGGGTTGAAAATCCCCCATAAAAAGGTCCTGGCCTCTGGAGTGGCGGGCTGCTGTTTTTTTTATCCAACTTGTTTTTGTTAAGAGTTGTTGACAATTGTTTTATTGGTGGAACTCCGTTAAGAAACAAGAAGGAAAGCTTTTACTGTGATAACCTGGGAGTGGTTCAGATGGTCAACAAATTTTCGGCATCCTTGAAGCCAGCAGTATAGGTATAAAAAGTTATTTGGTCTTGCTGTGTTTGCACTTGAATATTTTTTTGAATTGTGGAGCATTTTTCCAGGTGTTGATAATTCCATTGCTAATGCTTTGTCTTGCATCCAGTGGGACAAATTTCATGGGCTGGCATCAGAGGTCCCAACAAGCTACGCTTCCAAAAAAAAAAAAAAAAAATAGGTGAAGGAATTAATGACTGGGGGGCCAGGGAGCCTATTAAGTAGTGAAAGTGCTAGAGGATTAAGGGTGAAAAGAGTTAGACAGTTAAGGGGCGGAGATTTGGTGACGTAGTTGGAGGTGATAAAGGGGGCAGGGGTGAAGGGGTAGGCCAAACACCGAACAGGGAGAGGAAAAGGTTGTCCTGCCCAGCTTTGTTTATTTTCTTCTGGGTTAAAAGGGGTTTTGACGCCTGGGTTTCTTGGAAGGCAGTGATCTTACGTTAACAGACCTGAGAGGGACCGCGTATGGGTGATATGGGTGATACTGATACCTGAGCCAAGATGTGGCAGTTAGGGGCCAAAAATATCTCAGAAGACTCAGGTAGCCTGAGGTTCTTTAAGTTTGGGTGTGAGGGCCTCTAGGGAACTTCTTTTTAGTGCAAAATAAACAGCAATGGCTTCTTTAGCCAATTCTAACAATCTGGAACAGTCTGTATCCATAATTATGAAAGGCTCCTGTTATTGGTTGTGGCACTAGGATTGTTAAATTACTCCCTGGCATCAGGAACAGGTGGCTGAAAGGTCACCAATTTAGGACGGTTTTTTTTTTTTTTATTAATGTTAATCGCATAGTTAATTTGGGAACCGCTATTGCACCTATCGAAACAACTCAAGCTCAAGGGTGCACAAAACATTACCAGCATGGAATGCTTAGATGATTAGGGGCAAGCATCCAGTTTCTTGCCCAATAAGTCACAAGGTTTAGAGTTAAGTAATTGTGCATTTTGATCATTAAACTCCCCACTTCCATGCTGCCAAAGTGGCTGGAAATAGTTGTCCTTCGAGACTCCAAGAGACATTAGTTGCCCCCACTTGAACTTGAGCTGCTAGTGCTGCTGCTAAAACTGGGAGCACAGGCTGGGGAAAACAGAATTGAAAAATGATGCAGTAGGGAACAGAAATATGCATCTCTTGCTGATGAGATGAGGCTATGTTATACACTTTTAAGAAAAGGCTATCCTGTGTGGCAGCAATATGTGCTTAATAACATTACATTTTTGCCTCTTTCACAAAGCTTCAAAAATTACTTGTTTGTTGCAACAGCGAGCGTCTAAGTGTTTATCTAGATGAAAATAAGGAGGGAATGAAAGCCAGGGGTTTTGGCAAACAAAAATGTATTGAGTGAATTATATTGATTATCATATAAAACACATGAAATTATTTAGCTTGCACATGAGCAAAGTAAAACAAGGTAGGTAGGTCACTCCCAAGTATATAAAAGTGGCATGTAAGACCTAAAAGCTAAACAGTTATCCTTGATTGCTTAAAAAAATTTGAAAAAACAATAACCTTTCATATCTCGACTCGTTTTGCCTCTTGGCTTCCTCAGGAGATCTGTGTGGAGCATTATACGTACATAGGAACAACATATAGGCATTATGAATTGGTATAGGTCCTAAACAGGAAAGCAGATAAATATATGAAAAATGCATACATGGATAACTCGTATAAAAACATTTTGGTGTTGCTATTTCGTGTACAAACAATTCAATATAGGTTTGAAAGATTAAAAAAAAAATACTTGAACTTGAAATGTTTTAACATTAATATTGTGTACAGAACCTTGTTGTTAAAATAAAGATATGTCAATATTTGTTAAACATAAGGAGTGTGTATTGATTGATTAGAAAATGTGTCATATAGTTAGTGAGGTTGCTAAGCATCAATTATTATGTGTGACATGATAGTAGTTGGAATATACTATTAGTAGTTAACAAAAAAAGGTTATACCCAGAATCTGAACATCCATGAATGTTAGAATATTATGTAATAAATAAAGAATTGTTTTACTTACATGTGGTTGATTGTAAAGAACTTTCAAGCAGGGATTTCAATGTGGTGTCAGTATAATTGTAAAAAAAGTTCACAGAGGGATCACTAAAAAATGAACAGGGTATATAAAAGTGACTAATTCCTTAACAATGATTAAAGTTTTTAGAAAATTACATAGTGACACATTAAGGAAGGAGTATTCAGGGGTAATATAACCAAATTTACAATGTTAATAATATAAGAGGGATGTTAAGGTAAACATGACAGATGTCTAATAATGGTATAATACTAAATTATAAGTGGGGCTTGTACACGGGAAAGAAAGAGAAAATCAGTCCCTTTGTTGGCTATAAAAAAGAGTAACAATTTTTTTTACCAAGCCGTTCATTTTTTAGTAATCCCTTTGTGAACTTTTTCACATATATACTTACACCACCTTGAAATCCCTGCTTGAAAGTTCATTACAATCAACCACAAGTAAGTAAAACTATTCTTTAGTTAATATATTCTCTATAAGTCAATATTCTAACATTCATAGATGATCAGATTCTGGATATAAACTTTTTTTGTGAACTACTAAAAGTATATTTCAACTACTACCATGTCACACATGATATATGATGCTTGGTAACCTTAATAAATATATGACACTTATTCTATCAATGACATACACACTCCTTATGTTTAACAAATATTGACATATCTTTATTTTAACAACAAGGTTCTGCACACAATATTATTGTTACAACATTTCAAGTTCAAGTATACATTTTTTTTTTTTAATTTTCAAAACCTATACTGAATTGTTTGTACATAAAATAGCAATCGCAATATGTTTTTTTTTATGTGTCACCTGTGTATTATTTATCATGTATTTATCTGCTTACCTGTTTAAGACCTATACAAATTCATAATACCTATTCGTATATATATATTCGTATATATATACATTGGTATAACACTCCTCGCAGATCCCCTGAGGGGGCTGACAGACGAAACATGTCAGCATACAAGACAATATTTTTTCATATTTTTTAAGCAATCAGGGATAACTTTGTCTAGCGTTTGGGTCTTATATTCCACTTTTATATACTTGGGAGTGAACTACCTACCTTGTTTACTTTGCTTATGTGCATGCTATATATTTTCATGTGTTTTATATGATGTTTAATATAATTTTCTCAATACACCTTTGTTTGCCAAAAAAAAACGGCTTTCATTTACTCATTTCCACATTTCATTTCACATTTCCATCTGATCATATTTTTGGGCTATTACCCTAAGAGTTTGACTATCCAGTAGTCCTCTTCCTGTTTGATATCAACAATATGTTGATATAAGCGAAAACAAACCAACATACAACTTTGCATTTAGTCGACTCTTTATCTGTCCCTTCTTCCTCCTCTTCCCCACACACTTTGCATAAACCCATAGATGTCTGCTAGACTTGTGTTGATGACCTGCATCACTTTCAAGCAGCATACGTGACAATTCATCTTCCTCCTCTTTTATTATTATTATGAATATTAATAAACTGGATTTATATAGCGCCAACATATTACGCAGCGCTGTACATTAAATAGGGATTGCAAATGACAGACTAATACAGGCAGTGATACAGGAGGAGAGAACACTGCCTCGAAGAGCTTACAATCTAGTAGGTGGGGGAATTTCACACACAATAGGATGGGAGATATGTAGTGGTGGGAAGTAGTGGTGGTTTCAAAAGACAGAAGAAGACGGGTAGGCAAATTTGAAAAAATGGGTTTTGAGCACTCTTTTAAATGAGCAGAAAGTAGAGCAAGGCAAATAGGACAAGGAAGACCATTCCAGAGAGTTGGGGCAGCTCTAGAGAAGTCTTGTATTTGTGCTGTGATGAGGTTATGAGTGAGGAAGTCATTAGTAGGTCATTGGAGGAGCGGAGAGAGCGGCAGGGGGAGTATTTTTTTACCCAGTCAGAAATGTAAGTGTGACAATAACTGTGGAGGGATTTGAAGGCAAAGCACAGGAGCCTAAATTTGATTCTAAGGTGAAATGGAAGCCAATGGAGAGAACTACAAAGAGATGGAGCGGAAGAGGAGCGGAGGGAAGGATGGATGAGTCTGGCTGCAGCATTCATGATAGATTGTAGAGGAGAGAGTCGGGTTAGTGGAATACCAGAGAGGAGGAGGTTACAGTAGTCTAGATGAGAGAAGATAAGAGCATGTACAAGGAGTTTGGTGGTCTCAGGGGACAGGTAGGGGCAGATTTTGGAGATGTTGCGTAGGTGAAAGTGACAGGACTTGGAAATGTTCTGAATATGGGGGGTAAATGAGAGGGCCGAGTCAAAGGTGACACCAAAGACAACGTGCTTGAGGGGAGGGCTGAATAACAGTATTGTTAAGAGTTAGATATATGTTGGGGAGATTTGGAATTTGAGGGGGGAATGATGAGGAGTTCTGTTTTATCCAGGTTGAGTTTCAGGAATCGGTCAGACATCCATGATGAGATGGCTGACAGGCAGCATGAGACCTTATCCAGGACTGAGGGAGACAGGTCACGGGTGGACAGATAAATTTGAGTGTCATCAGCATACAGATGGTACTGTAAGCCAAAGGAGGATATGAGACTACCGAGAGAGGAGGTGTACAGAGAAAAGAGAACCGGTCCAAGGACTGACCCTTGGGGAACACCAACAGGGAGGAGAGTGGGTGAGGAGGAGTTACCATTGAAAGAAACTTGAAAGGAGCGGTCAGACAGATAGGAAGCAAACCAAGAGAGAGCAGTGTCACTGATACCAATGGAGCGCATGATTTGTATTAGAAGGGGGTGATCAACAGTGTCAAAAGCAGAGGAAAGATCAAGGCGAAGGAGCAGGGAAAAGTTGCCTTGAGACTTAGCTCTGATGAGGTCATTGGCCACTTTAGTAAGGGCTGTTTCAGTGGAGTGGGCAGCTCTAAAACCAGACTGGAGGGGGTCAAGGAGAGAGTTGGTGCTCAGGTAATGGGTGAGTCTTTTGTAGACAAGGCGTTCAAGAAGTTTAGAGACATATGGGATAAGGGAGATAGGACGGTAGTTGGAGGGTAGGGAGGGGTCCAGTGAGGGTTTCCATCGTTCCTCATCCATTGTTGGGATCCTCCTTCTGGCAGATAATGCGGCACCTGGTGTTCACCAGAGCAAGCTACAGGGGGTGCAGGGCTGGTAATCCTGATGACTACCAGTACTCTTTGCTGATAAATTCTGCCAGGTCACGGCCCCTGGGGTCCCCCTCATAGGATGGGTCAGCGCATGTAGGCTTCAGTCAGGGGATTGCCAGAGATTCAGGCATTTCCACAAAATGCTTCACAGGCAGCACTGCATCAACAATCAGAGGTCAGGGCAGGCAGTCAGTAACTGGGCAAGAGGTCAGGGCAGGGGGCAAGGAAGGCATCATCAGTATTCAAGCAAGAGCTCAAGTAACCAGTAAGTAGGTACAGAATAGGTGTGTGCCAAGGAAAGTCCCAAACACTAAGGAGCTGGTGCAAAGTCACAGCGACATCCACCATAACTGCTAAAGCTAAAAAAGCCTTTGCCCCTTTAAGGAGCTCCTCCTACCTGTGCTTGTCAGTGTGCGCATTACTGCCCACAGACATGTGAGACCAGAAAGTGAAGCTGCGTACTCTGTCAGGCAGTGAGGAAAGAGAGCAAGTGCTGAGTCTGAAAGTTCGACAGGGCAGACAAGCGCAGGATGCTGCAGGACAGTTTGGGAGAGTGCTGCAGGAACCAACAGGTAGTGTAATATTCATGCAGGCCAATTCTCTCTATTTCCTGGTGCCTCATAAATGTCCAAATCCCCACTTGGCTTGGACGCATGAGTCTGTGCCGATCAAAACATTCATCCAATGGGCCACAAAGGAAATGTACTGCCCTTACCCATAGTCACCCTCTACAGGTATCCACCCTTGCATTGGCTTAACTACACACTGAAAATTTAATTTCCATGTTTGTAGAATACAGGGACAGGATGGTTAGAAAAATAATGACTGCTTGGCATCTTCCAACAGGGCTGAGGACACTTCATAATTTCCAAAAGGGAGATGGGTTGCACCATTTTGTTTGGCAGGGACTGTACCATCATTAGCTTGGTCAGGACAGAGTTCAGTTGGCATGCCAGAGAATGGTTAGGAGTGTACTTTTGTTTCTTGGCAATTTTCCGCAGCAGTAACAAGAGTACCTTCAACAACATTTGATTTTTAAACTTTTTAGAGGTGGATAGAGAATGAGAAGGACAATAAATCAGAATGATGCTTTTTCATGTGTTGGATAAGGGGAGGTGGTAAATATTGTGGGACTGGTTGCCAACAGCTTACCCTGTATTTACATATGTTGGAATCTGCAAAGCATGTAATATTTAGACTTGCATATTATTGTTTGTACAAACGAATGTGCCCTTCTGGAATTGTGTTGGTTTATTTATTTTGATTTTTCTATTTTGATTGAGGCAGTGAGTTTGATGGTCGCAAGTGACTCACTGGAATTGTAATTTAGTCAATTAAATGAAATAACCTGCCTGTGATCATTGTTGGAAGAAAATATATCTGCCCTGCAATGATTTGCCAATTTTAAAGTGTGTTAGTATAAAATCTGTGAATGAATTATGAAGTGAGGTTTTAAGACTTAACCCTAACTGTATGTAACTATAATTATTTCACGTTTTGTAATACTTTTTTCCTGAATTTACAAAAACAGATTATCTCTTAACCATTTGTTCCCATTTCTTGGTCATTAAAAATTTGAGCTTACTTGGACTGGCAGCAAATGTTGTATTGCACTCAGTTTATATTTAATCAAAATCAACCAATTAAAATCGTTATCTAGGTTCTGAATTATATATATGAAAGTGGAGACTTTTTGTCATGCTCATCCTTCTTTTACTTGTTAGAAGCATGCCTTGACAAGAGCATCAGGTTAGCCACTCTCCAATTAACAGAGCAAAAACTAATTTTTAAAGAAATGTTAGCGTAGCCACATTTCAATCCTAACAGGCTACCTTTTAAAAATGTTAAACCCAAGTAGGCAGTTGTGATCATGGAAAGGATAGAGATAGTAAATTTTGTCCCTCTTACCATCTGCTGCGTCTCACTCATTGGCGGCCTTCCACTCTTAGATGCGTCATCCAAGTGTTTGTGCCACAAAATTGCATGGAATCGAGAACTTGTTTGAAACTTGTAAACATTACCTAAGTAACAAAAAGACACATACTATGTTAAGTACACCTAGAAGCAGAGACTTGCATAACTCCATCAAAAGAAAACTCAGAAAATGCTTTCTATGTGTTACTCTGCCCATTCCCCCTTTCTTGGCTTGCAGAACCATTCTAATCCTCCCAGTCAATAAATCAGTTGTACCTTCTACTTTCTGTGATGAAGTATTACTGTTCTCTGTTCTCTCACCTGGTGTCTCTGCTAGAAATACCCACATTTTTAGGACTGTTCCTTACATATGGTACCAACAGGGTTGTCCATATGGTAATGTAAACATATAAAACTCCAATGGGAATGGTTTGCCTTTTTTAGCTGTAGGGACTCCTTGACAGAAATAACCTGGTTATTTCTATCTTTTGGTTTTAAAAATGTTCATATACTGTGCAACAGTTTGGCACATATACCGGTTTTGTAAGTGTTATTTAACATATAATGTCCCTCAGCAAATAAGCCGTTATTACTAAAAAATAAACATATTTTATAAAGTTGATGAATACATCAGAGATGAGATCAGATTCAAGACTCTTGAATTTACCTTTATCTGGGTTGTTAAGTTGAAATATATTTGGATGTTCCGGGTCATCAGGTAATACCACCATCCAGCCCAGGATTGACATCTTCTTATTGGGAGTAGACTTGTACTGAAACAAGACGGTAATTTATGACAAACTCCATTTATGCAAAGTACAGTGGACCCTTGAGATACGACCGGTCTGATATTCGAACAACTTGGGTTACAACCAAAATTTTAGTTTTAACTTACAACCAAAGTCTTGAGTTACGACTGAAGGATTGAAGAGGCCAACAAGTAAACAAAGACCCGACATGCCATGCGTGCATAAGCGTCAGTCTGAGCCCAGATACAAGTGTTTGTGCAGTGTCAGTAATTTAGTGATTTAGTGTCGGTGCAGTGCTTTATATAATTAGGTAAATAATTTTGCTAATTGCTATCAAAATGGCCCAAAAAAGCAAGAGAAGCTAAGGAAGGAAGGTAAAGAAAGAAGAAAAAAAGCAATCACAATTGAGAAGAAGAAGAAATTTGTGCAGAAATATGAGATTGGTGTTCATGGGACCAATCTCACAAGTATGTACAGCATGTCAAAATCCACCATCTCGACAATCTTAAAAAGAAAACATTTGTATAAAAAAACTAGTGTTGCTAAAAGTGCTACTCAAATTAGTAGGTCTCGATCAAACATGTTAGACGAGGTAGAAAGGTTATTATTAGTGTGGATAAACGAAAGGCAGATGGCAGGTGAAAGATCTGAGCATAATGTGTGAAATAAAGGGCTATAAATGTAGATCTCATGAAGAATAAGCCATCAACAAGTGATAGCGGTGAAACATTTTGTGCCAATAAGCGAGAACTGGAGCTCATAGCGTAGCTTTTCATCTTGAAGCAGCTGATGCTGATAAAAGGGCTGCCAAAATTACATACACCACTTCTAAATGATGACACAGAAAAATGGCTTTTGTTCTGATCAAGTTTTCAACCGTGATGAAACTGTGCTTTTCTGAAAGAAAATGTCCAGGAGAACATACATTACCCAGGAAAAAAGAAAATGCCAAGCCTATGAAGGATAGACTAACGTTAGTGTTATGTGCCAATGCAAGTGGTGACCTCAAGATAAAGCCTCTTTAGGTTTATCACTTTGAGATCTGTAGAGTGTTCATAAAACATAATGTATTGAAGAATAGGCTACAGGTCAAGTGGAGATCTAATGCAAAAGCTTGGGTAACTAGTACTTTTATTGAGTGGATCAGGGAAGTTTTTAGTCCCACTGTTAGGAAATATCTAGAGGACAAAGGCTTACCACTTAAGGCTCTCCTCATTATTGACAATGCTCCTGCTCACCCGCGAGACATGGAAGAAGAGTTGGCTGAAGAATTCCCAAGGCTTACAGCAGAGTTCCTCCCAACTAATACAACTCCTCTACTGCAGCCTATGGACTAGCAGGTTATAGCTAACTTCAAGTGGTAAAGTATATTTTACAGCCTTATCTCTAGGAGTATTCCCATAAATTGCCAAAACCCCACTCACACAAGCCATGTGAGTCAACACAAATAAAGTAAGAGCAGAAAGATTAAAAAAAAAATAAAAAAGGGCCATTTAATAATACATATTAAATGGCCTAAAATTATAGATGACAGAGACTTTGAAAGCTTTGTAGTGGAGCTTGCAACTGAGCCTGTGGTTGATGACATTGTCACTATAGCTGAACCCATAGGCTTGCAGGTAGACAGTGGTGATGTTGAGAAACTGTTGGAGGAATTGTCTACTGAGGAACTTCAGCAACTTCTGGGTGAGCAACAGAGAACGGTAGCTGAGGTGTTTTCTGAAAAGGACTGGAAGGATCAACAATCAGTGCAGCCAATTTCTTCTTCTGAAATAAAGGAAATCTTAAAAAAATGTAAAGAGCTACAAACATTTGTGGAGAAGACCCACCCAGACAGAGAAAAAGCCAATCATTGCAATTCAATTGCTTAATGACAATGTCATATCATACTACAGAACAGTGTTTGCAGAAAAGACAGAAACACCCAACCTTAGACCAGTTTTAGTTCCCAAAAAGGGTGAGCCAGAAACAGGTTCTTACTGGCCTACAGACTCTCCCAAGGAGAGAAAGAGAGAGTCAGATTCCTGATGTTCTGGAATAGATGGGGGCTCTCCTCTCCTATCCAAATAATAACCACCTTCCATTTCATCCTCCCTTCCTGCAAGTCAAATATATCAACTTGAATGGTGAATACAGTATGAAATTGTTGTTTCTGGTAGGCTAGGCACATTTTATTTAATTTTTTTATTTAACTTTTTGGTGAGTACACTAGGAGAATGACTGGTGTTTCTAACAAATTACACACATTATAGAACCATTTTTTAATTATGAAAAGGTTAGGTAGGGGGTGCTTTGGGAGGTTCAGTATGCATTACAAGTATTTTCATTATTTCTTATAGGAAAAATAGTCTTGACTTGCAACCAACTCGAGTTACATCCAGCCCTTGCAAACGAATTGTGTTTGTAAGTCAAGGGTCCACTGTAAATGCATTATCATCAGGTCATGTCAGAATGATTTTGGGTAAATATATTTTGCTGCTTTTTTTGCAGATTTCACACACTTTTGCTAAAATCTTTCAAAATATAGTATATGCAATCACATACTGTAACAGGTTTAATAGGAGGCATTGAACCCTAGCTTATTTCAAGACATACAGTACTCTTGGTGCTTGTTTCAGCAAAAAAAAAAAAAAAAATACCAGTTAAGCAAACATAACGAAAAAAGAGTAGATGCCTTGTATGATGGGTTTCAAAATGATGTTTTGTAAAAAAAAAAAGTGTACTGGGGTGGACAGCCTAAGATTTAAAGAGAGGATACTGTTAACCAACAATACTCACATTTTTTCTTTCATTCCCGCGTAAAGACTTGGCCCCAAAATACAGAAGTGTAGATCCTGTAAGGGTCACCCAGTAACGTGTCCAAGATGACAGCTGTGTACAAAGAAGGTTTAGCTTCAGTATTTGCAGACAAGTGTATCATCAAATGCACAGATAATATTAAACTTGAGAATTGACTATTATTGGGCCAAGTCAAGACTCAGGACAGGATCAGGCAATTCTCATGAGGCTCCTGCTGGCAGGCACTGCCAGTATCGCTGCACTAGTACTTAAAGTACGAGAGATTACACACATTACTGCAGGCAGTAGCAGGTTGTATTAAACCATCCAAGGCTGCCCTGCATCAATTTCTATGGTCTACAGTGGTTTAGGGCATGAGGAAGCAGCTCTGCAAACCCACTGTCAGTGTAAACTTAGCCTTAACCTATTTAAAAAGGGATGAACAGAAGATACAAGTTCCAGCTAACTGGGAAAAGTGTGTAAAAAAATCAACTTTAACTTCAAATATCAAATTTATTGTGCTATCTACAGATTGTCAGGGAGCCATGATATGAGAAAGGAAGCAATAAATAGCTTACACCAACCTCTATGTACAAATATTGTTAGATGGGATAGCAAGAGGAGTTGGTCTCTAAACTGTGGATTACATGACCTCTTGTGGTTATTTTGTAGCAATATTTGTTAATAAAGGATTAGGTTTTTTTTTTTTTTAATGAAACTTGGTTGTCCTCTTGTGGTAATGATTCAGTAATGCATTTCATTTGTAATATGTGAGTATGAGCTGTATTCTTACTGTTGGCTTCTTCCCTTCTTTGAGTAATGTTTTTCTTCTAAGTGGTCCTTCTATAGTGATGCCTCCAGATGAACTTCCGAGAATGCAACTGAATGCACCTGAAGGGCTATAAGACAGTGGAGAAAAGTTAACTGATGTCCAGTTTTGTTACCCTGCAATTTTTTTTTAAGTGGTCAAATGCTATTGTAAACCATCAACAGATTACTCATCTATGTTCTATATTCTGCATACCTAAACAAAAAATGTTTACAGTTTTTAGAAAACCCACAATCAACCTGATAACTGCACAAAATGCATATTCAATATTTGTACTCACCGACTCTCAGCCACTCCAGTCTGTATCCAAGCACTGGATCGTTCAGAACGTGAAGAGCTGAAAGATAAAATAATTACACAATGACACAAGTGTGTGCTATACAGGCTGCACCTAATCTCCCAAAACAACTCACAGAAACTGAATTAATATGTAGAAAATGTTAGTAGGTTTTATTCACTTCACAGTGATGAGTTTGTAAATTATGTATATATTAAAAAAACAATGTTTATTTATTTTTGTGACCAATAGGGGTTGTTTTTAAATATTAATATAATACAATTGTATAGTTAATTATAGCTAATACGTGAAGTTCCTCAACTGATTTCCTCCTCTTTCAGTTTCTTCCTCTTTCTGTTTCTATCTACTGGATGTGTTAATTTCAACTTCAGAGCAAAAACAGTGATGCAAAAAAGACTGCAGTGAAAGTGGAGGAAGACACTAACATAACCACTGGTGAATATTTAGATTGGATCTAAAAAAATAAAAATTAAGAATCATTCCAACATATTCTTCAATCAATAAATCCTTCACCAATTGTAAAGAGGTATCCAGACTTACTGTTTGGGAGTCACAACAAAATATAAAAGAAAATTCCCTACAGTTGTTACTAGAACAGGAATCCCTATCAAAACTGTTTCCTCTAATTTTCCTCTAAATCTAATTTTGACAACTGTAACATTTTCAATCTCCCATCAATTTCTGTCACCAGACAAAATACATGATGTAAATCTCTGCAGGGGCAAAAAGACAGCAACAACAACTTGACAGGTGATTCAATATTCCCCTATTGTATTTAAAACTCAAAAAAAACAAAAACATTGCATTAGGGGTTAACAAATTGTGTCTGATTTATTAAAGCTCTCCAAGGCGTGATCCAGCAAACCTGGAATAGATCTTGTCCAAAATTCAAAACATTTGCAAGCAAATAACAAATCCATTCCAGGTTCACTGGATCACCCATCTTCTCTGATGAAAGCATATCCTTTCCAACCTTGGAAGGCTTTAAAAAATTAGGCCTATTAGGTATTGCATTGGAGTGTAAAGAGTTAAATCCAATAAGTAACTTTTACTTTACTCACTAGCATATGGTACTTAAACAAATCACTTTGATTGTGATTAGTTTAAACTGTGTTGGTGAATGTCTACAAATAGGCTCATAATAACTAAAAATGCCTCTCACTGAGAGGTATTAAATAGGGAGGGAGATGAGGACAAAACTGTGCAAAGTGCAAAGAAAAAAAAAAATTGGGAGTATATACTTTAATTGTCTGGATTTGCAGTAACACATTCTACTACAACAGTGCACATGACAAAATAGCAAGGTAATGGCATAACATACTATTAGACTAATGGCTATTAACCAAAAAATATATCTGCACTTAAAATGTTTGGGATTTTAAAATGCCAATAAAATACTTTTTTGTAAACTTTTAATACCCAAATTGTGCAGATTTCTTGACAGTAAACTCTTATTCCAAACCATACATCGGGAACAAATAGAACAAAACATATGACATACTTATGAATTATGCAATATGAAGCATGTACTGGCTTCCTTTATCTTTGGGGGCAAAAAAACAGTTGGGGTCTCCCTGCAGCCCACATGAATTAAACTGCCAGTTAATGGTGTCAATAACCAAAAGATTTTGTAGTTTTTTGCAGCTGCTTTCCTACAAGGATGAAAATGGCATTACACTGTAGTGATTGATTAAGACTGTGGGCCCTCAGACAAACTACTGCAGGAAATGTTATTGCTGTGTGAAGAGCAGAGACGCAAACTACTAAAGAAAAATCTCACCAGTGTGAAAATAAAACAAGCCAGCAAATTTTTTGAAACTTTGCAAAACTTTACCATGTGTTTTCTGTAAAGTAAGAGGGCATGGTTAGTTTTAGAGTCAGAATGCTGGTCTAAATCGCATATTGTCTGTTAAACTTTTATGGTAATAGCTCCAAATATATGATATGATGCAAATCAGACTTATTATGTGGAACAATTTGCAGTCAGATACAACTAGACTTTTTTGAAATACACAAATGACCTTTGCCGTAAAACACAACACAAATAGACAGGACACAGACTCTCTAACAAAGTGAATACTGTAAAAAAAGGACAAGTAAATAAATAAAAAATATTAAACTCTACCCCAAGATTTACTAGAGTGGGCAAGCTTACTGCACTTTGGACTCTAGTGTCACCCTGCGTTTCTCCGAGAATGCAGTAAAAAAAACGACGTCACCAAGTATAGGATTAAGTAAAGGTCGGGTGAGCTCAGTCATTGGTCTGGCCTGATACCTTTGAGTAATATTCACTTTTGGTAACTCAGGAAGGTCTTATGATGAGGTTTCGATGGATTTTCCTAGCAAGCTATTGACATAAAACAAAAAGCAAGCCTTCATTTACTATTGGTATTTCAGACTTCGGGTTTATTTGTCAGGCACACACAAACACACCAAAGCTTTTTTTAAACCTAAACTAATTACACAGCCTGAAAAATAAGTGCTTTAAGTATATAGAGTATATAAGGTATTTAGATGCCCATGTGAATTGGTTGAACTGTTGGTAGGACCTGAGGAATGGTATGGTAAATTTCAACTGCATGCACTAATAGTTTTCAATGAAGAGCAATCAATAGAAACCTTAATGAGTTGTAAAACTGTCAAAAAAATGTTAGGGTATTCATACCAGTGCAGTGCATTAATACATGCTTTGTTCCTGATTAACTGGTGTTGTGTTAACTGAGCCCAATAATTTAAATATGCTGCCTAACACATCAAATCACAACACAAAAGGTGAATGTACTATTCATGGCAGTATTTGTTGTCATGAGATCTTGGGGTACTATTTGAAACGAATGGCACCACATTGTTCCAATACATAAAATGTAATTTCAATACAATAGTGTGAATGGGACCTTATTCTTTTTTTTCAGTTTGCAGCTTTCAATAAAATAATACCTGGATATCCTGGAAGAAACGTCCTTCTTCAGGGCACTTCCTGTTATGGAATTAAAAAAGTCCCCCATCTGTGCCCCTTTGTTTGCCCACTTTGTCTGATGTTCCCCAGGTGGTGACTGCAAACATAATAACGTGCAGCCCACACTGGTATGAGTACATGCAGACAGTAGGTGGCTAAAAAAGATCAGGTGAACAGCAGCACAGAAAGGCAAAACAAAAAAGGTATTTTTTTGTGAAAAAAAAGGTTTTATAGGCAAAACAACTGGCAAGGCCCTTTTATTTTAAAACTGAAACTTAACCCACAACAATATGCTAACTCCTAATCCTTAAACCTAACTCCACTTCAAGCTTTGACTCCTGTCTGTGACCTCATAGGGAAGATTTTCCCTGTGACACCAGCACAATTTTATTACTATTTCTCATTATATTTGGTTGTGTCCCTGTTGTAAAATTATATGGTAAAAATGGCTCACCAAAGCTGCAGACCACTGCTGCCTAATGGTGCCTAACAAATGTATAATTTGTGTTTAGGAAAATGTTTAAAAAAACAAAATATTTTAAACTTCAAAAAAATGTATAAACTAGAAAATATAGTTTGCCTAATTACTTATTGTGTTGTGAGGGAAATATTTAAACTGTGGAAAAGAGGTACTGAACACTTTGTCCAAAGTTGGTAATATAAAATTGTTCAGTCCTGAAGAACTGGATGTTTCAGAAAATTCAAAATGTGATTTAGGTCAGTCATGCAGATGGAAAGGATTAGGGATGCAACTGTATACTTGACCAAAATCTGGGCAAAGACCTCATTAGAAACAAGGGAGAACATATATTTCTGCCAGTCGTTAGTAATAGACACACTTCCCTGAGCACCTGTATTGATTTGAAGAACACATTTTTAATTACGTAGGTTTTACAGTGTTGCTGAAGGGTGATATTAAATGCCTGTGTCCCATGATTTAAATTTTCCTTCACTTACTGCCCTGGAGACATAACAGTGCAACCAAATCTCTCTAAAGTTAAGGAAAATATTTTCTTAGGTCTTCACATCCTGTTCTAGTGGTGAATGTAAAATGTTGTATTTCCCATCACTTTCTGTCTCAGTTATAACAGACATCAGGACAAATAAACAACTGTTCACAATGAGTGACAACAATGAAAACTTGACAGAGTCAATGATCCTTGAATTCCTGTACTGCACCTATATCTGTCATAGCCAGCACCAAAATCCCTAGAACCACATTCATGCCATTTGTCATTTGCTTGGGTCTAATGATTGGCTGCTAAACCTAAGCACTATCATGAGGCAGGATGTCACATTCTCCCCTATACCTAGATTTGGTTATGGTTATCTGCTATGAAAAGTCATAAGTAGTCAGGCAGTGCTGGCTAGATGAGTATTAGGGGGTTTGGGGACTTTATACTTGGCCCTGCATGAGTAAGGTCTTCTTAGGTAGGGGACCTGGCAGTTCTTTGGAGGTTACAATATAGTATAGTTTGCTGTTCCTAAATTGATAATCTAGGTCCTGAACTGTGCCTCTGACACCTAACTCTCTCATAGTTCAGTGTTGTATTAATAGTATTGTGGCACACAGACCTTTAATATGACATTTCCTAAAAATACACTATAACCTTTCTTAATGAATTAAAAAAAATACCAGTGTCTATCTTCACCACACTATGTTGTTCACTAAAGTACAGGTAAGCTTTAATTATTAACTTAATTATAAAAAGGAGAGAACCCACCACCTCTATGTACCTGTACACACAGCTGCGGCTTCTGGGTGAGTTTCGTACTGGGACCCTCCAGTTGGGACCCAGCGTGGCATACATACGACTCCTGTTTGCAAATTTAAATGTAAGTTGGACAAACCGTGCACGATGCATAAAAAAAAAAAAAAAAACATGCAAAAAAATCTAATTAACTGTAAATAAATAGACCCCATCTCCCAAGTTTAGGCAATTCACAGTCTTCCGGAAAACACTGTATTTGGGGATCATGCTGCACTGGTAATGAGTGAAGTTGTATTAGATCAGAACTTTAACTTCACACAGACCTCAGATGGTAATGAGCTGAGGGATGTAAATAAAGGAGCGTGCCCTTTCTGTACTTGTCTTTTTCCAGGACAACTTCTCATGAAGCATTAACATTCTACGCTGCGGGCCACCTATGGCCTGTGATACCAAACTTAACACACATATATTCCTTTAATTTAGTCCTCTACAGCTTTACTATAAGCTTTAAACATTGCTTAATATTTGGAATGACTAAAACCAGAACATTTTAAATGCTTTATAAATGCCAATAACTTCCCAATAAATAGGTATATAATTTTGTACACTCCACCATGGCTTTAACAGCTCCAGTGCATGATGACTGATACTGTATTAAAAATATTTATTTAATGTTTTCTTTGCACATTGGGGCAGATATTATTCCTACCTTCTAATGACTAATATAACCTAGGCAACCTAGACATAGAGCATATTTTTTACCTATACAAAGAAATAGGTGTATTTTACTGAAAAATACAAAGGTGTCCTGGCAACACTGACATGCAACCTCTTGAACTCACAAGAGTAATTTTTTTCCCTTCCTCATTTACTGAATATAGAAACAAAAAATCTAGTTGCTGAGACTTTGGGATACACTGTTTGTGCAACACTGAACCTCCACTTAAAAATGTAACTGGATTATTTAGTTTTTTCAAAGAACACAAAACTCACTAAAGGGTCTAATACATATAAAACAAAGTACAGTTTAAACTGAGACATACACAGTAATGTGGGAAAACTTAACATTTATATTCAACCTGCCTCTTCATTAATCTATTAACAGATAAAAAGGGCATGTTTTATCAAAATAAACCTAATGTCTGTACCAATGCTCCTATACCTTTCACTACATTCATCATCTTTTATGTCTTTACCAAACATTTTTGGTATTTTTCCTAATATCCTCCAGTAGAGGTGGTAACTGTGCATATGCCAAATAGTAAATCACCGGAATATCAAAAAGCCCTGTTTCATTGAAAATTAATTTAAAAAATTGGATGGTTAAGATGGTTGGGTGAAACACTGCCTTTTCTTGGTAGACCATGACTAGGTTAATATCAGTTATACATATATATGTATAATATACAGTTAGGTCTATACATTTTTTGACAGGGACAACTTGTTTCTAATTTTGGTTCTGTACATTACCACAATTAATTTCAAATGAAACAACTCAGATGCAGTTGAACTGCAGACTTTCAGCTTTAATTCGGGGGGGGTTGCTTGTATGTGAAAGATTTTGCTGTGAACAGACAACATGCGGTCAAAGGAGCTCTCCATGCAGGTGAAACAAGCCATCCTTAAACTGCATAAACAGAAAAAACCCATCCGAGAAATTGCTTCAATATTAAGAGTGGCAAAATCTACAGTTTGGTACATCATGAGAAAGAAACAAAGCACTGGTGAACTCAGCAACGCCAAAAGACCTGGACGTCCATGGAAGACAACAGTGGTGGATGATGCCTGGCAGAGCATTAAAAAGGAGGAAACCCAGCATCTGGTGATGTCCATGAGTTCAAGACTACAGGCAGTCATTGCCAGCAAAGGATTTTCAACCATGTATTACAAATGAACATTTTATTTTCAGCTTTTTAATTTGTCCAATTACTTTTGAGCCCTTGAAATGAAGTGATTGTGTAAAAAAAGGCTTTAGTTCATCACATTTTTATGCAATCTTTTTGTTTAACCCATTGAATTAAAGCTGATAGTCTGCAGATCAACTGCATTTGAGTTGTTTCATTTAAAATTATTGTGGTAATGTACAGAACCAAAATTAGATAAAAGTTGTCTCTGTCCAAATATTTATGGACTTAACTGTATATGTATTTAGTAACACATTTATAAGCTTAAAGGACATTGTAAATACCACTTTTTGGAACATATTTCACCAAAGCTTACCTGTCAAGGACAGAAGACACATCCTCACTGAATTCTGAACTTTCACTACTACCTACAATACAAAATATAATAAATATAAATTATATGTAAAATACAGAAAAGATAAAAATGTGCCATGTGTGCACACTAATACATCTGTGTACTATTTTCAATGACAAATTCAAAATATGAACTATAAACACAGTTTGTTTAATACAGTTTGTAATGAACACATGCAGTTAGATTAACCGGCTTCCACTCAAAAGAAAAAAAATGTCCTTAGTCTGTGTTAATGACATTAGACTATGGTAGGGACATTAGATTGTGAACTTAACCAAGGAACACTTAGTGATATGACAATAAACTTTAAAAAGCACATGTAACTGCTGCGCAGAGTTTTGAAAAGGAGTGCTAAATTACCATGCTCCACAGGACATTGTCTGTACCCACTTTACTATCCAGGTCACAGCAACACCCACCCACATTGATTCTACACTCCCCCACTACACAGACACCCCCATCCAGTAAATTTTACTTCTCCTCGCTCACCTCACCTTGTGCAATGAAGGAATCTGATTGCACTGATGGAGTGAATGAGGTGGTTACCCTGTTTCCCCGATTATAAGGCACTCTCTTATATTTTCTGAAATGCCAAAATATGCCCTGGGTCTTATTTTCAGGGTATGTCTTATTTTTCCATGAAGAAGACTACAGTACACATTTATTGTTGAAAGTCACTTTATAAACGGGTGAGTGTCTTATTTTAATTATTTTTTTAAAAATCGGGGGTGGCTTACTTAATGGGGATGTCCTAAAATCGGGGAAACACGGTATTAAGGTGGAGCGGTTGGACGAATTAATGCTGGGAGTGATAAACTTTGTGAGCACAGAGTAAATGGTGAATGCAGAGATTGGTGGGGGTGATGTCAGTGAGTAGGGACGTTTTGTGACCTAGGGCAGAGGTGGGTGAAGAAAGATACAAGTGGGTGTTGTGACCAGTGAGGGAAGTATACACCTTAACATCCCTCCCAGGCAACCTTACCCCCCCCCCCCTTCATTAACAGCATATTTCTCCCTAGTAGACACCTATCTGTCCCCTTTGGTGGCTTTGATCCCTGTCACCTGCATGCAACAATCAATTCTTTGCAAAAAAATAAATATTCTATAAAAGGCATGCTTTTGCGTAAACACATGATTTATTTTTTTTCACTAAAACAGTCCAGAATCTGAAAATGTAACCACAATGATTGTTGGTTCATAGAGTTTCTTTAAATAGTTTTTTTTCAAATAAGTCTGTACAAGGTGTCAAGAATTAGGTCCACAACAGAATCTTTGGTTGTGATACTGTCGATCACCACTGAATCTAACAGACTGGACACACAAACAGGCATTTTCACATCATATATACTTTGGTGCAATTTTGATGTTGTGTCTTATTTTCTTCCCCTATGTTTCTGAGATTCCTTAAGCTATAGCATTAGCTGAAATCCTGGAGCATTCACCTGTCAACATGCATATACACCCAACCAACAAATAATGTGGAACCGCCTGCCATTTATCCACAAACTGGGCTGCTACTGGTAACAGATCTATAAGTGAGCTTTCCAAGCACATAAGATACAACAGAGATGTGAACACATATGCACACACAATTACACATGTGTGTGCTAATTTTGGGATAACATAACCCTGTTTATTTGCAAGATACTTAATAATTTTTTACAGAGAAGCTATGTTCTTTATGCCCAATCATCTTTGGCTATAAACCAATCATCTTTGGCTATAAACCAAAACCAGTGAACCATCCTAATCACAATGGATCTTAACAATATGTGACTGCTATATGTGTGTTCCACAAAATTGTGGAACTGTACAAAGGCTGTCTCTAGGTTGCTATTCATGGCTAGTATAGACTCTTATGTATGTATATGTAGTTTAGAAATTATTCTATTCAAGGATTTACCTCTGTGTACAACCAATGTTTTATATTTTATTAAATATAACTATATTCTCTTTGAGCACTGACAATGACAGACAGTGCCTGAAAAATACACAAGAAATTATTTTGTCT
Organism: Pyxicephalus adspersus; assembly: GCF_032062135.1. Classification (NCBI taxonomy): domain Eukaryota; kingdom Metazoa; phylum Chordata; class Amphibia; order Anura; family Pyxicephalidae; genus Pyxicephalus; species Pyxicephalus adspersus. Next base: position 51,492,021 of record NC_092871.1, on the reverse strand, counting down.
GCTTAGTAGACCGGGGGTCTGAGAATATACTTTGATGCTTATTTACAGTATGGTGACACAAGTCTCATCTAGAAGTACAGGCATTCTGCAGCAGTATAAAAAAAATAATCTTTACCTCTGCAATGTACAATTTTGAGGCCTATAGTGCTTCACCTTACAGTGATGGGGTCCCTGCAAAAACAAAGTGCAGTGCAGGCCAACGGGTGCTGGACACGATATGAATGGCTGATACCAAGAATAAAATGAAATACATAAAGAATTGCTGAAATTATTACTATGTCATCCCCCTCCTCTATATCTCAATATTACCAAGAGGGTGCTGTGTCAGCCTAGAAGCACCATGAAAAGACTAATGATTGTGCAAACTGAGTGCATTTTCCCATTTTGGGACACTTTTTCTTTTTCTTGGAAAAATCATCATTTTACTGACTAATATTGCACACTAATTCAAAGAGCTACAGTAAAAATGTCCTTCACAAACTGCAGAATTATGGACTGAAAAATCAGCCTCCTGGTAAGGGCTGTAATTTTTCCTGTCCCTGACTGTACCCAAAGTTCTAAATACTGGCAGCACTGGAGCTTGTGCGTTCAGGGTCTGTGAGCTTTAACAAACCTCTGAGAGGTGAAGATGTAAATTTTCCCAGGAAATGCTGGTTGAAGCAAAAGCATTACTAATCCACCACTTAAACTTGTGCGAAAGTGGGAGGCAAAGATGTATAACACTCAGGTGCAGGAGAGACTAAAAGTCAATATTAGCACACATACTGCTTATAATGTTTACATAAAAAAAAGGATTGCTTAATATCAAGGGTTAATGCTTTTAAACCCCTTTATAAAGGTAAAATAGAACAGCCATACTTACTTTTTATAGGCCCTGCTTACTAGTGCCTAACAAAGCCTGTGATTTACTGTTCCTCTTCGTCAGGGCAACCTACCTGTTAGATTACCCTGATTGAAAGTATCACCATCTGTCTTATCCTGTGACTTCTCATTCATTATGAAAAAATGTAATTAGTATACAAAATACAGCAATTAAAATATGGAATTGCTGGCATGCAAAAAGGAAAAGTACCATTTATATAAACTTCATATAAATATTTATAAAAATTAAAAAAACAAATCTGTATAATTTTGGAAAATGCGCTAGAGTTTAAATTTACTAATACAAAAACTGCTGACCACAAGTAAAAAATAACTATATATAGTAAATAAATAACTAAATATGGAAAACTCAGATTTAGAAGCTTTCAATATTTCAGACAGAACACAGAAAAGTTAGAACCCCTATTTTGTTCCCCTGCCACTATGAATATTTCAAAAACAGAGCATAGGATGTACCACTGAAACATTTTTTAGATTTCAGTAAGATGGCCTGACCCCTTGCTTGATTAGAGAACAGATATATAAAGAAACAGAGAACAGGTTTTTTTTGTCCACCTCTAATCCACTATATGTACAGGGGATAAGGTAAGCCACTTTTTATTAAATATATTTGTATGTTTTAATAGGTATTATGTTTTGTAATGTAACCTTCATGATATGTAAATTATTCTTTTTCAATAAAAACTCTATTGTTATTTCTTTGGCCACACAAAAACCTGTTCCCTGTTGTCCTTTATATCTGTCCTCTGTCACTATGTTCAGCTGCATGAAGCTAAAGAAAAGCTCTATGTAAGCTACTGTTCACTGGAAAGGAAGCTTACCCAGGGCTAAGGACTCCCTGTTTGACAATGTTGATTGGTAGAACATTGTCCGATGCTTCTCATTACCTGGAAAAATCAAGCATTTCCTTTACTTCCCTATTATTCTGTTCACCATTGGGAGCCAAAAGTGAGTTATGTACAGGTAGTCCCCTGGATACATAAGAGGGACTATAGGTTTGTTCTTAAGTTGAATTCGTATGTAAGTTGGATCAGGTACATTATTTTATTAAATGCAATTAGGACAAATGTTTTTCTGAACATATTATTTATTTTTACCTTTCTGCGCATGCACAGTAAATGCTTAAACATTTTTAAACACAGTACAGCCTTAAACAATGTTGGTAGAACTTGATGGAGTTGATGAAGAGGGTGAAGATGAGCTCATCTGCACAGCACTGTACAATATATAACAATACTGTCACAGCAGGAAGGCACCACTCATCAGCATGTCTGGTGTACTGTACTGACGGGAGACAACTTCCTGCTATGTACATACAGTACAAGAAGGCTTCCTAATGAGAATTAATGGGGGCGGAGAGAAGTGGGGTCACTAGCTGCTCACCACACAGTCACCTCTACTGCAAGGCTGTGTCGTGGGCGGGCAGTGAAACACCCCCCTGTGCCCCTCCCAGCCTCTGTCCAGTCAGGAGCAATAGTGGAGGCTGGATGGGGTGGGGTGAGGGAAGGTTGTTCATAAGATATGTATTCCATACCCAAAAGTACTGAGTAGTGTCACAAGCTTCCATGAAGAAAGAAGCAACAGGAGAGCACCGGCCTGGTGAGTATATATAAGCTTGAGCACAATCATTTGCAGAGATACTGAAACCTTGCCAATTCTTCATAATTTTTTAAATGACTTCACCATAAAATTGTAAGCTATTTATGCAATTTCCTTTGGAGCACATTGGGGCTTATTTTACAAAGCTCTCCAAGACTGAGAAGATAGACTATTATGGGCAAACCTGTTTGTTTCAGCAAACCTGGAATGGATCTCTTAAATTCATTTGCTATTATTTGGCAAATGTTTTCTATCTTGGAATTGGAATCTTTTCCAGGTTTGCTGGATCACCTAGGTTGACCCATGATAATCTATCTTCTCCAGATTTGGGGAGCTTTAATAAATTAAATCCACTGTATCTAAATTTCTGGTCTGGCACTAAAGGTCTGCATGTAGTGTCACTTTCAGATTTGACCTGTAGAGACTACAGAGATAAAGTTTTGGACCTACCTATTGATATCCCATTGGTAAATGCTGCCATCGGTGTGCTGTTTCGAATGGGACTCTGAGACTCAAGGACACTGTCGTCTAGAAGGCTACGTTGCTTCTCGGATGGAAAAGTGGCACTCTTGCTTTCAACAACACTGAACTGACACATTACACTGGAGATAAGAAGAGAAAGATTTGTGCTTAGTATATGAAATTCTATTACTGTCTACAGCAGGTCCTGGACTCAACCATTGCAGGACGTTACCACTGAATTGGTCTGGCCTATTATAAATAAGAAAATAAACATTCCTGGACTCTTGTAAAATAATATCTCACACCGTCCTACTTTATGGATCTGAGACCATGTCAGAGGTGCCCCTTGTGGCATCTTCCTATATTTGTAACCATCTTAGTGTGTATATTACACAATAAAGTCTGCACAAAACATTACATCCAAGACAAAAATCCTGATTTACATGAGAAGCAGAACTAACACTTTAAATGCTAATTGTCACTTATCTAGTTTAATGAGATAAAACTGAACATACCTATTAATGTGCAAAGAGACTGAACATAAAAAAGAGGATTTTTCTTTGCCCATGATTTATGTCAGCACACCTTCACATCATTCAATGACATAAGTAAAAATGTGCTTTGCAAATATAAACCCCTGTGGAATAGTGAATGAGGTGATGGTATACTAAATTCAAATATTCAATTAGGTGCAAGAAAAATCCTGTTTTATTAGCATTTTTTTAACAAGTTTGTTTTACTGCATTCACATTGATCATAAAAATCCACAATCTTTGGAGGGGGAAGGGGTTGTTTTAACTAGTCCTTAATCCAAAAAATGTGGAAGGATTACCTAAAAATAACAAGGAAGGGTCCTGATGTTGGTCACATGTCTCTGTAAGTCCATTTACAGGCACATGATGGCTACCTATTCCCAAATATTGGTAAGCAGATATGTGGCTGGCACATAAGTAGTTACCAACACCATTTTATGATGAATTGGAGTGCTTGGAGATGCATTTGGCATGAACATTGAGGAGTTTTGTTTACTAAAGAGAAAGTAAGAATATAGAGAGAGTAAAAATAAATAAATAAAAAAAGGGGGGCAGCTGTGTCTCTATGCATCATCGCCAACCACAACCCTCAACACAAGATGTTGCAGGGGGAAGCCTAAGCTTTTAGACTTTTTTTTTTAAATGTACTGCCTAATGCACATAACATGTTTCAGTGCCCAGAAATGTGTTGCTATTGTGTGGACCCTTGTTAATGCCAGGGACCAGAACTTATGGCCCCTATAGTTTGTAAGCTCTTCGGGGCAGTGTCCTCTCCTCCTCCTGTGTCACTGTCTGTTTCTGTCTGTCATTTGCAGCCCCTATTTAATGTACAGCTCTGTGTAATATGTTGGCGCTATATAAATCCTGTTTTTTAATAATAATAATATTATTAATATTATTATTATTAATAATAATAATAATAATAATAATAATAATAATAATAATGATAATAACAATAATTATATAAATAACCACCATTCTTAAACTATTAAAGTTTGTGTTGTAGTAGTTTAGAATGTGCACCAGAGGGCAGTAAGTAACCTCTTTAGAATGTTTTCCTATTAATGACAATGGAATAAAGTGGTCAAACTCAAAATGTTTTGCCGTTTAGGTACTAAGTTCTTTTCAAATTATCACATAGTCTTTATTAGTTTATGATATAACTGGTGTTACATGTGGTATTGTAACTAGTTTTCTGTTAGTTTGCAATGGTACAGATATTTTGATACAAAACAGCAATGCAAGACAAACAGACAAATAAATAGACAGCTGGAATACAGATGGAACTTTTTTTATCTGGTTTAACATTTGTATTTATTACTGTTCTGACACTTTCTGACAACAGCATCCACTACAATAGCACAATGTGTCACTAGCTTGCTCACTGAACTATGAGCACACATCACAATGCAGAGGTTCTACCTGTGCTCCCCAGTCAGTATTCAGTAAAAGGCACTCCCCGATCCTGAGCAATCTTGAAAAGTTAACCAGGACTGTAAGTGCTATACAACCTGTCTGGCTCACACTGCAAATCTTACCCACACTCAATCTAATTTCTGATATGCTGAGATAATATACAGATAGATTTCAGGTAGTTATACTACCAGGATTTAAAGCCTAACTCGACCCACTTTTTAGTGTTGAATGATGCCCAGAAGAGTTGACCTTTCTATGTGGTTATTGTGTGTGTGTGTAGGGGGGGGTGTCAGAGGTCCCAACCTTTCTTCACTCATACATATATAGGAAATCAAATCCCACACACAGCAGATGACCCACTTGTTTCCTAAGCTGCGGCTCTTCCTGTGGCGGGACACCGGAGGAGTTGGCATGTTGGTGGCCATCGAAGCATCTGGACATGTTGGCCGCCTGTTGTAACGCATATGTCCCGTAATTTCTGAAGGACCTGATGACAAAGATGAAGAGGTGATGAATGAAAGCGTTTCCCTTTTATCTAAGAGATCATTGGATGTAACATTTCAAGCTGATCTTTCATGATTGGAATGGTGGTGAATTGGTGACATATCACAAAGTCTTAAAAATGAATTGTTTTTAAAACCATAAAATTAGGCACATGAGGGGATTTTTTGCCAGAAAACAGGTCCAGGATAGTTGTAGGGGAAAAGGGTTTTAAATGGCTCCTTGGGGTATGGAGAACTGCAGACAATCTTGGGATAACTCTCACTACTTGCGGACAGATGTTTAGAGTGCAGCCAGTGTACACTTTGGATAATGACATAACAGACCTTTATCCCCATGGGAAAGAATTACATTTAATGGATAGAAACACCCAGAATTAATATTTAAATAATTGGTGGAATTGGATGGACCAATTTACCCACTTCTTGCCTTTTGGCTACTTTTACTCCTTTGGCTCTAATTGTTTCAGAAGAAGTATAAAGTAGACAGTCCACAGATTAGTGGAACCTTCTGAAAATAGCTGTCGGGGTGGGGCAGAGCTGAGAGCACTAGGTATTTAAAAGATTTTGCTCTCTACCCAAAACTGAAATACAACACAAGAATGTTAACCAATGAAGCAACATATCAGACACAGGAAGGAAGGGAGATCATCCCACAGTTTTTATTAGTTTATCATACAGGTTCTGAGGGAGTACAGCCCCACAGTTTACATGTTTGATCACTTTCATCTCTCACTGACTGCACAGGTATTTTCCTGCTCTCAAAATTATCACACCAAAACAACACAATTATTTATGATGTTTGAGCTGGATGTTTTTTTTAATCTCCTTTAATGATAATATGAGCATATTTTGCACACAGTAAACCTGGTGAATTGGCAGTAGAAATTGAATCAAGCTGTATAGTTAAAACATACCAAAAATATAAATTTACATTACTTTAAATATGGTCCCTTTAAAAGATTTAACCAAAACATACAAAACAAAAAGAAAGGTTTAATACCAAAAAATTGGTTTAAAAAAAAATAGGAGTGGGTAAAAGCCTATGCAAAATTTTGCTGATGTTGCCATCCCCATTGATTAATTTTCCCATTAAAACATAATAAAAAAAAAAAGCAAAAAACAGTAACACATATTGACTATTTCACTTTGTGTAAAACTAAAAGACAAAGTTTGCTTCGAAGTTCCGGGTGAAAAATTTTCTAGGAGCCAAAAATGAAATCACTGAATTTGTTGTTACTGATTTATTACAAATACCATTAAAAACATTTTTCACTTTTCACATAAATTATCAGGTCGTCACCTGCCATTTATTCCAGGCCAGAAGATCTGGCACCCCTTTTTCCCATGTACAGTATAACCTATTTTACTACATTCTACAAAATCTGTGGTCAGCCCCAAAGTCATCAGCTACATAACACAGGCGGTGTTTCTGCTTTCATTACATTTGCAGGCTGGATGTGACTCAGAAAGGTGATGTCACTAATATAGAGTTTCAGGAAACCTGGAAGAACAAATAACTAAAAAGAAAAAATACTGCAATATTTGACCCTTGTCCCTGTAACTGGACAACCCTGTGAAACCAGCACAAAAAAATGGGATTGCAGGTTCTCATACTATACATACTACTGACTTTGGCTCTGTGAGCAGGAAAAAATTAAAAGTCGAGATGATTCCAAAGCCATCATTTTTATTTTTCCCCGAAAGTGGTTCTTATCAGCCACTCGAAACACATGTAAGGAACATGTGCTGTACCAGAATGGAACTCATTACAAGCTTGGCCAGTGCAAGAATCTTGGCTTTATAAATGGTTTACAAGGTAATTCTGTATTCAATTTAAATGTAAAAGATATACTAATAAAAAAGGTGAAGTAGTTTGAAGAAGAAGTACAGCTCAAATTCACTACAATATTTGGCCTGCCCATGGCCTAACAGGCTGACATGACTTACTGACAGCTACTCTCTGGTTACTCCAGGTTTCCAATCATACTGCTCCATTCAGCTTCTGGGAACAAAGAAAATCATCTTTGTCTAAACTCAAGTTGGAATTCTACTCTCAGCTTAGACAGAGCTGTCTCCCAACCCCATGTGATGAAGCAATCACCAAGCGCAAGCATTGTCACATGAGAAGCCAAATGTTCCTCCATGCCATATTTAATTTCTATACTTCCTGCTTCTGATCAGGGTGATAGGAAACAAAGGACAGGCAACTATGTAATGCTGAAGGGGGGAGGGTAAGCTTTAAATTAAACCTGCTGCTTTGCCCCTAGTGGGTAAAGTACATGCATACTTTGAACTGTGCAGTCTCACTTATTAAACAGTAGTTGTAGTTGGGGGTCATACTTCTGAAACGACCTTGGCAACTACATGACCTTGCTAACTTTCTTGAAATCTCTGAGTACGCAACAATATAAATTAGCAGAGCTTTGTGATTAAGAGCATTTGAATGTGCTACAAATCTCTGTTACCTGATAATATATACATCATGTGAAGTTCATGTGAAGTTCAGAGGAAAAAATTCAAAGGAGCATCAGAACAAAATATCCAGTGTATTATAACATTGTCTACTAGCACAATATCAAAATGATACTTGGGATAAGTAGGACAATTGTGCACCACTACCTGTGATTAGGCTGATATGCTGATATTTAGGGTCCACAAAATCACACTATGAGTAACAGTTGGGGATTCCAACACAATGACACCTATCCAAGAGTTCCCAGAAGAATGACATATTGACACTAATCCGTTCCAGAAAAAAGATGACCTGACACTTGGGGATTTTAAAATGATGACACACTGACACTTAAAGATTTGGGGGACCCAGAAAATAATTGATTGACCCCCTAGGAAACCAGAAAAATTATAAACTAACTTTAGAAGCACAGCAAAAAAACGTTTCTAAAGCACATCATTGTGATTTAAGTATGTTTTTTTTTCTTTTTTCTTCATAATGCTGCTATTTAAATAAGTCCCTTAAGAATTCTGCAATAAAGATATTCTAATACTTGGGGGGTTCTACAATAATGGCACTGACATTTAGGGAAAAAAAAACAGCTTGCCTCAGAACGAGTGGGAATATTACCTAAAAAATTGGAACTAACATTCCACTTTTAGGATCAGGCAGGTCAAAATTGCTATGTCCTTTTTGCAAAAGTGTGCCTTACTCACCTGAGCTGCACATGAACAGCATTAGCCTTGGTTGTCAGTGTTGGTGAATAATTAGGTTACGTTACTATTAAACGGCCAATTGAGATGGCCAAAGATAGATTAATATACCAATCATATCTGAAAATGCTTTAATTTCAAATTTGTAGTTTGCTTGTTGTTCCATATTTTGACTAATAAATGATCAATGGAAAAACTTCAGATAGCCTGCTCACAAGTGGCAGAGGGAGGGTGAGCCTGAAGTGTCCACTGTTTTACATTAGGTCAGATCTGACGCTAGACTTACATTAAAAAAGGGAACGGGTATACACAGCCACTGTAAGGTGCTACTATAAACAGCTTACAAATGTAAATAATAATTGTGTTATTATTATAATGTATTTCCATATATGCCATAATTTTATGCAGCAATCCACAGGTATGTGACAAACTACCTTTCCAAGAAGTTCAAAGTCTCATGTCGCTGCTATAGTTCCTGTTAGTTCTCAACTAAGTCTGAGGCCAGGTTTATGGGGGATGTCAATCAACTTACCAGTATACTTTTGGGATGTTGGGGGAAACTCATGCAAACATGGGGAGAATACAAAAACTTTATGCACATAGCCACCTGACTATTCTACCCTGGGATTCTAGTGCTGACAATGACAATATGGCTACACTCATGCATTTATATATATATGTAAAGAAAAGAAATCTGGTATGGCAACCCTGCTTCCCTTCTGTGTTAATTTTAGTTCTTGTTGAAAAACAAGCTGCAGATTGTGTGGCTTCTTTGTGGCAGAGATTGTCTGACCATAATCTGTTTCTCCCGTGATGGTGTCTTTATGGGGAGACAAAAAAAGACAAGTGCAGTCCAGATCTCTCCAGCAGACAGGAGATATACTGGTACTTTTGGTTTAACTTTGGCATTCATCAGCTTGCAGGAGCCTCCATTGGTGTTTTTGTTCTTGCTTTTTTAATATTAACTTCATAAGGACAATCACAATAGATTTTGAGAAAATAGAGAATTAATAAATGTACATGCAGTGAAGCGTCTGCCTCCTCCATCCAGCAAGAGACCATTGTCACTGGTGTGCACAAAGCATTTTAAAGAATAAATTGACTGTGAAATGAGAGTGACATGCCTGCTGACTCGAATAATAGCCTCCTAAACAGAGACACAACCAAAAATGTCAGGCAGGTCAATAGCAAGGCAGTTCTATTGCTGCAAAATGGAACCTCTGTTTTGGCCAATGAAGGGTAAATAAATGTGTCTTTAAAGAGCCACTCTGACCACATAAATACATACTGGTCACTGGTTCACTGGTCAGAAGATTTGTAAAATAACAAACAAACCATGGTAAATATCCCACTACATACTGTGGTGTGCTAGATAATTGAACAAGCATGAAGGAGGATGACAACACATTTAAAGACTGTATTTCTGCAGTCATGCTAGTTCAGCCAGATGTTGCTAGGAGTTTCTTGAGCAGTTGCTGAATGACCCCGTTTTTGTACAGCATCATTCCCGGGCCACATGGCACCATCAGTGCCATGATACCAATTAACTTTTTAACAATCTCTATGGGTGGCATACAAAGCACCAAATTAAGTGAGGCATTCTTTCCATCTGCCACCAATGTAAGGGAACGCACTTTTCATTTGCCACAAAAGTAAGGGGACAAACTTTCCATCTGCCACCAAATCAAGTGGGACACGATTTCCATTTGTCACCAATGCAAGGGGGACACGCTTTCCAATTGCCACCAATACAAGGAGGACACACTTTTTACTTACATAGTTACATAGTAGGTCAGGTTGATAAAATTCAACCACTAGGGAAAGAAATATATCCCAGATAAAAAACCCTATGGACATAGTGGGTCCAGAGGAAGGCAAAAAAACCCTGTACAATTTGCTTCAATAGGGGAAAAAAATTCCTTCCTGATTCCATGAGGCAATGGCCACTGTTATCTTTACTTTAAAACTTTAAAACCCAGTTATATTCTGTGCTTCTGGAAAATCATTCAGCTTTTTCCTAAAGCAATCTATAGTAGTTGCTGAAACTACTTCCTGAGAGAGCCGATTCCACATTTTCACAGAGCTTACAGTGAAGAGTTCCTTCCTTATCCGGAGCTTAAACTTCTTTTCCTCTAAACGCAAAGAGTGTCCTGTTGTTTTTTGTAATGGTCTCAAAGTGAATAATTGGAAAGAGAGTTCTTTATATGGACCGTTTATGTATTTATAAAGGGTGATCATATCCCCTCTTAAATGTCTCTTCTCAAGACAATACAAAGGGGACACACTTTCCATTTAGCACCAATGTAAGGGTGGAATTTTTTCTATTCGCCATGTAAGGCTTTTTTACCATTTAGGTCAGATGATTTGGGTTTAGCAATTATCCCCTTACTCCCTTATCAGCCACCCATACTCTGGCTGATTGTGAACAACTACCTTTGAGCCAATAGGAGCAGTGCAAACAGATAACCTATTCATATTTACAGCCTCCATCTTGCTTATTATTGGTATTACACAGTATTTATATAGCCCCGACATATTGTGCACCGCTTTACAATAGTCATGTCAGTAGCTGTCTCCCAAAGGAGCTCACAATCTAATGTCCCTACTATAGTCACACCTCAATTATACAGTCTAAGATAAATTTTAGGAAGCCAATTATCCTACCTGCATGTTTTTGGAATTTTTACTTATTACACAAATAAATCCCTACAGTAACTGCTGCCATGTACAGACAGACTGAGTCAGTGGGAACCTGAAAAAACTGTTTTCGGTAAATCTGTTTATCTTCATACAGGGGGCACCAATGGGGCATATTTTTACAGCTTTTTTATATCTTAACCTGAGTTCTAGGTAATACAAAGTGGCCAGAAGCAGAAGCTTTTTCATGGTGCTTCTGAGCAGCTGCAACATCATTCCATGACCCAGTGTAAATTCACTTTCATTGGGCAGCAAGGTGGCTCAGAGGTTACCACGCTGGCTTTTTTCAGCACTAGGTCCTAGGTTCAAATCTCAGCCAGGGAACTATCTGCATGCAGTGTACTAAAGACATATGACTACGGTAGGGACAGATTGTGAGCACCTTTTTAGGGACAGCTAGTGGCATGGCTATGGATCTTGAAAAGCACTGCATAATATGTTGGAGGTTTATAAATACTGTCTTATAAAAATAATAATTTTATGCAAATCAGGCTTCAGTGGACTTTAGAGGAAAAAGCCTGGTGATTTTGCCCTAAATGTTTACAAGCTCAACCCCATAGCTATTTAGGAAACACACACATTGACAACTCACTAGATTCTATTGTAGTCAGCTGTTTAGAAAAATGCCAGCATGAGTGTTGTTCTGAAAATGGCTGCTTTTTCTTAGTCAGTTTGAATGATTCATATTTATACTTGACCAATGCATAACCTTTAAGTGAACCCGTCATGTAGAAATGTTGCTTCAGGAGAATAAAGTTAAATGACTTTAAATGACTGAAAAGGAACTGCTGGCACAATGATGCTCTGTTTGAAATCTTGTTTGGCCACTAAAACCTATGTTGTCATCCCATTGTTATAATGGATGCCAAGCACTGAAGTCAGCAACACCTCATAAAAGCCAGCAAACACACACAAAAAAAATTTGTGTTTCTTTTGAGGAACAATAAAATATGGCAGCCAGTGACGGAATATTTTTCTACAAAAATACTAAGCCTTTATCATTAAAAAGCAGTCTTGGAGCGCCACTGGATTTTGCTTACACTGAGATGTTCACATCAGTCTACTGCAAGCAAGAGGAAGCATCAGACTGTGCATTGAGAATTTGTAAACAAACAGCAAGATAAAGCAGCAGTGGCTTTTTTATACTTGAGTATCAAATTAGATGTTTGTAATGAAAACAATATTAGAAAAATAATCTTGGTTTGTACTTAGGTTACACCACTAGATGGCGCTGTATCTTCATGTAAAGTGTAAATGTTATCAGTGACAGCAATATTTCTGTCTAAGGCAGGGGTGTCAAACTCAAATACACAGAGGGCCAAAATGAAAAACTTAGACAAAGTCGCGGGCCAACCTTGAAATTTATTGAAAAAATCTAGGACATTTTACCTTCTTATTTGATATAAAAGCTTTTCATACGGAAACAAAGAGATTTTGCTTCACATTTAATCTGGAACAAGCCTAAAAGACGCATTTTTAGGAAAGGAATTTTTAAAAAAAATGTATTTAAGAGAAAATCTTATGCCTCTTTATCTATTTGTAGCCTTCTGAGTTAAATTTCAATGGTAACCTTTTTGCACAAGCTAACAATAATAATTTTCTTTTATAAAAATTCAACCATTCAAGTCAATGCCCCTGATTCATCAATAAAATCCGCGCTCGCTGGAAGCGCAAAAGTACGCGCGACCAGCGAGCGCGGGTTACCGCGGTCCGGACTCGAGTACTGCTCGTACACTCGCCTCCTCACTGCCAGCCGGATTCCTGCCTTCATAATAATGAGCAATAGGGGGCGCGAATCTGCCAATTAA
>NC_092871.1:51449439-51475854 GCF_032062135.1 Pyxicephalus adspersus | reverse complement strand
GGCCGCGAGCTTTTTCAGTTGCTGAATAGCGCAACGGCGTACGATTTCGGATCGCAAATACGAATGCGCGAGCGATCATCCGATTCTGCTTGATGAATCAGGGGCAATGCCTTAAAGTAGCAAGGAAAAGTACAGCTGAGGGGGAGTGCTGGAAATGCCAGATGCAGCCAATGCGGGGCTGGAACTTCCTCTTTGAAATAACACCGCTACTAACATTTCTGGCATTATTTGCGTCTATAAAACAGTCCAATGCAGGACCATGCATAGGCAGAGAGGTCGATGATCTATAGACGCGAGTGATGCCGAGAATTGTAGAAGCAGCGCTATTTTAATGAAGCGGTGGGCCAGCTGCAGTTCAAGTTTAGAGTTCCCTTGAGGGCCAAAAAAAAAACGTTGGGGATCGATTTGCCTCCCCTCCCCAAAGTTTGACACCCCTAGGTGCCTTGGTTTATATTTGAGTATAAACAATACTTCATTGTGTCTTTTCTTTTTTTTTTTATTCAATTTTTTTTCAATGAACAGTCAAATAAACAACAATACAGTAAAACATACAATCAGAAATTCCGAATGAGGTAATAATTAAACTGTCATGCGGTAAATGAAATGACTGATCCCTGAGAAATTTTCAATATTATAAATTAAGACAAGGAAAAGAGGGAATGAACAAGGAAGGAAGGGAGGTGAAAGGAAAAACAAATACTTATTACAAAATACAATCCTAGTGTATTAGAGATAAACAAAAAAAACAAAAAAAAAAAGGGGGGGGGGGGGGGGGCATTACCGGCCAGACTGGTAAGGACCAAATAAAGTATTATTAGAGTCATATAATAACAATCACTCATTAGTTTTTTCAAAAGATATCATCAACAATATCACCCTCACACCTCACTGAAAGATAAGCTTAAGTGGTAGTATATTGCAGCCAGTAAAACCATGTTTTGTGGAACTTATTGTATCTCCCATCATGGGAAGAAATTACCGTATTTTTTGCAGTATAAGACGCACTTTTTCTTCCCCAAAACTGGGGGGGAAAAGTTAGTGTGTCCTATACGACAAAGGTGTGATAAAATAACTAAAATAATATACTCACCCGATACCCGATCCTGCGTGTGTCTCTGGCTGCATGCAGCGTCTGTCTCCTCTTCTCTCTGGCAGCAGCACGTGTCTTCTCCTGTCTGTAAAGCAGAGCGAAAGAAGCCGGCACAGCGCCACCTGCTGTTCCCTGTCCTAACTGCCGTACAGTGGAAAAAAAGCACAGAGTGATCAGAAGGGGAGTTTGAATGACAGAGTGATCAGAAAGGAATTTTGAATGACACAGAGTGATCAGAAAGGGAATTTGAATGGCACATGAGTGATCTGAAGGGGAATACCGGTATGAATGGCACATGAGTGATCAGAAGGGGAATAATTAATCTTTCAGAATCTTTTTTTCTAGATTTTCCTCCTTTAAAATTGGGTGCGTCTTATATTCCGGGGCGTCTTATAGGGCGAAAAATACGGTAGGTCTTCCATCGTCATAATCTTGTTAACCCTTCTAAACCAGTGAGATCGAGTAAGTGGAGAAGATTGCTTCCATAATGTAGGAATGCAGGCTTAAGCAGCATTTAAAAGGCTGTGATACTTCTTCCTAGACCAGTCATTTAATTGTAGGAGTGCCAGCTCAGGTCTGTTGCATATATTTACCTCTGTTAATTCCTCAATAACATTTGCTACCTGTGCCAAAAAGGGAGCTAACACAGAGCATTCCCAAAATATGTGGAGCAAGCTGCCAGCTTCAACTCCAAAACGTCAACAGCAATCATCTACCCCAGGTACATTTTAGCTAGCACCGTTGGTACTCTGTACCAATGTGTGAGTAATTTATTGTTCACTTCTTGATAGGTATTACTGAGTGTAGCCTTATGGCCTACGTACAGAAGGTGTTCACTTTTAGTCAGGGGAAAATGTAGTACTAAGGTCACATTCCCACTTAGTAAGGAATGGCAAAGATGAAGGGGCGAGATCTGTCAAAAGCAGTTGATAAGGGCAAGAAAGAGTTCCCCAAATAGGGCATGTTGACACACATATTACCTCCATCTTTGATAGAGGGCGCACAAACTTAGCTGGCAAAGGGAGAGAATGGAGAAATTGGCGCAGTAGTACATTACGCCACACATCTAACTCTGGGAGGTCATGTTCAGCTGGAAGATCAGAGATATTCGTCCATTCTGGACCTCTCAAAAAATGGGAGGCCCTAAAAATCCCGAGCTCTCTCCAAGAGCGAAATTTGGGGTCCAATATACCAGTTTGAAACTCTGGGTGTCCCAAAATAGGGGATAGTGGTGATGGGTAGGTAATAATTCCAGAAGCCATGAAAATGCTTCTGTACAACACACAAAGTGGTTCCATAGGGAGTTTAAGGATAGAGAGGAGTGATTCTGGTGGGGACCATAAGACCTCCGTTAATGGGGTACGAGAGATTGCTTCCTCGAGGGCAGCCTATGGTTTATGGTCACCATTCCTGCACCAATCAATCAATATTCCTATGTGAACCGCTTGCTGGTACAATCGAGGATCAGGATTAAGTTATAGCAGTATAGCAGACGTGGTATAACATTCATCTTTATTATATTACACCTACCAAACCAAGAGAATGTATGTTGCTTCCACCGCTGTAAATCTCTCCTCACTGTATTCGACGGCAGAAAATTTAGATTACCTACCGAGTACAAATCCCTGGGGATCTTAGTCCCTAAATATGATATAGCAACTTTGCCCATTTAAAAAGAAACTATGGAGCCAGAGCCTCCACCATCCCATCAGACAGGGAAATAGATACAGCCTGTATTTTTGTAAATTAATTTTATATTTAGACAGAGCTGAAAATCTACTAATTTCGGCTAACAAATTAGGTAGGGAAGTCCTCGGTTAGGAAACAAAAAAAAAGGAGATCATCTGCGTATGCAGCTACTTTATGGACCTGGATTTGCACACTGAGGCCATGGATATTAGGATTTCCCCTGACGTGCCTCAGGAAAGGTTCTAAAGTTAAAATGAATAGAAGGGGGATAGGGGACACCCCTGGCGCCTGCTATTGCTAATGGAAAAGGGCCTAGACAGTGAACCATTCACTTTAAACTGAGCCGTTGGGGCGGAGTATAAGGACTCAATCCATGTCACCAAAGTGGGAGGTAGGCCAATATGCACCGAGGTTAATTTAAAAAAAGCCAAATCAACTTGGTCAAAGGCCTTCTCGGCATCTGCCGCCAGTAACAGCGCCTGGATTTTTTGGGAGCAAACGTAATTAATCCTAATTTAGCGTCCTGATTATATTGTCCCTGGCCTCTCGACCAGGTAGGAAACCTCTCTGGTCCGAGTGAATAAAAGCTAGGATCAAAGGGGTCAGGCATTTAGCTAGAATACTGCTGTATAATGTGAGATTATAATTTAAATCCAGGCGCTTTCCCAGAGGCTGCTTTAGAGATTGCCGAAGCCCATTCCTCTACCATGATCGGGACCCCTAGGGACTCCACCACCTTCGGAGGAAAGGTAGGCAGTCTGGAGGAGCTGAGATAAGCCCTAATTAAATCTGCTTTGGTGGGATGAGCATGTGTGGGATGAGCATGTGTGGGAGAATAGCCTGAAGGTCTCTGCAATGTCTGAGGAAGTGTGTACCAACGTGTCTGAGGAAGAATTCACAATAGGAATAAATGTTTTCGCTCTCTTCTCCCTGGGGGCTTGCACTACACATTTGTTAAAATATTTGTAGTAATATCCCTTTCATTTAGTGAGCATAAATTTCATTTTACAATGAAGCAACTCTCTAATATGTTCTCTTGTACTCACTATTTGCTATTCGATCTCAACCGTATGTTGTTGTTTATGATTGCTTTCCAATTTATGTAAACCTGCCAGCAGTTAATTCAGCCTCTCTCTCCTTTTTACACTTATGACCCAATTGAATTAAAAAAACCTTGAATATAACATTTAGGAGCCCCCCAAAGAGAGAGCGGATTATCCACAGAAAGCGCATTCACTTCAAAAAACCTAAGCCTAAACTCAGTCTCAATTTTCTCACGCACCTCCCGAGACTCCAACAAAGAATCATTTAACCTCCAGGAATAAGATTTCAGCTCAGTTGGTGATATCTGTACTGATAAAGTGACCAGGGCATGATCTGAAATAGAAAATACACCTATTTCCGAAGAAATAATTTGCGATAAGGAGGAGTGCTTAACAAGAAAAAAGTTGATTCTCGAATATAATTTGTGCATGAGGGAGTAGAAGGTAAAGTATTTCTCTGCGGGATGCAAGATACGCCAAATATCTACTAGCTGATACGTATGGAGAAGGTGTTTAATCCTCCTTAATATTACATCAGGCATAGCCGATGTGCCCCTCGTCACGTCAATTAAGAACAAAATTAAAATCGCCCCCTACAATCAGCGTACCTTCACTGACATCTTCTACAACCTGCAGCAGAAAATCCAAAAAACAAATGCTTGACCGGTATTGGGAAAATATACTTTGATAAAAGAAAAGGTATGAGAATCAATTGTCCCTTTAATCATAAGATATCTGCTCTCAGGATCTGAGCGATAAGCCAGCAGTGACCAACGAACCGATTTATGGAGTACAAACACCCTTGGATTTGGAGTCTGTTGAAGTACTGTGGTAAGATTTGTCAAAATGACTATCAGTCAAATTCTGAACCTGTCCAAATTTAAAGTGGGTATCTTGTAAGAATGCCACTTGACACTTACACCGATAAAGTTCTCATAGTAACACGGAACGTTTAACAGGTGAATTTAGGAGGAGCAGCCCTAAGTGGGGAAGAGATATGCCGCAGAGACGAGCATGTGTTTGCCAACGGCTACAATAGACAGCTATTGTGTAGTAAACCCGCTGTAGAGCAACAAATAACAAAAAATAAGTGAAACCATACCCGCACAGTTATTATTTGGAAAAATAGCCAGTGCAATAATTCAGAACCACTCAGTTTTAACCATACTGAGGATGTGATTATGGTATGCTGTCCCAAGCCTGTGACAGCACTGTAGGTAAACATATACAGACAGATCCTATCAAGACCCCTACCCATCAACTCCCATAAGCCATTAGTTGTTCCAACAACCTGTAGATAATGCACTTAGTAGAGTAACCTTGGCAACAGTCCATATCCTTCAATAAAGGAGAAACATCCTACACTAGTACACTATATACATACACTAGTGCAAAACAAGAAGGTCATATCAAGGATCTTCCAACATTAGGTCCCCATGTAGGCGACAAAAGTATTACCACGGTGTAGACCACTATAATGAACCTCATTGGGTCCAGCCTGTGGGCGAAACAATGGACCTGTGCGACCAACTCGTTGCCTGCCTTGAGTACTCCTTGGTCTCGAGCCGATGGGACCTCCATTGGCACTTTCAACCAATCAGGGATTTCAATAGGAGGTAGTTGTAAAAACTCAAACAGGGCAGGAAGCTGTTGGTGTCTATATAAAGCAAAGGTAGAGTTAATCCTGGTAACCAACAGATGAAATTGCATCTGTATGAGGCCTGTGCCGTGCGAATAACATCCAATAATGGCCGCAACACTCGGCGCATTCTCAGGGTATGGCTTGACAAATCTGGTAAAAGTTGAACTGGAGCCCCATCAAAGTCCATAGGACCATTCTGCCAAGCCTGATGCATTAATTTTCTCCTTGATATTATAGAAATGTACCAAGCAAAGCACATCTCTCGGTAAGGACCCCCTTGGAAACACATTGACCAATAACTCAATGCATTCTGTCCAGTTCCAGTGTAGCTGTTGGTGACTGATTTAGGAAACTGTTAAGAATAGCAGTGACAGTGGACTCCAGGTCAGTATTTGTAGTGGTTTCAGGGATGCCCTGAATCCTTGAATTGTTTCTGCGATTCCTATTCTCATTACCCTCAGTACGCAAGTGAAGAGAGGTAAGTTGTGATTTCATATTAGCAGTAGAGGTTTCCAGCACCAGAAGACGGGCATCTACACTTGATGAAGCGGATTCAAGGACAGTCACTCTGTTACCAACAGTAGAGATCTGTTGCCTCAGCCCCTCTATTTCCTGTTTCAGGGAGTTTTCAATCCGGTTGGCCAACTCATTAACAACACCAGACAGGTCCTCTTTGGGGGAGGGAAGGGAAGCTAGTTCAGCCTCGATTCCAGGTGTACGGAGGAATTAGCACTTACTTTTGGCTCCACTTGCGAGGCTGATGGTACAGGTAGAAGCATTGGAGTGAGAGGGCACGGGTCTTAGTTACAGTGTGGCTCTGAGGAGGCTGCAGGAGAGCCAGATTAATCATCCTCGCGGTCAGCTTCCTCGTGTGCTGAGGCACGCTGCAGCACCATCTTGGAATCAGCATCTGCAACAGGAGAATCCGCCGGAGAAGTAAAAAACTGCCTGAGGCCAGAGTTTTTTTGCAACCTGGAGGCTCTGGGCGTCTTCCGCTTGTGAGACATGAGCTGGTGAGTGAGAATAAGGCTGTAGCGGGGTGACCAGACTGAAGTTAAGCTGTCGGCCGCACGGAGCTCACGGAAGCTGCTTGCTCAAGCCTCCATAGCGTGACCACGCCCCCTATTGTGTCCTTTCTGAAATGGCATCTCCATTACCTCTGTCCAGAAGATAGGGGCCATCTGTGAAAAATACCTTTTTTAACACTTACCCATTAGTTATTATACTGTGGTTACTAAAAAACCTGTCTGATGCTAGGTCTATTACAATAAAGATACTTGGTATTGAACTTTTCTTTGAGTCTTACACATCTGTCAGGTGCCACACTCCAGGGTCAACAATAGCAGCACCTGTACTTCTGTGCTGACAATTTGTAAAGTTACAAATATTTTTGATTGTAGTTTCAAAATGATGTCTCTAGTGTTCAGATTTGGGAACTTAATTAGAATCCTGCCTTAAAGTAAACCTGTCACAATTCTGGATAAATCAAAGTGGGCAAGTAATGAAACATACAAGTGCAAAGGTCAACGTTCGTTAAACTGAATGTCAACCTCAACTATTCTAGTAAAACATGATCTTGGCTCCCCTTTCTGAGCCTTCTAAATAATTCCTTAATGGACTGAGTGGCTTTACTAACCAACATTTTTTTCCCATAAACTAGCAATAAATCAGTACTCTTTGACTATCAGTCTTTTTTATAGACAATAGAGGCCATTTTAAAGTTATACTGTGTTTAAATTAATACACTATGTGTGTACACACTGCATACCTGACTAAAGTTGTGTGAACAGGCTTACAGGTGTGTGATTTGAAGGGTGCATATAGGGGATGGGGGCATATCACAGTTCTCAATTTTGGCTGTAAATTAAACATACATTGGACATGCACTCACAAATGGGTGTTGTACTTTTGCAAAGTTCCAGTTCATCATATACTTAATGAATACTGAAAAAAACAGAAGATAAAGATGTTTGAGGCTATATTGTTTTTTGCTTACTTCTTTATTCTTTTTTAATAAGAATTTATTATGTACTGATACAGTTTGATTCATAAATAATTACATAAATAATATATGCAGTATCCCCAGTCCTGTTACACTTCAAAGGGCTGGAAAATTGGTGCTATACAAAGTCTTAATATACCATTTAGAGAGTTTCATTGTTCAGTCTGATTATTTCAAACACATTTCGCCAAGGTTGGCTTCCTCGGGGGTATATTTTGTATATGTTTGTACGTTATACAGTTAATTTTTTAGGCAAAAAATTCAGCCCTGCGATCCCCGGGGCATAAATAAATACTTTAAAAGCTCTTTAAACCTTTGGAGCCAAAAAATATTTTACTGATAGTGTCTTCTTCACCAATTAGTCTCCTTTTTTCTGCCATTTTATTCTAAGGTCAAGCAGAATAAAAGACAAACAATTCTGTCATAGCACTGATTAGTTAGCAAAAAAGACCTGTAATGGAAGCATTGTTTTTTATGATAGGCCCAGAGAACCCATCACCACTTGTTGTACCCAAAAAATTGTCAGCTCTTTTTTTTCTAAAGAGCATATTGTCTAGAGAGCCTGAGGGGTGGGGGTGGTGGGTCAACTGAGTTTTGATGTGATAAATGTTGTTTTTGTAAGAAAACTACCACCATGTCTTCTCAATCATTTACACAAAACCTGACCCTCAGAATGCAGACCTCTTACTCTTGTAAGAGTAATACGGTTTGTTGACTGCCAGGCTTATGTTCATGTCAATAGAAAATTTATAGATGACATCAAAGAGGCCACATTTTGGCCAACATATGACTGACAGTCCAAAGTTTCATGTTTTAATGAGGTCATCTGGTAAAAAGGAACTCAAACATGCAATAAAGACATAACATTTGCAATTATGAAAAAACTTACTTCCAAAGAACTCTATACTTCCATAATCAAGATCAATACCCCAAAAAGTACTGAAGCTATTGAATCATCATGAATACCAGGAAAGTAAACACTTCAAAATAAAAGTTTGGCAATGACAGCATGTGCATTTTCCCACTACAGCCCCCTGTACTTACCTGCCAAAGCAACATCCGCAACGATGCAAGGTCAGAGCTTTCCCTCACCACTGAATCTTCTGAATTCTGTAGCTTTGGCCAACTTAATTTGTTGGCTGGCCATCCCAAGTTGACACAACTTCTTTGTGTGTGTACAGATGTAAATTCCTCCCGGCATGCTGAAATTGTACACTGAGCTACCCATGTGCTACTCAGTGTACAGTATCTTTAGAAACTTGCTAGCAAGGAAAAAAGCAATTATTACAGAGACATATAGATTCCCCTTTATAATAAAAACCTAGATGTTAACAATTTTCCTACATGGTATAGTTCGGCTTTAAAGCTTAAATCTAACTATGCCTAAAAAAGTCAACCTTGCATTGGAACTCCCCACAGGACTGCAAGATTTAATTGTTTAAATAAATAAGGGCGTCATAAAAAAAAAGTGAAATTCCAACATATTTAAAGAGTTGAGCTCCTTTTCAAAGGTGTCAGGTCTAAAACTCAATAGAGCCAAATCAAAGGCCCTAAATATTTAATTGCCTCTAAATATAGTCACCCAACTGAATTAACGTGACTTAACATGGAAACCCAAAACAATCACCTTTCTAGGCACTGAGATCACCTCTTCTCACCATGATCTGTACTCCACTAATTACTCACCCCTGTTTCATGCAATAGCTAGAGATCTGAATTGATGGCGTTCTAGCCTCCCTCCTGGTTTGTGAGAATAGCTGCAATGAAAATGAACACTTTATCCAGATTGTTTTTATCTTTTCAGCACCCCAGAGCAGCCCAAATCGCAGCAGTAGGCCAAACTACTATTCCGCATCCATGACCACCATGGACTGCCCTGGAGGCCCTGGCCTGCCCCTCAATACCGATTGAGGTCCTTATGTGGATCTCCTCTTCTTAGAGACCTGAAATTCTCTGTCCTTCACTTTCATATGCTCCCTCAGTATGGGATAGACAAAAAAATGATTTAAACCTGCACTCCCCTTGCTCTACTTACTCCCCTATGGAATAATCCTGAACTTCCTCTAGTTTGTGAACCGGCTAAATTCTCTTGGGGGCGCAACAAAGATTTTTCAGAATCGGAAATTTTCTTGATGGCAAGGCTATTCTGAGCCTCTACCATGATCAACAAATCAGGTCCTTTATTTAAAATAAACTTAAAGGGTTGAAACCACATGATAAGAAACTTTCCTATATGAAACAATGGGAGTCAGATTTGGAGGTGGTTTTGGAGGTTTATTTCCAAAATATCTCTCAACACTTCGATAACAGAGGCCAATTATAAGGTTTTGATGAGATGGTACCTGGTCCCAGTTAGGATCCATAAAGCCAATTCTGCCGTCTCTCCTCTGTGTTTTCGAGGATCTGGTCAGCCCGGCACTGTACTCTATGCTTGGTGGAAATGTCCTAGGGTTCAGAGATTTTAGATCCGCATTTTCAACCTAATATGCTCTGTCACCCAGGTAAACATCCTGATGAAAATAGAGTGTGCTCTTTTTTCCCAATTAGAGGATATAGCTCCGAAACAGTTAACTAGAACAATAAATATATCCAGGTAGCTACTCGGATTACCATTGTTTGTTATTGGAAAGCTTCTAATATTCCCCTTGAGTTCACCAAAAACAAACTTAACTGGATAATGGTCAACAACAAAATGACCTGCACTCTTAAAAACAACCTGAACAAGTTCTACAACACATGGGATCTGTGGTTAGAATATAATCATGTATATTTCAAGCAAGGAACCCTGACCCTTCCATCCCTTATGTAATCCTTAACCCCCC
This sequence comes from Pyxicephalus adspersus, assembly GCF_032062135.1. Lineage (NCBI taxonomy): Eukaryota > Metazoa > Chordata > Amphibia > Anura > Pyxicephalidae > Pyxicephalus > Pyxicephalus adspersus. The sequence goes on along the minus strand of NC_092871.1, from coordinate 51,465,566 downwards.
CCCCCCCCTATTTTTCTCTTAATTTCTATGCTTTAATATGCAAAAAGAAACAGCTGCAGAGTTTGTCTAGGTCAATAAAGAGTTACAAGGGTTCACAGAACAGAAAAAGACTTCTCCCTCATCAAGCCTCTGTCCTGCACACGAAGGAGCAGGGAAGCCCTGTTCATATCTAGGAGTTGTCCGTATGTCGGATGTCCTTAACTCAGGGACTACCTGTATTCTTCCCTTTTCTCATAGCAAAAGCTTGCTTCTTTGAGGCTCAAGAAATGCAAGTGGGTCCTAGGTTTCCTTATGTACAATGTAATTTGTACAAGGTAGGAGTTTTATAAACTAGTTCAGTCCCGTTTCCACAATAAATTAAGGACCCTTGAGAAAGGGAAACATTTCCTAATGATGTCATGACAGATGCACTTTTTTTTAACAAGTTAACATCTTAAACAGCAGTACATGTTGCAGGCTTGTAAAGAATCATTTACAAAGGAAAAGTTCCAACCATCAGTGGATGGGCAAGCTTACAGTGGCTGGGTGTCACAGAATGCTGAGGACTGGCTCAAGCTCAGTGAAAGAATCTGTGTATCCAGACACTGTCAAAGGTCAGATATGGTAAATGGAAAATATCCTTTTTCTATCCTGACATGACTTTGCCACTTAAAAAGGTCTACCAGTTCCTTTAAGATAAACAACACATTGTTTTAACACATTTATTTTCAAATTACTGCTTTATTGTGTTTCTATCAAACTCAGCTTTGTCTGCTATGTATCTCTCTCCTGATAAAACACCAAGCATCTGGGGGGCTCTATCTGTTGATGGACAGTTCCTTTTTTTTCTAGCCAATTCTTCCTGTTCTAGAGGGCTCAGAGCTAACTCTTCAGTCCTGAAATACACTGTACTTCTGAATGACTCTGAATGACTGATACACTGTAATTCTATTTCTAATATCTATTGTTCTGAAAATGTTTTAAGTGGATGATCAAAAACTTGCTGCAGTTCTCTGCTCCAGGTGACGTGCTGCAAATCTCTTCTCTTAAATGTTAAGTACTGCTGGAGGACTCCACTGCCAATATCTAGCTTTCTCTCTTGAAATGTTCTTTTTCAGGATTCCATTACTTCTGCCATCTACTGTAATGCATATGTCCTAAAACACTATGTACAGCTGGAGGACTCTGCTAGTTCCAGTATCTTATTTCCCCTCCTGAAACACCCTGTATGTACTATTGGAGAACTCACTCACTAACCACTATATCCCTTATAATATTTTGTGCTGCTGAATGACTCTTTCTTTCTTCCTCTAGCTGTTCTCCACTGAAATACTCTCCTTTCCTGGAGAGATCTGCTCCTTCCTCTAGCTAACTCTCCAGTCCTGAAGCCTGCTACACTGTTGGACTCAAGGGCACTGTTTTTTCCAATGTACAATTAGATCACATCATGTACATGTTGATTAACTTGTGTGTGACTATTTTTACATCATGATCACATCAACCTGCAATCCCCCATTTAAAACACAAATTAACCCAAACTAGGATAGGTATGCAATATGTTTTCAATCGAACCACAGTCTGATAATTTCATGTCTGTTCATGTCCTGACCGAATGTAAATCGTTAAAGAAAAATTTTAATTTGAATAAATTTAAAAAGGTAATGTATAAAGTTTAAGAATTACAATTGTCATGCACGGAGAGACAGGACCACTAGGGGCTGCTGCGGCATGTATGGAGGTGATTTGAACCCTAAGAAGGGCCAGGGCACAGAGTCTCAGCCATAACTATGTTTTCTCCAGAGCCTCTGATGGTGAGGGTGTTGCACTGCTGGTTACGGTTACGGCAGGTTGCGGTCCTTGGGCACACCTAGGTGGGCAAGCACAATGCAAAAATCACACGGCAGGCGGATAGTCGAGGAAAGCCGGGGTCGAGACAGGCAGCAAACAAGAGAGGTCAGGTCACACGCCAGGGGTGAATTGCCAGGGATCCAGGAGACAGACACTAGTGACACAGGGGCCACTGCGGGCACAGGAAACACATGAGACACTGGAAGCAACAGGAGACTCAGGGATATCCACAGACTGATAGGAACACTGGAACAGCACAGGGAAGTTGACTGGGAACCAACAGACTAGACAACGAGGGGTTAACGCAGGAGCTGGACACAGGAAACACTGGATTAAGCCACAGGTGAACAGGAACTAGCTCACAGAACTAAGGGCTTGAGACACATTGCACGAACGCTGAGTGCAGTCTGAGAGCTAACTAAATAGCCAGGGCTGATCTAGAGGCTGTTTTCTGATTTGCCAGCGGCATGGACGGTGATAAAGCTTGGAAAAAGAGGCACACCCAGTGACAGAACTGCCTGCATGCGCAGGAGAGAGATGCCTGTGTTTTAGTGAGGAACAGGTAAGTGTGACAACAATAGAGGCATTACAACAGAGGCATCTTACGACCAATGTCCTTATCCCAGCAATCAATAAGTGCTAAAGTATATACACAAACAGAAGTTTTAATAAAAAACACAGGCATTTTAGAGATTTCAATATTAAATATACAAACAGCATATTGCTTACATACAAAAACAAAAAAAAAAAAATGTTGCCAGAGACATAAGAAATTGAATTGAAAATGTAGTATTCTTCAGCTTCCACCTCTCTTCACTGTTGTTGGGTATCCTTCTCCATTACGACATAGCTCAGATAGATAAGATTATACACACAAAGTTTAAGTGCTAGTGTGACTGGTGTAAAATGCATTTCACAATCCGTGAATGGAGAATGGAAGCATATGCCATAAAGGGTTACCAATGTCAAAATATGAATGTCAACAAAGACAAATCTTGTTATCCCACAGTTATCCCAAAGGAGGAAAGTATACAATATTATGTTAACATTTAGGAACAGGTCCTCTTTAATGCAAACCCAATCTACTTAATTGCACTATGGCTGGGCATTATGAGAGATGTGACCGTAGCTCACACATTGTTGAAATTCCAAGATCTGCCAGCTCTATCTAACATCCATGGAATTTGATTGCTTCTCACATGTGTTACAGATTTGCATTTGGTGATCCACATCCACTTACACTGTTTATGAATTTCCAAGTGAGTAATGAATTGTAAATATGCATAATGTAAGTCATTTAATTCTAGTTAACATCCAGTGAACATACGGGACCATTCAGACGGAGGCACAGCTGTGGTGATGCGACATGAAAGGAATATTTTATCAGAGCCAGACAGAAGATTAAAAAAAAAATATACACAGCAATCCCAATGTTGTCTACCAGGCAGAGGAACCCTGCTTTAAATACTCAACAAATGAGTGTCAAACACTGCTTGGGTTGTTTATCAGAAACCATGGCAACTAACTCAACAGATTGCACAATTTTATAGCCAGATAAGTGTTTACGTGGAAAAAAATGGTTTTGTTTTAAATAGTGAGCGTGCTATGAGGGTGACATCATGCAATCTCTCACTCCATATTTGTAACTGCCAAACCGTTCAGAATTTTGTGAAGGAGTCACCAAAACATAAGATAGTCTTATACATTTCATGGGAAATTCAACCTTTAACTCCAGAAACAGTCAAGTGTACACAGGCTAAGTAATTTCAGGCTGACTAATACCAAAGAAAATTATGAAAGAGGAAGTAGATATGTGAGCATGATGCACAAAGCAAGTTGTACTGAATCTGACATGTGAAACAATAGGTAAATCATATGTATTGCAGACCTCCTGCCTAAAATGTTACCTCACTGTTTTTTCTTGATGATTCCCTGTCTTTTGTACTTGTGTCACTGATCCAAACATGCAGCCAGTGAAATCAAAATGTATTTCCTTACAGAGCAGCAAGTGGAAACACATGTATGTGGATAATTCAAACACCACACGCAGAATACAAGCAGAGAATAAGCAAGATTTTTGCAGACAGGAAAAAAAGGCAGAGCAGAGAATTATACACACGAGAATGACTGTGGGGCTGATTTACTAAAGGAATATGGGCTATCTAATTACCAAGGTGAATTATCAGTTTGCAAGGAATAATTTACCTAGCTTGGTGAATGTGGTGAAAACCAACTTTTTAAGGAATACAAAATCACAAGCAAAGAAATCTAAAAAAATGTATTGTTCCTTGCACACAATTGGATGGTTAAGGTCAGTGGAGTTTTAATTTATTTAGTAGGAAAAAAATGTGCATGGGACTTTAAAGGCAGTGTATATATCATCATGTAGGTTACGTAAAAACAAAAACTTGTTAGATTGTATAATTTAGTATGCAATCTTCCACATGTTATAGATTGTATAAAGGGGACTTCTTATTATTCTAATACCCAAATGGAGCAGGCCCTGGTACATCCTTGGCATTTAACGGCACTATTGCACAGCAAAATATCACAACTGCCTCAGAACCTTAAGAACAATATTTTTATTTTAGATACTATACTTACTTGGAGAGAGCTTAGACGTAAATTGGAACTGCCATGCTCTCTGTCTAAATATTTACCAATCAGAGGTAATCCTCACTTCCGTCAGAGACTGGATCATAAGTGCTATCAAGTTTGGGCTGACAAGGGATTGAAGACAGTGGGTGATTTTTTTTCTCAGGCTCTGGCCAGAACCTTGATACATTACTATAGTTTACCCCGAGAGCGGCACATCCAATTTATCTGCAGTTCCTAAAGTTTTGCAATACACAAATATCTGATCCAGTTAGGGTGGCAGAGCATAATAGTTTTGACAATTTTTTAACTCTGGTTTTCCATCCAAATCGTCTAAATAGCCTAGATTACAATTATACCATTCTAAACCATTGATTGGAGCTCAACTCAGGGATGGCAGAAGGATTTTGGTATTTCAGATATTTCTGACAAAATTGTGCAAGGTTATCTTATGGTTCGCAGAACTACCCCAAATGAAATTTGGAGGGGAACTCAGTTTAGCTCCATAGAACTTATAGGGTATTCCGACAAATGAACGCCACACACTGTACTGACATATCTAGAAATAATAGATGTTTAAAATGTGAATATGAAAGAGTTACACTTAAACATAGTTTATGGGATTGTAACCAGATCCAACAACTATGGAAAGATGTCCTTTTTATATCGCAAGAATTATGAAAATAAAGTTGGTTTTGGAACTATTATTATGTGTGTTTGGGAATTGGGATTCACAAGAAGGCAAGACAAGGAAAGGAACTAAACTTTGGATATCATTGTGTGCAATTAGAGATTGAAGACTCGGGATACATTTTTAACTATATTTTGTACTAAATGGTATGCCTATATGGAACATACTCTGGACCCAGAGGATCTGGGTCAAGTTTTACATTGGTATCGCCACTCTATGTGATATAATGTACATTTATCATAAAGTTAAGGCAATGTTTAAATGACTGCCACGCTCCTTGGTCATATAGATTTGATTTAGAGGGTACTATAATTATAATACAGGGAAAATTAAGTGAGAGTTTTTTTGAAAATAAAATACTAGTCCAGATTAGCAATAAAGCCCCCAATTTTTTTTTTCTTTTTATTTTGGGCTTAGTTAATTTTTTTTTTTCTTTTAAGGGTAAAAGAGGAAAATGTAAAAAATGGAGGAGACAGTTAGATACAGAAAGATTTTGATATTGCAATTTGTTTTATAGTAATGGCTCTGGAAGAAAAAAAAAAAACAAGAAAGTGGTACCTCGGTATAAGTCCGCTTTGGAATAAGCCCAACTTGATATATGTCCTGTTTGGACACGAAAAATTTTGCTTGGTATACAACCTTTGTGCTAGAACGTGTATGGGTCAAAATGGGTCAAAACACCGCGCTACCCTTATTTACCTCTCTCGAGACAAAGCTTTGACTGCCCACGAGTGTCAGTACACCAGTTGCTGGTGCAGCACCAACCTAGTAGGCACTCGACTTTTCTCAGCAAGGTAAAGTGAGGTTAAATTTTTATTTATTTCATGTAATTGCTTTTGTATTTATGTATTTTATTATTAAGCAGTGTTTAAATTATTTTATACAGCCGCATCAATGTATAATATGCCAATACCAATAGGATTTTTCTTTCATGGGAACAGAATAATGATTTTCCTTTTTTTCCTATGGGAAAAATTTGTTTGATATAAGTTCAAGTACTTATACCAAGGTACCACTGTTTATTGGAAATTAAAAGATACTCACTTTTATTGGATATTTGTCACAGAAGTTTGTACGATGTAAACACTTTCACTGTTGTTATTTATTGAACAATGTAATTGAACTATATGGAAAATTTGATATTTCTGTACATTTGTATTCTAAAAAATTGTATTTGTATTTGCACTATTTGATATTTTATTTTTTTATGTCTTTTTTGTGTGGTTATAAAAAAGTTTAGAAAAAAAACTTTATTATTACAAAATAACAGATAAAGGGTAAGAGATACAAATGAAAACAAAATGTTACATATATCCACATCACCTAGGTTAGTACATGTATTAGGCATGCTGTATTAAACTGATGCGTTTCGCAGATAAAATCGGCTTCCTCACGGATTCTGTTTATACAGGTATTAGGTAAGGCAGCACTATACCATAATACAAAAGATAACTGTTACTTGTTACAATTTCCTTTATTCACTTAAATACTTTTCAATAATAAGGAGTTATATAATACATACCACCAATATCAAAGAACGTTGGTGCAACTTGAGCTGGTGTAGAAATTAGCACAAAAGGCGGAGAAAAAGACCACAGCACCTGGGGAGGGGAGAACACTCCAGATAGAACTCCAGGAGGAACATCCAAAAAAGGTATTATGAGGTTTGAAAGATGTTGCACTTTGTGCATTAATTAATTAGATGTCATGCCCATCAAAGGATAGTAGGGCAGCAGCTGCAAAAATATATACTGTATATAAATACATACAGGTATGAAGTGAAATATATATATATATATATATATATATATATATATATATATATATATATCCAAAAGGGATGCCCATATTTTGGTAAAGCTAAATATAAATAATATATAAGGAATGTACATATTTTTATAATGCTAGGTATAAATAAGATATAAGGTATAATTGCAGTCAAACATGAGTACATTTATACATTTAGCTTTAAATCTTTCTTATGAGGAAGAAATATATATATAAATTTTTATTTTATTATTATTATTATAATTGATATTGTGTGTATATATTTATTTGAGATTGCTTTAACAAATTTATCTGTGGTGCACCCCCATTTGAGATCGGCAGAAGAATCATGGCACCTTCCTTTGGTGTCCTCAAGTCCCCATAGTTCAGCTCCATTTTCCATCTGTGGTCAGATGGCTGTTCAGGTATAGGTGGTTACATTTCCCACCTAGGAGCACTGCCGATGGGACTGACCCCATACTTATTACTCTCTTTCTCTTTTCATGATGCCTGTTTTCCCTGCGATCTTCTTCGTATCTTTGCTTATTCATTTTCTTGCTCTATTGGTATGCTGCTCTATCTGAAGTGTTCTCCCCTCCTCGTGTGCCGTGGTCTTTTTTCCTCTGCCTTTTGTGCTCATTTCTACAGCAGGTCAATTTGCACCAACCTTCTTTGATTTTGGAGGTATATATTATACAACTCTTCATTATGTCAAAGTATTTGTGTAAATAATGAAATCTAAACAAATACCAGTTATTCTTTGAATCATGTTATAGTGCTGCCTTACTTAGTACCTGTATAAATTGAATCCCTGAAGTGATGTGGATTTATGTAACACTTTGTTTTAATTTGTACCTGTTCCCTCTCTTTGTTATGGAGGTAGTATAGACTAGTGTTGATGTTTGAATTCGGGTCGTCCCTATATTCGACCCGAATATGGCTGTTCGAATTCGGATAGACCCGACCCGAAAAACACGGGATTCAACAGCAAAAATTTGGGAAAAAAAAAGTTAAAAAAAAAAATAAAAATTAATCTTAAATTAATTTATTTGTATGTGTTTTTATTTTAACTTGTTCTTTTTTTATTTTTTACAGGTTATCTGACAATGACATTATAAATCATAATGTCATTGTGGGATTCCCAGACCGTGGGAACTTGGCAGTCACAGCTAATTGAAAGCACGTGCCTTCAATTAGCTGTAACCGCAAGCAATACCAGGGCAATAGAGGTTGAATGGAGATACGTATCTCCATTCATTACCTCTACTGCTCTGTGATTGGCTGGGAAATAGAATACCCTGATGACAGCTCAAGCATCATCAGGATTTCCCTTTCCTCAGGCAATCAGGGAGCAGAGCAATCAGCGGAGCTTTATTATGCTGACAGCTCCGCTCCCCTGATCGCTCCCGCAGCCCTAGAGGAGCTGTGACATGTATTACATATACAGAACACATGTCACAGCTCCTCTAGGGCTGCAGGAGCAATTAGGGGAGCAGAGCTGTCAGCATAAAAAAGCTCCGCTGATTGCTCTGCTCCCTGAGGAAAGGGAAAGCCTGATGACAGCAAAGGCATCATCAGGATTTCCCTTTCCTCAGCCAATCAGGGGAGCAGAGCTGTCAGCATAGTAAAGTTCTGGTGCCTGAAGGAAACGTCCTGGTGTAGATTAGCCCATGGGAATGGGGGACTTCAAACATGGGCTTTAGGTTAAACGCTGAGGAAACAGTCCATGTAGACTAAAGCTGCATACACACGCCAATAATTATCGTTAGAAACGACCAACGAACAACCGATGAACAACCGATTAGCCAAAAAAAGTGAACAAGGACGCCGACGAACGAGGATTGTCGTTGGAAATGAACGACCGACACGGTGGATCTGATTGGCCGACGATCTTTCACTATCTATCGTGTACGGGAGCTCAGTGATCGTGCATGTTTCTGCGGTACACTTTCTCCTTTACATGTCCCTCCCTGCATCGTTCAAACGATTATATCTAAGGTGTGGACACTGTTGGTGGATTATATATGAACTATCATATTGTTATAGCATGTACAGAATTGTGCACAATATGATCGTTCAAGTATAATCGTGCATAATCGTTGATCGGTCGTAATCGTTCATTTTCTAACAATAATTATTGGAAGTGTGTACCTAGCTTTAGCCTAATATTGATGTGACAGGTGCTCTTTAATCTTCATGTGACGTACAGGGGTATGTAATAGTGTTATGTATCTTTTTATAATGTATCTTTTTATGTATCCTTTTACAATGTATCTTTTTACATCTGTTTGGAGGCTGTAGAAGCTCTACACAGTGCTAAAAAAAAACCTGAATTTTTCCTCCCATTGACTTTAATGGTGTTCGACTTTTACATTCGACCACCCAAATTTTTTTGCTCTATTCAAGCGAATAGCTGCCGAATCGAATAGTGAGCTATTCGACCAACACTAGTATAGACATTTTATTAGGTGTTTTTTGTAATAAGTTATTTTGTAATAATAAAGTTACGTAAAAACAAAAACATACCTGATATTATATACACTTCCTTAAAAGTCCCATGCACAAATATTTTTTCCCACTATATTAAATTAGGGATGTTGGCAGTTTCTGTAATGTATGAGATCTAACAATTGATATTGTTTTATTTTATTTATTACCAAGTTAAGTGTAATAATTTTCACATGGGAATTGTTAAGTGAATAGCCCAGATTAATTATGTAAATCAACCGCAGTGCCATATACAGAGCCAGCTGCCAAAGACAATGTAACTCTTGCTCATGAGCGTAAAGTTATATCATCAGTGGCCATCCAATGACTGAAGAGGATCATTGAGAACCTATAGGTCTGCCACAGAGCCAGCAGTGAACACGGTGCCTTCCTAAGACATAGCAATGGCAGGATACTAGACCTGTCATTCGATGCAAAGGGGCTGGCAACCACTAAGTCTGGGCCAAATTCGGTAAGTATGCTGTGCATACTTGTTGATTGTGGCAGAGGCTCACCACCCCAGCTAGTATAGTTCCTTCTTAATAGGTAAGAAAAGTTTCCCAAAATGTTTCATTATCCTTTAGTTTCCACCCCTCTTAAGTAGACCTAGATCTCACTCTGAGGCCTAGGCATTGATTATATAGCTCCATAGACTTCATGATCTATGGATATCCATAGCCATAGCCCTTTAGAAGGCAACTAAATCTAAATCTAAAACAGTTCTATTAGGAAAACAACACTACAGAAAGCAATGATTTAAAAAGACATTTTAATTTACTTGATATAAGGCCCAGAGACTCCAAAGCAAGGTGAATACTTGCTGTCGCATACTGTCAACACAACAATTATGTACAGACTGGTTCTATAGAAGGACAACATTTATAACAAATGCAATCAGCTGGAAATTTAGGAGTGTAACACTTGCAAGTCTTTCACCTTAGCTAGAAGACCTGAGCGGTATGTGACAGGCCAGGAGCAGGCAAGATCATTGTAAGATTTTCACAGATATGTGAATTCCCACACATATGAATTTACTATAGCAACCAAGAACAACCTAACTTTTACATCTGTTACATAAAAAACTCCCGTTTATTCCAATTAAAACAAACTCAAAATTATGCCCAAACACAAGCCCAGACAAACATGAAAATTTTGACATGCAATAAACAGTATTTCTGCTGCAGTCTCCTGGGATATTACTTTGTTTTACAGTATGCTTAAATTTTGAATTGATGGTTCTTCAATAATTTGATTGAAGTAAAAAACAAGTAATTTGTAGGATAATTAGAACTAAACATGTACCATAATGTTAGATCCAAATGGGCACCAGAACACATTAAAAAGGTTGTGTTGCTAATAATACTATTGATTCATTTATACAGATCTATATATTGGACCAAACAGAAAAGAGAGATGGAGGGATCTGTTTACAAACCAGGGAATCATGGAAGCTGTTTAGCAGCCTTTTTTCTCTTAGAATAACAAAAAAGAAAAGCCATTCTGTCCAGAGACTTGGCGGTGTCTCCTGCAGGATATTAAACAATTAATTACATCAGGAATTCAGAAGGGATCAAATCACGGCAGGTGACACCCCAATTCCTGCCTTGTACTAAGGTAACTAAAAACTATTGTTATTAATTCTATGGCTAATCATAATCTTTTTTTTTAATGCACTTTGTGGTTTTGCATCTGAACATGTGTTTAGAATTTTATTAAAATTCATGGATTAGCACTCTTCCATTTTAGCGCTGGGATTCTGGATTCCACACAATCTGGATGGGGGGTTTCATGTACTCCCTAAGACTCTCTCCAGATGCTTTCCTCTTACAAAAATACATGTAGGTTAACTGGCTAATACCCAAACTGACCTTGATGCCCATGTGTGGAGACAATAAAGGATAAGCTTCTTGGGAAATGAACCCCATGTGAATAGGTTTTCTTTAAGCATACTACAAAATAAACATTTACAAACTTTGCTTTACCTTCTGACTGGTCCCTGTGTAGCACCTTTATCATCCTACTCAAATTTTCTGCAATTGAATTCTACATGCACCTAGGTGTTCACTAAGCATCTGATATGTTATCTTATTTGTTCTCCAAATGTTTCCTCTCAGGAAGACATATACCCTTAATTTACTTTCACTTACCGCCCCCCCCCTTTCATTTACAGCGGTACACTATTACAACTAGCAAATCTATCTTCATTTTCATAGGATATAATATTGTCCTTACATTACCTCTATGCCTGTACTTACAACAGTGGCACTAATATTAAAAATTATTAAACAAAACTGAAGACATTAATTATGATGATGCATCTGTCTGCTGTATCACACTTGACGTCCTGTTTAAGAATCCCATTGGAAATTTTCCAGATGATGCTCTTAAAGTGCCTCAATACATGAGCCATGATTAACAAGCTAAATGTATAATATTATCCATACCTATAAATTAAGGTTTCAGCTATCAAGGTTTAAAAATAAAAAGGCATATTGGGGATTTATTGCACAGATGACTTCCAGGTCACTCATTTTGCATAGATTATTATCCTCTGGCAATTTTCTTTTTTTTTTTTTTTTAAACCTTAGTGACAGCAAACCTTACAAATCTAAGATTCATGAAAACTGTGTGGGCAATTACAACAACCAGGCAGCCCAACTGCAAGTAGTCAGCACCTGCACGAGTTTTAAATGCAGAAGGCAAGGGTGCTATTTATATGGAGTTTGTACATTTCCCACTGGATTTCCCGACAGTGATCTTATTTACTCTCATAAATGATCAGACTGTAACAGAATTGGTGATTCAGGGTTGATTTAAATGTGTCCATGTACTTGCTGTGCAATACTAAATTTAACAAATAAACATACTTGTGAATGATAATCAGAAGATCATGATGCAAACACTTTGTATTTTTTCTTTTGCTCTGTAGTCATGTCAGCTAATGAAGAAAGCACTTACACAGTAAAATTACAGAAGACTTTTACACAAACCATTGTGAACATTACCATTTCCCATTTAACTTTAAACTTTAAATATGTAATATTTTTTTATATGACTTTGTCTACACAGGAATCATGCGACTTTAATTTGTCCGGTTTGGCAGAGTTTGCTGGCAAGTAGCCTTCAAGAATAATGTGTATTTTATAATCTACGCAATGGAGTGCACAACCACAATATAAATGAACAAGCCAGCCTGGGGAGTTTGGACCATCCTCTGCTGTACTTTATGTTTTTCAGTGACCGCTAAATTATAACTTTGGAGCCAAACAACCCCTTGTTCACAGGATGGGCCAAACCACTGAAGTCACTGTATGTGGGTGGGGCCCCCCTCGGATTCTGCTGGAAGAAATTTGTGACAGCACAGTTCTAGCAATGTTTTAGCCATCAGGTAACAGTACAGCAAAATAATACTCATTAGGGGGCAACTAGAGTAGGCTTACAGAAAATACATTTCCTTAATTACTGTAATGTGCACAAGCTCAATTCATGATACCAGCCTTGCTGGGATAAAAGAAAAGAAGAACAGAGATGTCTGTCCCTACAAACCTTTTGCATGTGCCAATCTTGGAAGCTAATCATGTAATCACAAATTCTCAATTGGTAAAGTGATCTCAGCTGCAGCTCAGCACTAAAGCAGCAATAATTGTTCATGCGGAGGAGGAGGAGGAGCCCATCTTCATATTAACACCCATGGTTTTGAATAGGAGGTCCAACAATTTATTATAATTGCCAGGTGGGCCTAAATTAAAATGTTTAAAAGTTCCAAACAAGCTAATTAGCAACAAAATCATCTAAACATGGTAATAATGTATTTACAGGTACTAGAAAGAAGATATTAGCCCTAAAATCACTTAACCTGGTGATATTTAGAATAACAATGGGTAAGAAGAAGTCTTTGAATGACACAAAAAAAGCACAGAATGTCTCAAGTTCCATGTCACCAGCATGTAGGCTAATCACACCTGCACTTCTCACAGTACAGTCAGTGATGATAAATATCGATTGTTAATATAGTTCAGAAGGGGAGCAGTGACAGATGGCTGACTCTGTCATTCTTTTTCCCTGCATCTGCACAAATATAAATTTCACAAATTATATTTTTACACATGAAAAAAAAACATCTTAATCATTTACCATTCTGAAATATTGCACAAGACTGTTATTTAGGAGATAAGAACAATACCTCACACCCCATTACCTGCCTTGTGGTGGACTAGCAGTTTGTTGTCTAGGCTGTGGTCAGTTGTGTGCTGGCAATGGGGTACTAATGATAGGTTTCCAGCTGCCTGGGTGAATTACATCTACCCAAGAGGTCCCATCCACAAACACGTCACTATTTTATGAGTAGTCCATTTACTGTGATTACAGCTAATTATAAGATGCTAAATGGTCCGCCTTTTTCTTATTGCCCATGGGACCCAAAGCCAAGGGGGCACAGAAGGGACACCCCGGCGGAGGTGATTCCTCATCTGGAGGCATCCCCGGGTTTTTTTTTCGCGGGAAGCCGCAGCGACCGCAACAAGGCCTCGAAGCCGGGGGCTGGATTTTTGGCCATATCCGACGCACGGACACCCAAGTCGCGATCTGTACAGCCACAGGCCGGTCTTCTGCAGGAGCCTGAGTGCTTCTCCTATCTGCAGCCCCCGCTTACTCCCTACACTGGAAGAATCTTTAAGTCATAGCCCTGTTGCAATGGCTACTGAAGAGGAGTGGGATTGGAAGGCCCACCTCAGAGCCTTACCCACCAGGCAAGACCTGGATTATAGTATAGGTCGCTTGGAAGCAAGTTGTAAGGCAGAGTTTCAAGCCATGCGACAATCCACTACAGCTCTTCAAACCCAATGTGCTGATCTTTCTTCACGTGCGGACATTTTGGAACAACATAAAGCGCAAATTAATATGTTGTATTTATTACATGATGATGCTGAGAATCCCAACAGGCGGAACAACATCCGTATAAGGGGTCTACCTGAAACTATACTATACTATAAGCTGTTCGATCCGATGTTGATATAGAGATAGATCAGATACATAGAACTCTGGGCCCACGCAGTACAAACCTGCAACGTCCTCGAGATGTTATATGTCGCATCCACTTCTTTAGAACCAGGGAAGACATCTTGAAAAAAGCCAGAGAATCTACCACTATCGAATACGCAGGGGCACAGATACAACTGATGCCTGACCTCTCTAAACATACACTGGATCTTCGCAGGGCTCTTAAACCGCTTCTAACAGTTCTTCATGAACAGAACATCCCCTATAGATGGGGATATCTCTTCCATCTCATTAAAAGATCAGGAGGCAGGACCCTTGCTCTTCGTGAGCCATCCGACTTACCGCGCATTGTACGGGATTTACGCCTTCCTGACATCATATTACCTGAATGGCTCCCACCGAACTCACTCCTCATCACAGCAAACTGGCTGCATCGCAAGCTCCTCCACGACCTCCGCCTGATAAATCCCCAAGCGCTTCACTGGGTTACCTTTTTCCTCCTCCTCCTACAACATCCTAGCCTGTTCAATCGGTGACTTGGGATCTTTGGGGTCCCGCTCTAGTTTTTCACCCCACGGTCAAGGACTTAGCCCGTCTCGCCCGTCTTGCGCCCCTTCCCTTGTTCCTTCCCCCCAATGTCATCAATACACAATCAAGCACAAACTTTGAGAATCCGCACCCTTAACGTGAAGGGTCTAAATAGCCTGAACAAGCGCTCTCAATTATTATATGCTCAACACAAAGCGAGAGTGAATATCTTAATTCTGCAAGAGACCTATTTTCAATCCACCAAGATTCCCTCTCTAAGCAACCACTATTATTCCACATGGTGTCATAGCTCCAATCCTGAATCTAGAACTAAGGGAATTTCTATAGCTTTCCATAAAACACTACCAGTACAGATACTAGACTCCCGCTCTGATCCTCAGGGCAGATACCTGATTCTCAAAATCTCTCTTTGGGATAGGAAATTTACATTGGCCTCTATTTATGCACCCAATCATCAACCCACAACGGCCATATCTCAATATTTGGAGATTCTGAAAGGGTTCGCGGAGGGAACCATCATAGTGGGTGGAGACCTAAATTGTGTATTGGACCCCCGCATTGATACCTCGTCAGGGAAAACCCCGATCTCGTATTCCAAATTAAACTCCCTTCATTCTAAATTGTACAATCTTAGATTATTGGATATATGGAGCATCCTGCACCCCACAACCAAAGACTATACTTTTTACTCCAATCCACACTATATGTACTCCGGCATAGACTACATTCTATTGAGCCACTCTGTACTTGATTGGTGTCCTACCACTTCCATAGAGTCTTGTCCCTGGTCCGACCATTCCTCAGTATCCCTCTCACTCCAGATTCCTCAAATGGGCCCTAGAGAGTGGACATGGAAGTGTAATGACTCCCTGTTCAAGGATTCTCTTTGTGCAAAGGCGATTATTAACACGATTACCAATTTTATTGGGGATCACGCCACAGATCCCACTCCCCTTCCTATGCAATGGGAGGCTATAAAAGCGGTTGTTCGAGGAGTCCTAATACAACAAGGAACCAGGCTTAAAAAGATAAGATCGCAGGATATTAAACTCACATCTGATAAAATCTGCTCCTTGGAACGCCTACATAAACAAAACATGGCCCCTGATGTATTTTTAGAACTGACAGCTGCTAGAACTCACTCAGAGGAGGAGGAGGAGACACGCGCTGCAGCCGGGAGGAGAGCCAGGAGAAGGAGAGCCAGGAGAAGCCG
>NC_092871.1:51374896-51449161 GCF_032062135.1 Pyxicephalus adspersus | reverse complement strand
AAGAAGCACGCAGCATCGCGGGATCGCGGTATCGGATGAGTATGATTTTTTTAAATTATATTTAACATGTATTCGGTGTATAAGACGCACCCACTTTCCCCCCCCAGTTTTGGGGAAGAAAAAGTGCGTCTTATAGTCCGAAAAATACGGTATAACTAAAACAGCTCTTCCAACATTAAACCCTGAGGTGATATTGCAATTAGAATCCCCATTTACTGAGGAGGAGGTCTCTGCTGCCTTACATGCCACACCGACCGGGAAGAGCCCTGGCCCAGATGGATTTACTCCAAGGTTCTATAAACTTCACGCCCTTAATCTTGTCCCTTTCATGACTGGAGTATTTTCTTCTATATCTATTGACACGCCGTTTCCATCACAGAGTCTAGAAGCGCATATTACTATCCTTCCTAAGCCAGGCAAAGACCATACATTATGCTCTAATTACAGATCTATATCATTGATCAATGTTGATGCAAAAATTTTCTCTAAGCTGATTGTAAATAGGTTGTCACCACACATGCCCTGGTTGATCCATAAGGATCAAACTGGGTTCATTTACGGAAGGGAAGCTAGAGACAACACTATTAAGACTATTCTGCTGACCCAATTTGCAAAATCTACAGGTGCCCCCATGTGCCTTCTGTCAATAGACGCTGAAAAAGCCTTTGACAGGGTTAGCTGGCAGTTTATGTATTCAGCGCTACGTCAGGTGGGCCGGGCCCCAGTATGGTTTCCAGAATTGCGGCATTATATTCTTCACCCAGAGCCCATTTGCGGGTCAACAGCGCTCTTTCTGACCTCTCTCCCCATTGCTCTATTCCTTAATTATGGAACACTTGGTTGTGGCCTTGCGCCACATTTCGGACGTTAAGGGGGTCAAGATAGGTGACACACAATATAAACTCTCTTTATACGCAGATGACCTACTGATGTATATACCATCTCCTTATATCACGATACCTTCTATACTGAAAGAGTTTGACGAATTTGGTCTGTATAGTAATTTTAAGGTAAATTACTCCAAATCTTAATGTTTCCTTAGATTCTACTCAAATGTCAGCCATAAATACTAATATGTCTTTTCGGATTTGTAATGACGCCATTAAGTACCTGGGTATAATGATTACATCGGATCCTTCTAAATTGTTCACGTTTAGCTACTCCCCAATGTATAGTAAACTTCAATATGATTCCCTGCCTCTTTCCTGGTTCGCTCGCGTAAACACTCTTAAAATGGATATCATCCCCAGATTGTTATATGTGTTTAAAACGGTTCCCATATTCTTGCCAAATGTGTATTTACGTAAAATACATAGGTTGTTTCTAAAATTTCTGTGGCATAAGAAGCGCCCCAGATTGGCATTCAGTACTCTGGCCAGGCCCAAACATAGAGGAGGAGCAGGGGCCCCAGATATTATATCCTACTATAGGGCATCTGTTTTAGTACACCTTTTAGACTGGTTTCACAACAGGGAGTTGAAGGAATGGGTACTGCTAGAGGAATTTTTATCACCAATTAGTCTCCGTTCCCTACCATGGGTGGACCATACGTTGTTAAAGCTAACTTTTCCTATACCTTCACTCACCATTGACTTACTACATAATTCGAATACCCTCCTTAGATCGGGCAAACTGTCAACGAAACCGGGACCCATGACACCGTTATTTGATAACCCAGCGTTCCATCTGGCAATGCGAGCCGCATCCTTTCTATCTTGGTCCGCTTAGGACGATCGTCATCTTAGGAGTATATTTCACAACGGACGGGTTCCCCCTATATCCTCCCTTGACCTTCCAAACAGAAGCAAGTTGCTATCCTGGCTCTCATACAGGCAACTGATCTCATTTGTAGCCTCCTTTACTGACTTATCCTTACCACATAGAGGTTTGACGGAATTTAAGCAGTTAGTTAGCTCGCCTGCTCGCCCCTCCCACATTGTTTCGAGGTTTTAAGGGCTGCTTACTCAGAACTCGGAGTCCACTGCCCCTATATACACCAGATACTGGGAGAGGGAAGTGACTGGACTCATAACTGCAGATGATTGGGAAAAATCATTTATCCTCACACATAAGCTTGCATTAACCTGTAAAGCTCAAGAGGTTAATTATAAGATTATATCCAGATGGTATTATTGCCCCGTGGACATACATAGAATCTCCTCCACACAATCTGACCGATGTTGGCGATGCCACTCGCAAAGAGGCACAATGCTTCATCTGTGGTGGGAATGTCCAATTATATCCCGCTTCTGGGACACAATTATTCAGATATTTATTGACTGCACCGGGTCTACTGTACCCAATACTCCCAAAGTAGCTCTCTTATCTATGGTCCCGGGCTAACTCAAAAATATCAAAAGAGGCGTTTTACGCCATTTTCATACAGCTGCTAGGGCCATTATTTCGAGATTATGGAAGCAACCTGTTGCTCCTTCTATAGCAGATTGGGTCTCTGAACTTGAAAAAATCCGCTATATGGAAATGTTGGTTGTGGAGGATGATGATAGAATGGAACAATTCAAAATAGTATGGTCTACATGGGATTGGTTTAAAGAATCTCCCCGACTCCAAACGTATCTATCTTAGCGACCATGATTGCTAGTTGGATTCTTACCCTGGCATTGAGGGTTATTTTCTACCTCTTCTATCTCTGCTTTGTGTACCATCTCCCACCCCTGACCCTTTGGGCTGTTTTGTTATGTATGTTTGTTTTTGTTATATGTTTTTTATTTCTCATTATTTGCTGTCTAGATTACTAGATTATATCCTGTGCCATATGCTTCTGTAAGAATTTATGTTGTTTTTTATGTAATCGTACTAATACATGCAATACTGACCCATAAAGGCTTTTACTGTTTATTGGTATGTTTCTCAGGGTCTATGCTGATTATAGCTTTTAAAATTTCCTTTTATATGAAGCCAACACTGATATGTATAAATAAGATGTATGTGTTGTATGTTTGAATTTTTTTGTTTCTGTTTTTGTTATGTAAGTTATGTATTTTTTCTGAAAATTCCATAAAACTGATTGAAATAAAATCAAATAGCCAAACACCAGTCCAAATGTTAGAAAAGCCATGATATATAGGGATAATAGGCAGAACAATTTTGATCAAACTACATCTAGTCTGTTCATTCTTCAAATATCTGTTGACTGTCGGACAATACATTTAAAATTGTTTTTGGTTGTAGTGCCTATATAGTCACTTTTTACTGTCTGCATTATACTGACACCTACATGCTCCCTTTAAACTTGTTGCAAATACAATTTCTCATTCATATGCTCTTATCATAAGATATCATGGGGTATTAAAGAACTGAATTGTGAAAGCTGTATTAAAAAAGGCAGCCCTATATATTGGTGGCTTCAGCAAAGAGAAAAGTAAGATGCACAATAGACACATTACCAAACCTTTCCCTAAATCTCCTAAAAATAGCAGTCAGTAGTAGCAGTGCCTGGGATCTCACACTGCAGATATACAGCTTTGATGCTGGATGGAAAGGAGTGTCTAAGTAACTGTATATAACAGAGTGTTCTGCTAATTTTCAGAAAACCCATGTGACCATTTTTAGGGGCAAAATGTTTTTGATTGAGTATGGATAAATTAAAACTATTTTAGGTTTTTTATCCCCTATCTGGAACCCAAGTGGAATGTTTCTCACTACTTCCTGTCCAGTAACAGAAGGAAAAGTAAGAGGATTCTTTCCAGTGTAGGACACATCAACTCTTAGACAGGTGTAACAAGAACGAATATATCCATTGGATGAATTCTTCTATTTCTGTCTTTGGCGGCAACTCAGATTTTTGGGTTTACCATTACTTTCAATCCTGGTGACATTGGTGATTAGGATCAGTACAGATGCTAAGTGAATTTCTCTAAATAGAAACCCAAACAGCAATAACATCCTGAATAAGGGTTTAAACACTCACCACTTAATATAAATACTATTTACTAAATACTAAATATAAAACAAAGCTTTAAGCTTCATTGTTTAGTGTTTTAGATATTTCTGCAGTTTTGTACTGTTGACCCACTAAGAAATTCCTGAACTCAAGGACAGAATTTACAAGCTGATACAAAGCTAGAATTGCTCAACTAATCAGTCACCAAAACATTTTCAGTACCCTCCTTGGCTCCTACTGATCAGGATTTAGGAGCGTGGCTTCGCTACAAGTACTCTCTGGAATGAAAATATGTGAAAACTGCTATCTATTCCGGAGCCAAGAACAAGCTCTTAGATGCCAGTGTTATGAAATATTACTTCATCCATAGTTATTTTAATGAAATGCAACATTTACCCATCTCTCTCAATCAAATCAAACACACATTTGCAAGGTTTTTTTTGAACGGCATATTTAAATTGGGCTGGCCACACAAATGTGTCATTTGGTTTCAGGGTTAGGTCGATCTATTGTCCACTAACCTAATTTCTATCCTGCAAACACCAGTGCCATCACGATCCCACCTTGATTTTAAATCTCATGAACGATATAGCTCAATACTACCTCATGGGAGATTCCATCCATACAGGGACATATGGCGATAACTCACTGACATGGTGTAACTACAACCAACAAAGTTGGATTTCCCCTCACAGGACGTTAGGTTAGGTCATGAGAGACTTGGGTCTATCGCTATCTACGGAACAAAAGGAAAATATCTTATATTGGACTCATAAAGCGTTACCAAGCAGATACCAAGAAATTTGTTTCAAGGTGGTTTCACAGTGGTACCGCACCCCAGAGAGACTACACCACATCTTCCCAGATGTATCAGACTGCTGCTGGAGGTGCCAGACAGAGAAAGGCTCACTACTGCATATAGTTTGGAAATGTCCCCTTCTGAGGAATTTCTGGGTCACTGTCCGATCCATAGTTCAGCAAATGTCAGACCAGGATATTGCTGATGACCCGACTTTTTTTCTTTTACAACACAACTCATTTTCACGGAAGGCATATAAAAGCTCAGTTATCAGACACCTTATCATGGCTGCTATTTCCTGTATAGCCACCTGCTGGCGGAACCCTGATCCACCTACAATTGGTTCATGGCTCTGTAGAGTCAATGAGATCAACCGCATGGAAGACCTTACATCTTCTATTCGGGGCACTGGCAGGTAGGTTGCCAGTACATGGTATTATTGGTCGCAGTTCATGATAACTAACGAATACCAGGATCTTTTTACTCTCACTTAAAAACACTCCATCTATCTGGCCCACGCACCCTCCCTTTTTTTTTAGTACCCCTCCTGCTTATTTGGCTTTGGTTGTCTCAGCCGATACAGAATCCTTATAGGAGTAATCCTCTTATCTACGTGTTCTCTAGCACTTTTATATACCAATTTTTTTTGTTCGGACTGTTGTACCAAGATTGTACTAATTTGCTTGGAATAGTATATTTATGGATGTCATGTTTGTATATTTATTTTGCTTTATTTCAACCTTAAATTATTCATGGCCCCCCACTCCCTGTTTTTTTCTGTACCATATTAAAAGTTTTAAATAAAGAATGTTTAAAAAAAAAATACAGGAACAGGCCAAAATAAAAGATCAAAAGTAAGGTATAGGGATAGAAGAGAAAAATTTGCCAAAAATGATGAAGGAAGTGAAAGGGGTGAAGGATAGAGGGGGGAAAAAGGCAAAGTGCAAAGGGGGGAAAGAAAGGATATCAAGGGGAAAAGAAAGGGAGATAATGTGGAGCAAAGCCTATTACGCACAAGCAGATTATATGTGTAGCGATTGGACATGGTTATTGGAAGAAAAAAATATCAGCATAGAAAGAATTACCAAAATAGAGCTTAGAACATTGATATAAGATACATTTTTTAAAAAAAAATCAACAAAAAATGCCAGCAGGACACACTGCCCCTGATTCATCAAGCAAAATCGGATTATCGGTCGCGCATTCGTATTAGCGATCCGGAATCGTGCGCGATCGCGCTATTCAACAACTGAAAAAGCTCGCGCACGAAGCCGCGCTTATCCGACAGCTTTTTACTCGCGCGTACGTTCGCGCTTCCAGCGAGCGCGGATTTCATTGATGAATCAGGGGCACTCTCTCATATCTCCAAATCCCTGTTCCATGTTCACAGAAAACTTCTCACACCCCCATTCTTACTCCAGGATGATTTTGTTTGGGATAAACGCAGCACAGAAAGTTTCCACCAAACACCAACTCTATTTTCCAAAGCAATCTAAACTTCCCTTGTTTTGTTGAAAAAAAGTAACTATCCATGTGCAGTAAATCTGTTAAAATGATTGGCTTTTCATTACCCGCATCATAAAAAGGCTTTTATTTGGTTTAGTGGTTGGAACACAGAAAACAACTCGTACATATGGAAAGTTTAATATTTGTGAACAAAGTCTGCCTTCTGTTGTGTCACTCACGTCAAGCCAGCAGAATATGTACATATGTTGGATTCTATAACATGAAGGCCCCAGGCTGGTAATTCACTCAGAATGTTTTTGGTTTTAGAGCTATACATTGTCTTTGTTGACGGAGCTGCAGAATTCTTGTTTCACACAAGATTTTTCAATATCCAGATGGCTAGTCACAAATCTTACTTAGTTTTATATTTCATTCCAGTCTGCCTTTTGAGCGGCCCATTCTGCCAAAACATCTCAAGTGGCTAATGACCTCATCAGAGCTAAGTCTCAAAGCAACTTTTCCCTCCTACTTTCCCCTTCTACTAGATCTTTCCTTTTGCTTTTGATACTGTTAATCAATCCTTTCTAATCCAAATCATAAACTCCATTGGTATCAGTGACACTGCTCTTTCTTGGTTTGCTTCCTACCTGTCTGATTGTTCCTTTCAGGTCTCTTTCAATGGTAATTCCTCCTCTCCCAAGCTCTTTTCTGTTGGTGATCCCCAAGGGTCAGTCCTTGGACTGGTTCTCTTTTCTCTGTACACCTCATATCATCCTTTGGTTTACAGTATGCTGATGACACTCAAATTTACCTGTCCATCCATGACTTGTCTGCCTCAGTCCTGAATAAGGATTCATGTTTTAGTCAGGTTCATGAAACTCAACCTGGGTAAAACACAACTTATCACCTTCATCCTCCCCTTTCCATTCCAAATCTCGCCCTGGCCTGTTCTGTCAATAACACGGTTATTCACCTCTCCATTCAGGCAGGTTGTCTTGGCATCACCTTCACCATTTTTTCCTCTCCTTCAACCTTCTGTGTCTTAAAACCCTCATTACTCAGTCGCTATTCCAAATACCCCTCCTATTTTGTGCTACTTCCCCTCTTAGATTGTAAGCTCTTCTGGGCAGGGTCCTCTCCTCCCCCTGTCATTGTTTGTATCTGTCTGTCATTTACAACCCATATTTTTTATACAGCTCTGCGTAATACTGTTTATTAAAAATAATAATAATAATAATAATCTAAAATGAACTAGATACATATCTGTTATCTGGTAATTTCATACCTGCAATATCTTCCTTCGAGGAGACTAGGCGAGGCGAGCTGTTTCCAGGCTCAATTCTTAAGGATAATCTGAAAGACAACATTTGAAACTCAGTGAAAAATTATCGGGTCAATAAACAAAAGTGATAAAAGGAGGTACCTGTGAAGACCTATTTAGATATATGCATTCATGTGTTACTGCACTTTACCACAGCACATCATTTTAAATAGGCTGAATATTTCAGTGACTATTAAAAAAAACAATGCTGGACAATGAGTGAAAATAACCAGTAAGACACTAATGCTATGCAAAAAATCCCACAATTTTGGTAAAAACAAAAATATACACATTTGCTTTAATGTATAAATGAGTCCAATGTAAATAACACAACATTTCGGTAATGTGTACAATGAATTGGGAAAAACAGGTTCTTGAATTTGAAATTGTTTTATTTGATGTGGAAGCATTAAGGGCATTAACCTCCTGGGCGGTTCATTTCTATTTGGATTTATATGTCTAAAAGCAGTACATTGTTTTTGATGAAAATTTATTTTATATTGTAGGCCTGTAAATCTTAGGCATTCTTTACCAAAATATGTCCGAACAAGAGTCTAGTAGACATCCTGAGTATAATAAAGTTTGAAACTCAAATTCTAAGATACGTAAAATACATCGGAATGTCATATATTTTTGTAATGTTTAAAATTACTTAACCTATTGACAAAAGTATAAATCTTTAATCTTTATCTGCCTCTATCAGCCATTTAAAATGTTGTAAGCGGGGTATAAATAATTCTAACATTTTTAAATTAGGGGTACTTTAGATATTAGGGTTGGACTGTGTGAAGTGGACACTAGTGTTAAGCCAAAACTGTAAGGAACCTTGAATGGATGGGGAAGGTACATCAGGTATAGGTAAACCTATTTTAGGCGCTATAAGTAAATGCTGGAGGTTCATATTATTATTAAGAAATGCGGATTCCATCTTGACCCAACTCCTGTCCTGAAACCCTTGCCACCAGTATAAAAGATGGGAAAGAACGGCTGCCTTTTAATAACTATGAATGTCTGGAAGACTCATCTGACCCTGTTTCTTGTGGTTGCACATAAGTGACATACGACGTCCAATAGTTTGGGAAGAGTCATCATTTTAAATGCAGCGATTTTGCCAAATAATTACCCTTTATTCAGCTTACTCAATTTTGCAGGAAGGGTCATCAAAAAGGGCTGAGGTAGATTTTGAAAGCGAAAGCCCCAAAAATGGTATTGCAGACGTTTACCAACAAAAGGGAAAATTTGTTTTTATTTGTGTAATAGTGGCTTGTGACATTTGTAAAGGCAACACATGAGATTTGAGACATTAGGTTTATAGTACAAAACAGCACCAAAACAGGAAAGTACATTTTGAACTGCCATTAGAGATTTCTGTGGATTTGTTAACATGAGGATAATGTTGTACGCGAATAAACTTATTTTATGTTCTCCATAATATACAGTAATGCCTTGAATAGCAGGGTTGGAACAGATATGTTCTACCAGGGGTTCTACCAATAGAGTAAATACAATAGGCGACAACAGGCACCCCTGACATGTCCCGTTGGTGATTGAAAACTGCGAGGACAAAGCGCTTGTTGTAAAAACTCTTGCACTAGGGTTGGTATATAAGGCCATAATAGCCCTCCCAATCCAATCCACAAATCCGAACCTCTCCAAAACAGCAGCTAGATAGCCACAGGGCACCCTATCAAACACCTTCTCTGCATCCAAAGAAAACTGCAGAGAAGGAGGCGAGTTTCAAACAAATTTAATAATGTTAATTAGGCGTCTGGTACCATTGGATGCTTGTCTGGTGGATACAAAACTCATTTGATCAGGAATAATTTTGGTGGGCATAGTTTTTGCTATTCTAGGCACTGTTAGTTTGAAAAAGATTTTGATATCCGATTTTATTAACGAGATAGGCCTAAAGTGGTTGGTTTGAGTGGAATCCTCGCCTTGCACTGTGAATTTGAAAAAGATTTTGATATCCGAATTTATTAACGAGATAGGCCTAAAGTGGTTGGTTTGAGTGGAATCCTCGCCCTGTTTAGGTAGGGTAAAAAAAAGTGCTGGTAACATCTCGTCAGGAAAAGTAACAGCTGCAACAACTGCATCAAATACACTCACCAGAAATGGTGATAAACATGCTTAAACACCTTACAGTATTCATTGGAATATCCATCAATACCTGGCGATTTATGATTGATGATGGATGCTATTTGAAATATATGTAGAGGGATAAGTGGTTAGTGAGGTTCCTCTATTTAATTATCAAAGATAATATTTTAGGTTGCCTAACCTGGAAGAGGTAATTATGTGACAAAGTGGAGGGATAGACAGGCTTTTATAGGCAGGATTTAAAAAAAGTAAATAATATTTTTTTTAATGTTGTATAGTATACTCCTATATATACATAGATCAACTGACTAGTGATATACGAACAATCAGTATCTGTGATTACATATACATATTTTCACATTTCAAGAAAAATATCAACTTAAGTTTTTTTGAAGAGGTCTCAAGTGCCCGACGGGTTTTGCCCTTAGGCTTCTTTAGGGGAGGATTGAGACTGCAGTTGAACTGGAATATTGAAACTGTATCATATAACAGGATGAAGAGGGGAGGGAAAACAAAACAGGGAAAGGAAAAGAACACTGAGTTCTAGATTCAATCATACAATCATGTGAATACCAATACATGTGCTTCAAAAATATATTACGTTTGAAAGTAGTTACTTACATTTACGCAATCACAGTAATAAAAAGTTGATAAAAACAGTTGCGAGATTTCCACGCCAAATAATCCCAATGAGGGAAAAAGGGGAGAATATACAGTTAGGTCCATAAATATTTGGACAGAGATAACTTTTTTCTAATTTTGGTTCTGTACATTACCACAATAAACTTTAAATGAAACCACTCAAATGCAGTTGAACTGCAGACTTTCAGCTTTAAATCAGTGGGTTGAACAAAAAAAAATTCATAAAAATGTGAGGAACTAAACCTTTTTTTAACACAATCACTTCATTTCAGGGGCTCAAAAGTAATTGGACAAATTTAAAAGCTGAAACTAAAATGTTCATTTGTAATACTTGGTTGAAAACCCTTTGCTCCCAATGACAGCCTGTAGTCTTGAACTCATGGACATCACCAGATGCTGGGTTTCCTCCTTTATAATTCTCTGCCAGGCCTTTACTGCAGCGGCTTTCAGTTACTGTTTGTTTGTGGGCCTTTCTGTCCGAAGTTTAGTCAACAAGTTAAATTCATGCTCAATTGGTTTCAGATCAGGTGACTGACTTGACTATTTAAGAATTTTATCCTTCTTTGCTTTAATAAACTAAACTCCTGGGTTTCTTTGGCTGTATGTTTTGGGTCATTGTCTATCTGTATTATGAAAAGCCTCCCAATCAATGTGACTGCATTTAGCTGGATTTGAGCAGACAGTATGTCTCTGAACAACTCAGAATTCATTTGGCTGCTTCTGTCCTGTGTCACATTTTCGATAAACACTAGTGTCCCAGTGCAACTGGCAGCTATGCATATCAAGCCATCACACTGCCTCCGCCATGTTTTACAGATGATGCTTTGGATCATGAGCTTACAGCGGTATGCTTTGCATCATGAGCTGTTGAATGCCTTCTCCAACGTTTTTTCTTGCCATCGTTCTAGAAAAAGTTGATCTTGGTTTCATCTGTCCAAAGGGTGTTTTCCCTGAACTGTGCTGTCTTTTTTAGATATTTTTGAGCAAAGTCCAATCTAGGCTTTCTATTCTTGAGGCTTATGAGTGGCT
Organism: Pyxicephalus adspersus; assembly: GCF_032062135.1. Classification (NCBI taxonomy): domain Eukaryota; kingdom Metazoa; phylum Chordata; class Amphibia; order Anura; family Pyxicephalidae; genus Pyxicephalus; species Pyxicephalus adspersus. The sequence continues at coordinate 51,437,920 of NC_092871.1, read as the reverse complement.
TGCACCTTGCAGTGCACCCTCTGTATTTACTTCCATGCAGTCTTCTCTTTATGGTAGACTTGGAAATCGATACGCCTACCTCCTGGAGAGTGTTGTTCACTTGGTTGGCTATTGTGAATGGGTTTCTCTTCGCCATGGAAATGATTCTGCGATCATCCACCACTGTTGTCTTCCGTGGACGTCCAGGTCCTTTGACGTTGCTGAGTTCACCAGTGCTTTGTTTCTTTCCTATGATATACCAAATTGTAGATTTTGCCACTCCTAATATTGTAGCAATTTCTTGGATGATTTTTTTCTGTTTTTGCAGCTTAAGGATGGCTTGTTTCACCTGCATGGAGAGCTCCTTTGATCGCATGTTGTCCATTCACAGCAAAATCTTCCACATACAAGCACCCCCCTCAAATCAACTCCAGGCCTTTTATATGCTTAATTGATAATGACAAAACAAAGAAATTGCCCACAGCCAATGAAATAGCCTTTGAGTCAATTGTCCAATTACCTTTGAGCCCCTGAAATGAAGGGATTGTGTAAAAAAAGGCTTTAGTTCCTCACCTTTTTTATGCAATTTTTTATTCAACCCACTGAATTAAAGCTAAAAAACTGCAGTTCAACTGCATCTGAGTTGTTTCAATAAATTGTGGTAATGTAAAGATGAATGTTCCTAAATGGCTCTTCCAGCTGTGTCATATTCCTTTCCACAAACATCAATTTCTCCTTTATATGAAAGAAATGAATCCTGACCAGCACATCTGTAGGTGTATCTTTAGGCAAAAAAGATGGCTTAGGAATCCTATGAGCCCAATTGATAAGAAGATCCATATCAGATGCAGTTGGAAGCAATGTCTGAAACATGGAGCGTAAAAATGAAGACAAGAAGGATTGCGATATAGATTCAGGTACCCCTCTCAACTTTATATTGTTGCTACTGGAACGGTCTTCTAGGTCAGCCACTTTAGTTTTAAGCCATTTAAAATCATTACATTTTTCTTGATGAGCACCCACCAAATCGTTATATGCTTGGGAAAATTCCTTCATTTTATTTTCTATGTGGTGCAATCTTGATACATGCTCCCAAAGAGTAGAATTAACTTTATCCATCAGGGAAACTATATCCTGATGGATGGAGTGCTGTAATGAAAGAAGCATGCTTTTGAGCATTGAAGAGGACAGCTCGTCTTCTTCAGCTGGGAAGAGCTCCAAAGCCCGTATTTCCAAAGCCCTGTCAGACCGTTGATCATCCCCAGGCTGGATTTCCAGGGAGTCTGTTAAACAGCCAGTAGGTGCTCTCTGGGGCTGGGGAGAGGGATGTGACACAGGAGAAGTAGAGGAGGACTCACCCAGACTAACAGGTGACATCCCGGCGGGACCAGGGCTGATACTGCGAGGAGATCCATCTGGATCACTGACCTTAGGAGAAGACTGCAAAGAAGACTCGGTGCCATCTTGGGACTCTCGGGAGTCTGTGGCCTGAATAAATAAGAGAGTTTCTGTGGGTCCGGCTTTTCCCGTTTCTTCGTCAACATTCTCGAACAAGTAAGGAAGGTGAGGTAACAGTTTAGATACACCTCACACACTAATCGCTGCGGAAATAGTCGATTTACCTCACATGGCTCACGGAACTCACTGGGTGTGGTATATTTTAAAACAAGGGACAGCACAGAGTCCAACGTCACAATCCGGGCAATTTCCTGGAATCATCTCGTTTAGAGCAACACACCACGCACATTCTTGTTGGCGCTTGCTTTCTTGCGCTTGGTGGGACATGCTCCATAAAGTGACGACCAGTAAAGCAATCTAGGTTCACCACTGTAGTAACACGCTGTCCAACTCAACCTGTAACCATTGTGGTGTTTGGTATTTCAAACATATGGCTTCACAAACCTTCCAAATGAACTCAGGGTGAGGTACAGGCCTGTCATTCTGTTGTTTGAAGAGAATGTAGGCATTCCACAAACATTGTTCTACAAGATGTCTGAAAATCTTTTTATAGTACTTTCTTTGTTTTGTTGCTTTCTAATGAACGGATAGAAAGTTATCGCCTGTTCGGCTCTGTCAATACCTCCCATGGTGCTATTATAATCCAAGACAACTTGTGGTTTCAGGATCCCTTTCCCACCTCTTGCTTGTGTCATCCTTCTTGTCACACCATCGCAGTGCCATCAATTTGCCTTTCTGCCAGGCAACTATTTCCCCAGTTTTGAGCTTCTGTTTGGCGAACATGGATGGCATTTTGTGTCGGTTAGCCCTAAGGGTTCCAAAAGCATCCGTTTTATGCTGGATGAGAAACTCAAATAGTTTAAGGGAGCTGTAAAAATTGTCTGTAGTGACACAATAGCCTTCATCCTATTGTATATCACAGAGTTCCAAATATAGCCTGTTGCTGATTCGCACAGCATAAACAATTTTTCACCGAACTGTGCTCTCTTGAATGCTATGTATTGCACCCAGCTGAGACTCCCCTTGTAGGCCACAGCTGTACAAACTTTGTATGATGTTATGAGAGCCTGAAATCCTGCTCATAGCAGCAAAAAAAAGTTGTTTGAAGATGAATTCTTACAATTAGAAAAATGAATAAAAATATGCAAAATTTTACTAAAAGACCTGAAAGAAGTGGTCCCATTGGAGAGAAATGATTAATAATGATTAAATAATTAAATATTAAATGGTGTTTCCAAGTGCAGTGAGGCAGACAAGTGCAGCCAATTACCTGGAAGAATTGGAGGGAGACTCTGCTGAAGACAGGATGGAGCCAGGAAAAAGCCTATCTATCTTGGGGGGGGGGGGGGAAAGATCTGTCTGCAGAGTAATCGCATTGTTTTCCAAGCTGATGAACCAGATAAAGCAGATAACCTTGTGCCCAGCTCTGGGACCACAAGCACGGTCGGTCATAGCATGCTTTCAGCCGAGGTTTGCTCAGTCCCTGGACAGCACACATGTGCAGAGTCTGCCTGATGGTGACACTAAGGGAGGAATGGTTGGGGAGCTTCCAAGTGCTGGGAGCTTGGTGGCTAATGGCAGGGATGGGGTGCCTGAAGGGTTCTCGCCCAAGCAAGAACTCTGTGTCTGTGGTTGGTTTAATTTTGAAAATGGATTTTGTTGACTCTGATATTTTTACACTTATATCCCGATTGAGAGTGGTGGGGCATGGGTTGCAGCATGTTCTGTCCTCCTCATTCATCGCATTCCAGCCATTTACCAAGGGCAGCCTAGGCTTTGTCTAAAATCTGGAGAGAGGGGACACTTTGCAGCATTGTGTTGTGAAGTGTTTTTTATGTCAGGCGCTAGGACATCTCACATAGGACTGTAACATCAAATGATGCAACCTCTGTGGCCAGGAAGATAATTTTTATGCCAACTGCCCTGAGGCTCTGCACAACCTAACCCCTAAGGTAGTGGATGATTGTATGTGTATGGACATGGAAGAGGGTCTAAGAGCTCAGTCAATGGGGCCCAGGTGTCTGAAGACATTTCCTTTTAGGGAAGTGTGAAGGAGAGTGTTCCCCCTTTCTGTGTCTTTTGAAGTGCCCCCTTCTATTTATGCCTCTCCTTTCGTGTCTGTTTCAGTTGTGCTTGAGACGCAAGCGTGTGAGGATTGTAGGAAGGTGGGGCAGGTGAAGAAGAAGTAGACTTGAATGAAGGAGATGGAGATGTAAGATACAAGGAATTGGCAGGTGGTGGGGAAGAAAAGAGGTTAAAAGAAAAAGGCAGGTGAGGTTGTTGGTAGGAGGGAGGTGGCACAGAAAAATCGACATGAGGCATAGTTTGATGGGAAGGTGGAATCAATGGAGGAATCAGGAGGGTTCATCTTTAAAACAGTCAAATTCATCAGGTAGTTTGTGAGGAAAAAGGTCATAAAGCAGCTAGGCCAATCATCCTGATGGCGGTACCCACTCTACTGAAGATGGCAACTTTATTAATAGTTCTGCCAATATTAAATCCGTAAGTGCTCCTGAAATGGCCTTATTTTTGCTTAGTAAATTTGATGCTGACATTTTATTTTTGCAGGAGACCCAAGCTCAGTTCTATGGCTTATATCCACCCAGCAAAAAGGGATTGGAGTTGCGGACCTTCCTTCTGGTCTCTTGCAGCTCAGCCTTACAGTGGCGATTTGGTTCTTTTAAAACTGATAAGGTAACTAGAAATGGCGAGATGTATGGTCAAAGAGGCCTTATCAACATTTATTGGCCTCAGAGATTGATAGACAGGTAGGTCGGGTGGATGCACACATTAGGTGCTACCCAGACAACATGGGGTTCATGTTTAGGAAAGGGACTAGTAAGGGATGAATTGTTTTTTTTAAAGCAGAACTCTGCTTTCATGGACCCTGAGGTTCCTGTGATGAATCCTTTGAGGAAGTTTTTTTTTTCGGGCACAGGTATCAGTCCTGGACCTGTGTAGTGAAAAGTCTGAGTAGGTGGAGCAAATTAAAAGCAGGATTGGTGGCTTTTTCAGATCCCTTGGTAAAAAGAGACAATGTGATAAATATGTTAACATTCAGAGATTGTGCAGAAGGCTTGACCAACTTGTGTCAGGAAAGGTAACCCAGAGGAGATTACCAAGTTAAAACTCCTTTTGAAAAAAAGCTAATTTTGAAAGAAAACTGGCAGGCCTCTTTCGTTCTGGAAAGGGACTATGGGAATTACCACTTGTCTGACCCTTACCAGAATAGCAAACAGGACTCAGTAGTTGAGTCTGTGGAGGGTCTGTTTGACAGTACAGGTTCCCTAGTTAAGTCCAGGGCAGGAATCCTGGTTGTTGTCAGAACTGGAAGAAAATCTCTTGCTCAAGACTAGGTGGAGTATTTTTTGAGAACCACACCAGGTTTGGGAAATGTTTCACATTCTTCTGTGGATTTTAAAGGACCAATCACAGCACGGTTTGTCATGCTATAGATAAGCTGACCACCAAGAAATAGCCTGGGCCAGATGGACTGACAGATGAGTCTTATAAAATGTTTAAAATGCATCCTGGCCTCTTGGTTAGCATAGATTTCAATAACTGTCCTTCATACGGTGATTGGTTGTGATTCACCTGTCAAAGGGGAAGGATTCAAGAATTGGGAACTGGTGCCTAATTAGCCTTCCCAATGTCGACAAAAAAATCCTAGTAAAATTTTTCTTCTGGCGCTTGTCAGTGGCAGGTGACCTTTTGTCCAACAATCAGCACTGCTTGATTGAAGGTAGAAGCCTTCTTCTCAGCGGTTTTAGCCTACTGGGAAACCTTTGAGAGATGCAGGGCTGCTGGTTGGAGGAAATATTTGCTGGCATTGGACTAGGTGAAAGCTTTTGATCAGATGAATCATGAACATTTCTGATTGCTGCTTGGCAGATATAACTTACAATCTAAATTTATTGATTGGCTAAAAGTCCTCCATAAATGGGGCAGAAAGCTTCCCACTTGTGAATGGTTGAATTGGTAAATAATGGTTGAATTGGTAAAAAAAGTGAGCTCAGGAGTGCATAAAGGATGACCAAGAAGTCCCCTGCTATACATGTTTGCAACCGACCCCTTCATTCGAAGGCTAGAGAGTGGACTAGAGATGGTAGTCTTAAAGATTGAACAAGCATTCACAGTATGTAGAGGCTTCAGGTTCAAAGATCAACTGTGACAAATGTGGTTAGGGAAGGTAAGCATTTTGATCTCCAGAAAACCTTTCCAGAATCTCAGGAGGAAGTTAAAATTTTAGGAATTTGATTTTTGCCAGGTAATTATAACATGCCAAATTAGGAAAGTAAGCTGGAAATTGCAAAAGCCAAGATGGTAGGGGTGGAAGGGTTGACCTGATCAAAACGTACCTGGTTCTGATATTCTTGTATGTTTTGTTTGTCAGCTTCGTCTGTCTTTTGCCAGCCTCCCTGTACACCAGGATATACAGCTGCTTCTTCTCTGGGGAAACAAGATGAATCTGGTGAAGTGGAATGTGACCTTCCTATTCACGGGGGAGGGTGGTCTAGGTATGGTCAACCCGGTGTTGTTCTTGTTGTTCTTGTTTATTGAGTTTAATTTTGGTTTGCTGGTAGAGAACATGTCTCTATTGTCTTTCAGTACACCTCAGATAAGCTTGGACCCAGAGAACTCACTAATATTTCTGCACCAAGCTAATATTTGGCTTCCTCTTTGCATAATACAGTTTCAGGGTAGCTTGAAGATGCAGCAATTATTAGTTTCCCAAATTACTCTTGAGCCCATCTGGCTATGTCTGTTGTAGTAGCATGACAGTTTTTTAACCTCCCTGGCGGTATAAATACTGCGTATTTTTAAATGTAAAAAGCGGTACATTTAAAGCCGAACGCTCGCACAGAGATACCCAGCCGGCATCTGAGGCCCCTCGCCTTATGTCCCCAACGTTCACACTCCGGGGACGCAGATGCCAGGGGAAGAAGATGTCGGGCACCACCGGAGGATGCTGCGAGAACCGCTTACCAGGTAAGCTATATAAACTCCCTGGCAACTCCACCCCAAATGTGGCTCGGGGTCACTGCTTTTGGTACTGAGAATTAACCCGAAGCCACACTTGGGATTACCGCCTAAAAACTCAAAGATCATGCATAATCAGTAGCGGTCTCTGCCCCTGGCCTTTGATGTACAGAGCTTTCTCCTGACTCACTATATCTTTTACAATGGTAATGACTGTAGATCAGTCTTGAGAGATCATTTTCCAACAGCACAAAGTGGTCAGCCAAGACCGATCTTTGCTTGAAAAGTCCGAGCCTGTGGTGGAAGTTTCTTTTATACCCAGTCTTGATACCTAGTACCAGCTAACCTGCTGAGAAACTGTAAAGAATGTTACTTGTATAAACTTAACTGTCTTATTTTGCCTCTGTCCCAACATTTTTGGAGTGTGTTGCAGACATTAATTTTTAATTTTGTCAATGTTTACCAGATAGAATTGTTTATCAGTGAAAACACTAAAAATCTTTCATCATTTTGCCTGGTAAATAAAGGTTCAAGTACATTACCAAATTGTAGATTTAACATATTTTTATTGCATTTTTAAAAAGTACCCAACTTTTTAAAAATGCATTTGTAGAAAGTAAATACCAGCACTAAGAGCAAAACAGGTGTGCAGCATGTGTATTAATATGAGGAGAGTGCAGAATGGAATCAAGAATGAGCATTACTGGTGTGAAACTGCACTGAACTGGGGAGAAAAACAAGTATTAATGTAAAAAGTCAGTCACCATTTATGCCGTCATGCACAGCTGTGGTAATTTCAGGAATGGATGTATAAAAAACTCAAGTATCTGGTGGTAATTATACGTTTAGCCCTACAGGGCTTTAAGATATGCTAACCCTTGATAACAAATATAGAAAATAATGACAGAGAAATAGAAGGGTTTTTGGCAAATAATATGAACCTAATAATAAATCCTTCACAATTAAATATATGCCTTGGTTTTAGGCTGACGCCATCACTATGAATCCATTGAACCTTACCTCGGCTGTGGCAGTTCTCTCCTGCTACACAGTACCTGCTACTAGGTCCCTATATACACTGGGGCTCCAGTACCATACCTCTCCTACTTGGAGGTCTCCACCTCTCTCTTCCGAACTCTGCAATAATGATAGCTCATCCTGTACACTCTGCATGGTCAATATACTGACGGTTACTCACCTCGTGACTAGGTAAACGTACCAATACCCCTGAGGAAGCCTAAAAACGGGCACATTTTGTGTACTGATTAACAGTGGCATCCAAGATAGTGAACCATGACATAAACATTCTCAAGCCTAATTGTTCTTCAGCAAAAATTCAATCAGGAGGTATGAGGTGTAATTTGTCCTTTCCCCACATGCTTCTTAAATTGCAGGCCAATCTTGCACAATGACGAAATTGTATTTTTTCCATTGATGTCAAATTAAATATAGGTTTGCCAGTTTCTTATTTTCCAGGGACATGGAACAAGAATGAGCGATGCAGTTTTACAAGACATCTCATAATTTGCTGAGATTAAGTACCTTTAGACATAACACACACATTTTAGGTTTAAGGAGGGATACTTGGCTGGGGCATGGGCTTTCGGCTACGAAGTTTAAGACCATTTAACTCAAAACACGTGTCCCTGATGCTGTCACTAAGAAGCTAGCTGAATTACGCTGAGCATGTGCAAAGTTATGATTGTGGGAGATATGGATAGACTGTAATTACATGAATGGGGCTTGCCTAATACTCCGTCAAACAAAACCAGTAATTAATCCGTTACTAGGAGTACAGTATACAAACAGAGAACCTGTTTTCATGGCAAATATTTTAAAAAGCTTAACTGTTGTTTGGAGGATTTAATAAGCTAATAAATGTGTAATGTCTCCAAGGAGAAACATTGGCACTGACAAGGTTGTAAAGTTAACCTTTCCTGACAAACAATGGGGGCTTGCATTGTGAAAATATTAGTTGTTATGCTGAACCACTGACAATGTGCAAGTAGATTATGAAATTCCTGTCTGCATATTTGTGTGGATATGTGGCTCAGGGAATTGAAGATTAGAAAGATAGCCAGGCAACTAGCATCCTCAGAACAGTGTCAGAAATAGTGGTTTCCCTAAGGTAGTGAGGCTTAGATGCTCAGATCAAATTTGTCGGAAAACTTGACAGGAACTCTAACTTTCCCAAATAAGCTTAACTTATGATTTTTTAAGCTGAGAAATAGACAAAAAAAAACAAAAACAAATGCACTTTGTTTTTTTTTGTCAGAGCTTTAACATTTTCTATTTTTCTAAACTGTACTGTAATTGTTTCTATCAATGTGCTCCTTTTGCTGAAAGTGCAAAAGGAGCAGAAGGCTGGAGAGGCAGGTTTTTTTTTAACTCCTTCTGTCTGTGATCACTATAATTGGATATGATGGTTCACAAAACTGGTAACCATGCTGACTGGTTCCTTACTATTGGTCTAAAACAGCTGTCAAAAACAACATGCTGTGCGAAAGTAATATCCATTTGTACTGTAAGGGAACATTCTATTTAACATCATGACTAAAAATAATTAATGAAAGAACATTATAAGCATGTGATTGAGATATAAACAAATAATACAAATATATTAAGATAACTTTTCTGGCCAAATAAAATGGGTTTTTAAATACAACTAGTCAGTTTAACATAATGAGCTGATTTATTAAAGATCTCCAAGGCTGGAGAAGATACTTTCATCAGTGAACCTGGGTGAACCAGCAAACCTGAAATAGATCTGGTCTAGGATTGAAAACATTTGCTAACAAATAGCAAATGACTATTAAGAAATTATTTCCAGGTTTGCTGGATTACCCAGGTTCACCAATAAAAGTGTATTTATTCCAGCCTTGCAGAGCTTTAATAAATCAAGCCCAATGTGTCTTATATTTAGTTTTTTTGTCCTTAGCATTTACATTGCAAGGTTATCACCATTTAAACCAATATAAGCATGCTTGCAGATAAGGTAGAGGGAAGCTAAAATGTAAAAAAAAAAATTCCACAGTGTACTGCTGCTCCTTTATTGTACAGTCAATTACAAGCAGTGGTAGATTCAGAACCAGGGTAGTTGGCACAACTGCAGAAAAACTTACATGGAGGTTACAGGAATAGTTAAAAGCATAGCAAAGTTGCCTGAATAACAAGCATTGTTGAACAGTCTAAAACCTTGTCAGGTAAACCAAGATTACATAAATGAATATAACTTTGTATTTAAAGTTTTTGAAGTTCACTTAGAGTTAAGATTTAAATGTTTCCCCATGTTGGGGAAATGGTAATTTATTCCTTAACTAATTGATAAAAATTCCAACATGATTTAAACTAGAATTCAAATGTAACAAAAAGTAACTTTAAATGTTGGAGAGATACTGCAGGAAAGTTGAGCTTTGAAAACACCACACTAGGTGGATCAGTGTATTCAAACCATGTTACTGTTTCTGACACCAATATTGTGTCTCCCATACACAGTCAGGGGGACTGACATTTGCAGCATGTTCACAGTCAGGTCCCAGCAAGAAACATCTTTTATATCTTCTGTTCAACAGGCAGAAAATGTATCTCAGAGAAGAAAAATATGTGTTAGAAAATAAACAAGGTAATCTGGTAATATACTTGATGCATGTTTAATCCAAGAGGTGAGAGATACACATTCTAATGAGTTCAACAGTCCTGCTTGTATTTGGTGAGTTTGGGACTGTCCATAATGGAAACTTGACAAGTTGTCATCTGCAAATTGAATAACATTCTTCCTCACTTTACTCCTCCACCAATTGCAAAGAACTGTAGCTTCAGATACACACACAATTTTTGTGTGTGGGATTCAGTACAAAATTCTGAAAGTAAAAATCTAGCTTTTAACAACACCTGAACACAATAGCATGTTCAATAGCACAACAGAATAGCAAAAAAAAAAAAACAATAAAACACATAGTATTCTCATATCTGAAAGAAGTCCCATTCCTGTGACTTTACCACATTTATTTATTTGCCGCATCATATTTTCATGCCTAAATAATAAAAAAATAAATGTACAACCTAGTATAATTAGTGTTGCAAAAATGATTAAGTAGCACTAGAAAAAAAGAGTTATAACAACCAGAGTCAAACCTGCATTGTGAAAAAAAGAAAGATGTTCGTTACCAAGACCTAAACGGAAATATGCAATAATTGCTTATACTCATATGCATGAAAGTTAAAAAATAAGTCAATGTCCAAAAATTTATAATTTCTTTCTACCAATAAATAAAAGATGCAACATTACCTTTTTTAAAACACTCAGGCTAACAAGGATCACATTCCATCTCTACCCACAGATATAGACAGTGGTGAAACATGTGTCCTCCATATGACTGTCCATTTGATCAGTCATAATTTTTTTAGGCACAGCCCCAAAGACCAAGTAGAGGGACAATGAGGATTGGATTGTCAACTTCATTAAGTATTTTCCAAGACTGGTTGGCTTGAAAGCATCAGCCTACTAACAATTATTTTTCTTAAGTCGTTTGGTATGTCTGTCGTTATTTTTTTTCTTGCATATGAATATAATTTGTGTCCTTTAAAGAAAACCTTTTTGACACAGCTGTCAATGGGAATGGGGGACTGTCAGTGTTAACATAAACCATCTCTATCTCTCTCCAGGGTTCACTGAAAACCACAAATCCCATCTACAAATACTATAAACATATGGGTCCTACCAACCTGCCCCTTTGCCAGTGTAATCAGAACCCCCTCCCTCCTAATTTCCACTCCATCTGTTCCCAGCATCATTTCATGTTATTATACAGTAATAGCCATGTTTGCAAATCTTGTGTTCATAAAATCACTACTCATTTCCTCCACTGAGGCTGGCCAGATGTTTTAAAGAGACACACCAGCAACAATCCAGAAACAGGGCCAGAATTTAGGACTGAACACTGGAAAACAAACTATATCAGGTTTATTCCTAAAACACTAGCCATAGAGTCATAGAGTATTTTTAAAGTGGAGGGTTTAAAATGCACCTCTAGGTAAAGGTTTTTAGGTCTGGGTACCCATACTAGCAGTATTTAAATTCAATTTTAACTCACTTTAAACTTAAATAAAGCAAACAAGATACATGCAACTATATTTATTTTTGAAATATAAGCTTCTGTTTCCCCAATGATATTGGGGCCAGAATTTCCCTGACTAAACCCCACCAACCGCCATCTGAGACTGTCCTTACAAGTCACTGAAGAAGGACAGATCCCTAAACAGCATGTTGGCAATGCCAAATCCCATATTTTTATATTTTACAAACCAATGGTAAATAGTTATTAGCAGCTTTTTTTTAAGTTAGAAACTCACAATGGTGTGCCCTTTGAACTGAATTGCTGCTCTGTACCATTTTGTCAAACTTTATGTTTAATCCTCTGCAACTTTAACTAAGGTCGTTTTTCTTACAGATAAGAACCTGGTGTGCAAAACATGCAGTAGTATGGTATGCTTTAGACCAGTATAAAAAAAGGAGAAAGAAGGTATAGTGTTATATATATATATATATATATATATATATATATATATATATTATATATATATATATATATACACACACATACATACACACACAAGGTCAGGTACATAATCACATTGTGAAGTTAGTAAAGCAACATAAGGCGAAAAAAATCATGTGAGGTATACATGGAACAGCAATAACTATAGATTACAATGAATTGGTACCAAGTACTATGAGAAAATAGGTAACTAACTGCTCATTACATAATTGCGTATTATTGGTTCACATACAAGTATTGTGAACAGGACAACTACAGCTGACAAACAAAAATCTGTTTCCTTAAGTTTTCCTGCACTGATGGCACTGTTCTTAGGTCTTGCTTGCTACACTAAATATACGTTGAGACGTTCCTGCTGCCTGCTCCCTGGAACTGTACCAGATGTCCGTGGGTGCTGTCCGCAGATGCTGTGTGAGGAAGGCTAACGTGTGTGAAACGAAATATAACTTTTGAATTTTTGATAATCTGCCACTCCTCAGGTCTGGAGGTTGCCAATTTTTGAATGTCAACTGTAGTATAGCTGGACACAGAACTCCTACTGTAATTTGGAGTAATGTTTACTAGAGTACCATGTTCTCATAGTACATGGTACTAATCTTTTCTATTGTTGTTGTATGTATACCTCACATGATTTTGTCCCTTTATGTTGCTTTATCACTTCACAATGTAATTATGTAACTGACTTAGTGTGTGTGTGTATATATATAACCTTCTTTCTCCTTTTTTATAATTTGACTCACTACTACTAAGGGGGTGGCCCTTGATCCAGTTAGCTATAAGGGAATACCATAACCTACTTTTATATATTTACACATATGCTATAGACCATCTGAAGACAGAGTGACCAAAGTAAGTGAGATGTGCATGTTCACACCGTTTGCAGACAGGTTTATAGAATATAATCTATAGAGGTGCCTGGATCTTTATGGAATTAGTGTCCTGTTCAGGAAAAAAAAAAAAAGAAAAATTACTTTTAATCCGATAAGGTAAATATTTAATGTTCACTTTTTGTAGTAGCAGACTACTGTTAAAATACTGCTAAAATAAGCGGTATTAGTCAGAAAAAATACATACCTTCTTTCCATCCTCTTTACCAGAGATGAGACTTAAGGTGGGTCTGAACTCAATAAATACTTTTTTTTTCATCCCTTACAAAACATTTTGAAATGCACATTTCGTCTATGCAGAGTCCTAAACAGCCTACTGAGTTGGATCAGTGAGGTGCTTTGTGGCAACGAACTACGTGCATTACCACAATCGATTGCCAATAACTGTCATTTTACCTTATCATCCTAGTGTTTCCTGGCACATTAAAATGGTTACTGGGCAAGCATGCATGGGTGGAAAGTAGGAATAAAAAATAACAACCGTTCTGGACATGAATATACTCAATCTATACAAATTCTTCAATAAGCTTATATGGACTGCTAATAACACTGGGGAACAATTTTGAACACATTTTTTGTTCACTTCAATTTTTAAGTTTATTTACACTAAAATAAGTATGCTGATTCTGAAAGTGCAATTCATTTTTTTCTATCACGTCAGGCTTTTTCTCTACCGCTTATATTGATGCCACTACTGTAGCGCGGATTTGTATAGGCTATTCATTTACATGCAAGACATTAAGGTCAGAGGTTGTGAGCTGCTTTACGTAGTGAATAAGCAAAATTTATTTTTCTACTTACACATGTATTTCCTTTCTTTCAGATCATGTCTGGCTCTGCTATTTCACCATTCCCGGTCAAAGGGTGAACATCAGCACATTTGTAGAGCGAGCCTATTTGGCATATTTCAAAGTTAAACTTGGTGATCAAGATCAGTCTTGGGCCCCTCATAAGGTGTGAAAACAGTGTGTCAAGGTTTTACGGATGTGGACAAAGGGAACACGTGATAAGATGCCATTAGGTATACCTATGGTTTGGCAAGAGCCATGAGATCATTTCAGTGACTGTTACTTTTGTATAGTGAAAACTTCAAGATATAACAAGAAAAATAAATGTAACATAGAGTATCCTAATCTACCATCGGCTACACACCCAGTGGCTCATTTAGATGAAATCTCAGTGCCGGTTTTGGTTACACTAACCTCTCTTAAAGTACATTATTATGGTAATGAACTAGGTGAAAACAATGATGAAGAGTTTGAAATTGGATTCTGTTCATAAGGGATTTAATCAGCATATGGCACGTGATTTGGGACTATCGAAGAAGGCTTCAGAACTCCTAGCGTCAAGACTGGGTAAGAAACACTTACTTGAGAAGGAATGAAGGTATCGTACTTTTGAACATGAGAAATTGCATTTCTGCAGTACTTTAGAACTGACAGTGGCTCTGTTATCTGTGCATGTTAGACAACAGAGCTCATGAGAGGCTTTGGGTGGAAAGGAATTGGCTTCCAAGATCTGCCCTAAAACTAGGTGATCCAAACATTCTCTGAGCTACTTGTTGATAGAAAGAATATTATATTACCGCCTCTGCACATGAAACAGGGTCTGATGAAGCTGTTCATTAAAGCTTTGCAAACTGAAGGCGACTGTTTCAAGTACCACATTTTGGCATTTCATAGCCTGTCATTTGAAAAATAAAGGCCGGTCTGTTTGATGGTCCACAGATTCGGCAATAATGTCAAAAAAAATGCTTGGCTATCATTTAAAGCGATTGTCAAGGACTTTCTAGGAAACACACAAGCAGATAATTACACAGAAATTGTCCAGAAACTCTTGGAGAGCTACAAAACGCTTGGTTGCAATATGAGCATCAAGGTGCATTTTCTGCCATCTTTGTAACTTCCTGTAAAACCTTGGTGCAATCAGTGATGAGCAAAGTGTACGATTCCACCAAGATTTGAAGGTCATGGAAGGATGGTATCAGGGTAGATGGCATATACATATAATAGCTGACTATTTTTCAAACATCTGGCAGGATTGTCCTAACACTGAACACTCCAGGAAAAGCTATAAGCGTAAATTTTTACCTTAACCTTTACCCGAATAATTTTCAAATGTTTTATTGTAAAAAAAATGTCAGAGTAAATCTTTAACAATAAACAGTACATTTTTGAACAAAAGAAATTTAAATAAACAGTACCAGAAGAGCTTACAATTTAGGAGGTGGGGGAAGTACCACACAATAGGAAAAAGGGATATAGAATGGTGGGTGAGTATTAAGGATTTTAGGAGACAGAAGAATATGGGTAGGCAAGTTTGAAAAGATGGGTTTTGAGTGATCGAAACTGGAGGAGGAAGACCATTCCAGAGAGTCGGGGCAGCCGAGTGAGTTTATAAGTAGTAAGAAATATCTTAGGGGGAGAATATAAGACAAGTCAGGGTGGACAGATAGATTTGAGTATCATCAGCATATGGATGGTACTGTAAACCAAAGGAGGATATGGGACCAACAAATGAGGAGGTGTACAGAGAAAAGAGAACCAGTCCAAGGACTGACCCTTGGGTAACACCAACAGGGAGGAGAGTGGGAGAAGAGGAATTACTATTGAAAAAAACCAAGAGAGAGCAGTGTCACTGATACCAATGCAGTTCATGATTTGGATTAAAATGGGGTGATCAACAGTGTCAAAAGCAGAGGAAAGATCTAGGAGGAGGAAGGAAAAGTTGCTTTGATACTTGGATCTGATGAGGTCATTGGCCTCTTCAGTAAGGATGAATGAAGTGGCCCATTGAGCAGAGACATCATGTCTGATTTTGTCAATTGTATCTCTAAAGCAGGTGGCAATGTCTTGGGCAGGGAAGGGGGGAGTGGGGAGCAGGGTTGGGTTTTAGGAGGTAGTCAATTGTTGAGAAGAGGCTGTGTAGGTTGGATGTTTGAAAGCAAATGACAGCGGAGAAATAATTTGGCTTGGTGACAGTGAGTGTCAGTGTTAAAGTGTTGTAGTTTGGCTTAGTAGTCCATGATATCAGCACGAGAGAGCAATGTCACTGATACCAATGGAGTTCCTGATTTGAATTAAAATGAGGTGATCATTGTCAAAAGCAGAGGAAGGATCTAGGAGAAGGAGAAGGGAAAAGTTGCATTGAGACTAAGTTCTAATGAGGTCATTGGCCACTTTAGTAAAGGCTATTTCAGTGAAGTGGGTGGGTCTTTTAGAGACAAGGTGCTCAAGAAGTTTGGAACCATTTGAAAGAATGGAGATAGAATGGTAGCTAGAAAATAGGGAGGATTTTTTCAGGATATGGAGAATAATGACATGTTTGAAGGTGGAGGGGTAGATACCAGTAGAAAAAAGGTAGGTAAGGTAGTTTGGTTAAGGCGGGGGCCAGGGTGAAGGAGTAGGCACAGAGTAGATCAGAGGTAATTCGGTCAAGCGGACAGTAGATGGAGATGATGAGTGGAGATTTGATCCAGAGTAACAGGGCTGATGGAGGTTAGCGATATGGCTTATGAAACAAGTGGCTCTGAATACGTGGGGTTAATAAACACAGTTGTGTTTTTAAGATTTTGCTTATGGTAGTTTTTGAGATTGTGTTTTTGGGAATTGTGTTTCTTGAGACATTTAAATGTTGAGTGATTGTAAATCTTGTGTTTTTATCATCTCTATTAGCCTATAAATACTTTTCATTTATCAGTTATTTTTTAAACAAGTTTTTATCTCTTTTCTTCTCTTTTCTTTTTGACCACTATTTAGGGGAGTGGTCAATGATTCACAGGGTATATAAATTTTGGGTAAACTCACCTTTAAGCTTGCTTACTTGTGGAATCTTTAGTTGAATCTTTAAATAAACTACAAACTGTAAGTACCCTTTATGTGGTCAAGTTGCTTGTCTGGAATCTCGCTTTAGAGATCAGGAGGACCACATTGCAACATTGAAATCACTGCATTGCCTTTAGACGGGTCTCCTGCTCACTGAGCAGGTAGTTAAAGATGTAGAGGGTGGAGAGGTTAATCGGGATGAACATGTATGAAGCTGGGTGACTGTAGTTAGAGGGAGTGGTAGGGGCTCCCAGAAAAAATGGCCAGCCCTGTGTTTGAGCACCCTAACAACTTTGCAAAGTTATGTGAAGATGTGCAGGTGGCAAACCCAGTGGTGGCAACCCAATGTATTACTGCTACCCCTAAAAGCCAGGAGAGCAGCCTATCCAGTAGGGGTAGGGAAGAAAATGCAGAAAGGCATAAACAAATGATTGTCATAGGGGAATCTATGATGTGTGGCCCGGATCCCTTCAACCGAATGGTTTGTTGTATCCCTGGTGTCAGGGGTCGGCATGTGGTGGACTAAGTGGACAAATTACTGGAAGGGGCTGGGCATGACCCAGCAAGTCTTAGTCTATGTTGGAACCAATGACAGGATATATGGAAGATGGGGGATCCTTAAAAAACAGTTTGAAGAACTGGGCTTCAAGTTGAGGGAAAGGGCCTCCAAGGCTATATTCTCTGGAATATTGCCTGTGCCATGCATAAACACAGGAAAGGCAGCGGGAGCTTAGACAGCTTAAACGCATAGCTTAAGTCCTGGTGAAAAAGGTAAGGTTTTGGGTTCCTAGAGCACTGGGCTGACTTTTTATTTGGTTACAACCTATATGCAAGAGATGGTTTGCACCTAAATGGAAGAGGGTCTGCTTTGCTAGTGGAAACATTTATGGGAATGATGGAGGGATATTTAACTAGGACAGAGGGGGGTGGGACAGTAGAATATGGTGGCAGAAAGGTCTGACGGGGTCAGCCACCAGTGGAGGGTGGATTGTGGATAGTTGGGGGGATATAATTTTAAAGCATCAGTTTATGGATATAAGTTTAAAGTATACGTTTAAAGTATATTGAGTTACACAATAGGGAGTAACCTGTGTTACACAATAACACTGGATTGTGCGGTACTAATTGTTCTGAAAAATATTGCTGGCACATACAGTGGTTAAAAGAGTCTGTTCACCAATGCTAGAAGTCCGGCAAACAAAATAAGAGAGTTGGAAGCCCTAATGAGTGAAGAGCTTTATGACTTAGTTGGTATTACTGAATCCTGGCTACGTTTTTCACATGACCAGCTGTCAATATTCCCGGTATTTGGCTCTCATTTGTAAAGATTAAATAAAATGAAAAGGTGGTGGTGTCTGTCCGTATGTATGTATGTATGTATGTATGTATGTGAGAGGTGATCTGAAAGTGAATGTGAAAAAAGAAATTGTTGATGGAGCATCTGAGGAGGATGGGTGGAGTTGCATATGGGGATGCATAATAATTTCCCCTAGAAAATAATATAAGTGATAGTCAGCATGGATTCAAGAAAGACTGAAAACAAATTTACAAAGTAAACAGGTAGACAGTGGAGTAATAGGTATTATAGTGTACTTGGACTTTGCCAAAGCATTTGACACCATACCCCACAGACGGTTTATATGCAAGTCAGGGTCTATAGGTTTAGAAAATTCAATCTGTAAATAGATAGAGAACTGTCTGAAAGACTGCATCCAGAGTAATGATTAATGATTTATAATCTGAATGGTTTAAGGTTATTAATGGTATACTCCAGGTTTCAGTGTTGGGACCTTCAATGTTTAACATCTTTATAGATGATATAGAGTTTGGGATTAAAAGTACAATTTCTGTGTTTGCAGATGACACCAAACTATGCAATGGAACCATACAGGTGTCTATATTCTACAAGCAGACCTGGATGTACCGTTTGTTTGGGCAGCTAAGTGGCAAATGACATTTAAATTGACAAATGTAAAGTTATGTACTTGGGGGCTTACAACATGCATGCTTCATACTGTCTAGGGGGAATACAGTTGGGGTAGTCAGAAATAGAAAAGGATCTGTGGGTTTGAGTAGATCAGAGACTTAATAATAGTACCACGCAATGACAAGCTACAATATCTAAAGCTAGTAAAATATATTCTTGTATTAAAAGAGGAATAGACTGCAGAGATGGAGACATAATCCTGCCCCTGTACAAAGCATTGGTCAGACCTTATCTGGAATATGCAGTCCAGTTTTTGGCACCAATTCAAAAAAAGTCATTGTGGAATTGGAAAGAGTGCAGAGAAGGGCAAGTAAACTAATAAAAGGAGCTCAGCTTTGAGGAGAGATTAGCTGAACTGAATCTATTCTCCCTTGAGAAGAGACGTTTAAGGGGGGATATGATCATCCTGTATAAATTACTAAATGGAAAGAGAACTCCCTTTCCAATTATTCACTTCAAGGGGAGCAGGTGTGGGGTTTAGGAGGGAGTCAATTGATGAGAAGAGGCTGCGTGGTTTGGAAGCTTGAGGGAATATAACAGCAGAGAAATAATTTTGCTTGGCAAAAGTAAATGCAATGTTAAGGTGTTCATGAACTGCAAAGCCAGACTAGAAGTCAGCACTGAGGCCAGATTTCCTACACTTGCATTCAGCTGTACCAGCAGTTTTTGAAAAGTGGTCCAAAAATAGGGAAACTGGGCCAAGGGGCAGCAGACAAAAGCAACAATGAGGGGTAGGGGTGGAAAAAATGTATGGAATGAACTTTAAATGAGAGAGGCCAGGGTAGAAAGGACCCTGTATGTACAGTTAGGGGAAAGAATGAGACTCACCGCCTACTCTTTTGCCCAGTCTGGGGGTATGTGTGAAGTCCAGACCAGAGTCTAAAGTAGAAAGCCAAGTGTCAGTGAGAGACAGGAAGTTCAGAGATTTAGAGAGGAGAAGGTTGTGGATAGAGGTTAGCTTATTGCAGATTTAAAAAAAAATTTTAGAAATGAAGAGTAAAACAAAGCTCTGCAGAAATCATCAAATGTCATAGGAAGATTTCCTGACAACTGTAAGTAAGAAACCAGACAGCATGATCTGTGTAGAAGAAAAGTCAATCTATATAAATAAATACTTCTGTAGCTTGCCATGTATAAACATCATAAATCCCATCTTTCATAAGACATCATTCGGCCATTATTTACTTTAAAGATTCATATGATTCAATATTTAAACATTTGTGTTGATCCTCCAGTGTACAATAAACAGACAGCTAATGCATGGAATTATTTTTGTTTTAATAAACACTAATTTTTTTCTTCCTCAGAAAACTGTGTGGCTGTATTGGGTATCTAAAATTGTGAAAGTGTCAGACATGGCAGACTTACCAATTGCAATAGAATTATGGGAAAATTGCTAAAATTTCAAGGGCTGATTGAAAGTTGGTTTACAAAGCAGTTTGGAAAGGGATAAAAGTTTTCAATTTCTCATACAACTATAGAAACCCAAATCTCCTAAAGCTGATGGTTTTTAAAGGTGAATTGAACAATCTTTTTCCTTACAATATTGGCTTTATGTAAAAGGACATCTGAAGGACATCTAAATCTGAACTAAAAAAAACACTAAATTCACACATATGTATAACAGCTGTTTTATTCACCAAAGGATGGGCATTTCTGTTTATCCAGTCCTAAAAGTTACACAGTCAATACCCTACCACCATTGGGAAAATTTACCTCCTAAAGCGTGCTCATATACTCCATGAGACTATAGCCCCCCCCATCCCCCCCTGCTAAATACACACCATGCTCCTCCCCACTTTTTTTCTTCACTGTTCCCTCCTCCTCCTAATAGAAAAATGTTTTGACCTCTATGAGGCCAAAAAACTGTAATGTCTCTTCTTTACAATCTAATATGAATGCTGCAGCCAGACTCATCTATCCTTCACACTGCTCCATTTCCACTGGATCTCTTTGTAGTTCTCTCCATTGGCTTCAATTTCACCTTAGAACCATATTTAAGCTCCTGTGCTTTGCCTTCAAATCCCTACACAGTTATTGTCCCACTTACACTTCTGACCTGGTAAAAAAATACTCCCCCAGCCTCTCTCTCCGCTCCTCCGATGACCTAAAACTGGCTTCCTCACTCATAACCTCATCACACGCGCGGTTACAAGACTTTTCTGGAGCTGCCCCAATTCTCTGGAACGGTCATCCCCGTCCTATTCGATTTGCTCCTACTATCTGCTCTTTTAAAAGATCACTCAAAACTAATTTTTTCAAACTTGCCTACCCATCTTCTTCTGTCTTTTGAAACTGTCACTACTTCCCACCACTACATATCCCCTTTCCTATTGTGTGTTAATTCCTCCACCTACTAGATGGTAAGCTCTTCGGGGCAGGGTCCTCTGCGCCAGTGTCACTGTCTATATTTGTTTGTCATTTGCAACCCCTATTTAATTGTACAGTGCTGTGTCAAATGTTGGTGCTATAAAAATCCTGTTTATTAATAATATTAATATTAATAATAATAATAATCATAATAATGTTTGCACTTCTGATACTTTTACATTTCTATTTCATGGAATTATATACCAAAAATACTTATTCTTGTTATTTTTTTCATTGTATGGTATTGGTTTCTTGAATGTCTAATTTAAAATATAACATTTAAAAAAAAAGTTTTACACAGCTATGTTGGTGACCTTACTTTAATGTTCTGCAGAAAAGCAATAAATCTAGGTCACCTGCCCAGCTCCAGCCTTTGAAGTCTGGTGTTGGCCAGTGTTTCACCAGGGTTCCTCCATAAGTTGCTAGGGTAGGAGAAAAGTTTAAGTTTAGGTTTACCTTTAATATCTTATTGCTCTACAGTTATTTGAAATGTGGAATGTTTAAAAGCAGAAGAGGGCATCTTTGGTATGACTCTTTCATGGTGGGCTTCCGGGCTACATAAAGTGTACCATGCAACATGTGCCATGGTTCTAGAGAAATTGGTGGCCATGGTAAATGGTGGTCATTTGTTCATGAGAGAAAAACATAGAAACTACCACTACTGATTTCTGATATATTGTTAGTTGCCTGCCTGTCAAGCTGATCCTTTTTACTTCACATTCCTAAATTATTGAACTGAAATAAATAGACAGTGTATTGAGTCTAGAGCATAAGCATGACAACCAGGGAACTAGCATTTTCAGATGGAGATCAGCAAAGGCAGACCCCATTTTTTTTTAAAAAAAGTTTTACTCCAATGTAGATAAGGTAAACCCTTCAGGGCTTTGGAGCTGCCATGAATGGTGGATTGGATAGGCATTTCATGGATTGAAATGACTTTCTGTCAGCATTTACTTTGTAACAAGCCTGCTAACAGCTGAAACGACCTTGGAGAATTAGAAATTTGGAAGCCTTTCCCTGGGAAACAGATCTCAATTTCAGGGTTTTCACTTGTATCAGAAATTTGAATGAAAAATAAGTACAAAAAATTGAATGTGTTGGGAAAACAGCCGGTAATATTTTTTTTTTACATTTATAGGGTCAGTCCAACCAAAACTGATATTTCAGTATTTTTTGAAGCTCACACAGAACCCACTGACCGTTACACTTGCTTTACCTATTATGAATCTTCTGGATTAAACATTTATTGTACAGCATATTATGGGTAAGACCTAAAACTACCAAATGGATCAATTAATTATAGCAGAGCGATTTAACTGTTGGAGCACCCAGGAGACATCAAGCACCAACAAGTGAATTCCAGGCTCCACCTATAAATTAACATTTGCTTTTGGGTGGATCTACACTTTAAAGGGTTTACAACTTTAAATGATCCCTCTTTAAAAAACTGGCAATCAGGCCCGTGTTTACTGCAGATAAAGACAGGGTTTGTCCTTTTTGCAATAACTTTTCTTACCTGCCTGATCAACGACCAGCTGTCAAAGGATTGCCATCAATCTCAGATTCCTTTGCATATGCTGGGAATGAATGAACTCCTTTATGCCAAAAATCATCTCCAGGAACAGATGAAGGAAGAAGATGTTGTGCACCCAGGGATGAAACGGGGACAGGTGCATAATGCAAGTATTGTTCCACTTTAAAATTTCTGTGCTGATAGTGAGGCCACTTATCTGTATTTTGCTTACCATGTCACCAAGTCCGTCAGAGCCTGAGGCCCTGATGAAGACTATAAGACTTGGGATTAAGGAATGATGCTAACTTAGCCAGGGGATTAAAATGACAGGCAAACAACTTTACAAAACCCTTTAGGGTTAAGTGATCTACTCTCAGCCATCCTCAAACATGGACAGGGTGGCTCAGACACTAAATCTGTTGCAGTGTCAAGAATTACAGAGTTGCAAAATTTTTTATTTCAACATTTTAGGAACCAGAAATCATAAGAAATACAAATATATTTAAAGACTGTAATAATTTCTAGCAGACATTTTTTGCTTTGGATTCTCAGGACTGAGTTTTTCTTTGAAAGAATATCAGCAACACAAGTGAAGTCCTTGAAGCCAGTCTATCATTGCATAGTAGCCAAATAAAAATGAAGCTCTACTAATTAAAGGAAGATGGAAGTTTAGACAGGATATGTGGAAGGATTAAGATTAGGGCCTAGGATGAATAGGAAACACAAGTCAACTTTTTTTTTTTGAAGTGCAGAAAGTTTTCAGTTTCACGTGTTTTTAAACTTGGGTTGCATGAAGTTCTCCAAATAACTCCCAGTAATGAATAGACGAGAAGTAGGGGGTCTGCTACCATCAAAGCCTCTTGTTATTTTAGGGGGCATGCAGGGGCTTATAGGTTTTAAAGATTATTCCTATAAGGTTTGACATTCCCAAGGGTTTCTTTGTGGGTGTTTTTTCAGTTTACCTTCTAAGTAAATAATCAATTAAATCATAGATTACCAGCAATGGAGTAAAACAATAAGGACTGAAAATCTAGAGAGATATAGGCAAAAAAATATCCCCTTGTCAATTAGAATAACTGCACTCTGGTCAAGGTCAGGGTCTGGAGCTTCAGGAATTTTAGTCTTAAAACTAATTTTAAATAAAAAAAATTTATTAACGTAATAAATTAAAATAAAACTGCCTGATAAAATCCAAAGGTCTGTATTTATGATTTCCAACATTCCTTATCTCACTGTCCAGTAGTTGTTCTATTTCCTCTCTTACAACAAATAACTGCAATAAAAGCCATAACATATTTTATTGAATGTAAATTTTTAGCCAGGTATAGATTTTATATTTGCCTAATAAAACCTAACAATCAATAAAAAAAATTTCACAGAATTCATAAAAATGTTACACAGCGTTCTCTGTTGTAACATTTAACTGACATAAAAAAAGAGGTGTGTGTGTGTGTGTGTGTGTCAAAAACAAACTACCGCAGACAGACCCAAAGCGTGTTAGCAGGAGATGACCTGTAAAAGAACCTGCCAGAACAAAAACAAAGAACAATACTAGTTTTCCAGACTGTCATCCTCATCTTTCCTCATTTCCAATTTAGAACCAACATATTTCTAATAAATAAGAGATTACTTTCAACAAATATGTTATTACAAAGCTACATAGTCAGAAAGGTTGTTAAAGACATTATGCCATTTGTTTCAAATTTTATCCAATGAATAAATACAGCATGGTATCCCTGGTATAAAATGCAGCAGGTCCTGTTTTTGGCATGCTGCATTGTCAAACGATCAGGCTGCTTTAACACAATGCAGGGTATCAATAATGCAACACAAACGTCTGAGGAAGGCCTAAAGACACTATATAAGATTTATTAAATGTCTTTTTCTAAGACTATCTCAGAAAGAGAAATGACTCGTAAAACATATTGAGTGTATTAAATCTCAGCAGTCACTCTTTTTAAACATGAAACAGACCAATTCCGAGATAAAAATGTCAATCCACAATATCCATTCTGCAGTTTTTACTTGCTAATTAAGGAGGACTCTTTACCTGGAATTCGATGCTGCTTTCCCTGGGTGCATAAAAGACGCATTATTCGGCAAAGTTTATGCTGGGGGCTCTCTGCAGATAAATATAGTATTTAGTCTATACATCTGGGATGAGCACGGCAGGGGTATTTCCTGTTTAATTCTTCATGAATTAAACCTTTGGATAATATAAATTATGGCCGCAGTTGTGGCAGTGACTCGGCAGCAGTTACAACAAAATACACTTTGTCAATGCTAAAAAGCTGGCAACTGACCGGAGGCCTGTGATAATTGGATACAATGCCTTCTTTTTAGTGCCAACATATTTAAAGGGTGAAACATACCTTGTTTTTTTAAAGCAGAATTATCTTAGATGTCATTCAATTCAAAAACAGATATTTCTATTTATGGTTTCAGTGTCTCTGTCATTATATAGAAGAACCTAAACATATATTGACATATATTCCCTCCCTTTAAATATTGGAGGCAAAAGTGTACACATTTAGAAATGAGCTAATTTATTTTAAATCAGTATCCAGGCTAGATAATTACTTTTTTTCCAGCTAGGTAGGTAATGTGTTTTTAAAATGGCACGCTAAGGCATATCTACAGCAGCTGGCAAAGAATCTGTAGGACAGTGCACTACAGAGCACTGGCACAAAGTAATAGTGTGAGTTGTGCTGTCCCGTGTTGCAGGTTTGGTATTTCCTGTACTACTAAATGCTGCCAAAATTCATTAGCTGTTCTAAAACAGAAAAAAACAGTTCACAGAGTGTGTGTTACCAAATACAAGGCTGGACCCCAGGTTGATATATACAAAAAAAACATTCTTTAATTCAGGTATCCACATTGTAATAAGCCATACCACATATGCCAATACAGAACCTATTATCTCCAATTTTGTAGGGAAAGAACAACAAACAGGGTAGCTGGTTACATTATAAAAATATTAGCAAACTTTGTTGCAGATCCCTACCTGCTTCAGTTCTGTAGCTATTGAAAAAGTCAAGGAAAAGGAAATCACCAAAAGTAAGAGCAAAATAATGCCCCTGATTCATCAAGCAGAATCGGATTATCGGTCGCGCATTCGTATTCGCGATCCGAAATCGTACGCGATCGCGCTATTCAGCAACTGAAAAAGATCGCGGCCGGAGCCGCGCATCTCCGGCAGCTTTAGATCCTCCTTAATCGCGCAGCTGAAATCTAATCGCCTTAATTGGCAGATTCGCGCTCCCTATTGTGAAGGCTGGAATCCGGCTGGTAGTGAGGCGAGTGTACGCGCACACTCGAGTCCCGACCGCGGTAATCCGCGATCGATGGCCGCGCGTACTTTCGCGCTTCCAGCGAGCGCGGATTTTATTGATGAATCAGGGGCAATGTGTCTATCTGCTATAATAACAGCCAATGTTGTAATACGAAATCCCTCCTATCTATTCCTTTAGATGTGCAGCATCTCAGCAATTTTCTCATTAAGGTTGTAAGAGTTGCTAAATTTGATTTTAAGCTTTATGCAAGATTCTGGGAAAAGCTGTAAAAAATGACAGGATCAAAGAAAGAATACATCTATTAAATCTCCCAAGCTGCGCTAATAGATTAGAGCAAAGATCATCACGATTTTATTGAATGGAATAAAAGGAATCCTCTTTTGTCACATTACCTAAGCTATCTGCTTTATTATGTTTTTTGTTAATAAAACTGGGTTTTCCATTAAGATAATTAACTTTTAAATTATGGGGTTGAAGAATCCTTGAATAAAATATTCATATTCTTCCATGTCCATGGTAAAAGGTTATTTTCTCTGTGCTGGTCTCACATTGCTCATGTAAATACCAAGTTACACATAGTTAAACATCAGAGTGAAGCACATCTTCCCCTCAATGAGAATGGAGAGTGATCTGGAAAAATGAATTACTCATCTGTCCCCCTCAGCTAAAAGCAAACAGCTGTTATCCTCTTTAGTCTGGATGAGTCATGTAGACTTTCAGCCACCTATAGGTTTAAAGATTAAGCACATTTTACAGCAGCCCTAGGCCTATGCATGACACCGGGGAGCGCTTTTAAATATCTAAAGAAGCATAGAGTTTATTAGTCATTTCAATCAAAGGCTAAATACTGAAATACAGTGAAACTTTTATGTCAGAGCAATTTTTAAAGAAATATATTTTTGAACTCTGTATCTAGATCTGCAGATTGGTTTCCAGGACAGATAATTTGCTTTACTAACAATCCAGATAAAGACAATATCATATCAGGACCACAAAGATAAAGAAATGGCTCTATGGTACTGTTATCCCCCTCTCCCACCACACACACACACACACACACACACACACACACACACAATTTCTATAATAATTAAAATAAATTACAGCAAGCTGCGAGTTTATGCTGCGGTTTAACCCTTTTGGAAGTATTGTCAACCAATTTGTTTTGCGGGAACTTAGGTTTTTTTAAATGATTTGGGATGGTCAATTCTGTTTGGTTTACAGGTTTATAAAAAAAAAAAAGATGTGGTTGGGTATTGCCATTGACTTTATGGGTAAACAGTGGTTCAGAAAATTTAGGAAGGTCAATTCTTTTTGATGTATGGTGTTTGAGTCTTGAATTACCAATATTGTTGGTAATACAATGTTTATTGTTACGGTTTACAAGTTAATGAAGGTATATGTAAATTTTGATTAAAACCCCAACAAAGGACCATGGCCAAACTTCTTAATATTTTTAGGTTGGTTATTTCATTAATTTTTTTTGTTGTTAATGTTACGAATTTTTGGAAGAGATGATATTTGGTAGAGTAGTGTACAATCCCATACTTTTAAATAATCTAAAATTGCTAATAACAGTCATTTACAGATTTCTCCGCTGCACACAAGGTGCAAGTATACCTTCAAGAAATATTCCATATATGCATTTTAAAATATCTTCTTTAATTGCTATATTATAAAAGTACTTTACATCTTTTTTAGTTTACTACAAAGCCCTTATAACAACATTTTTATTTCAATTTACATAAGTCATTTTAAATTCATATTGTGGCTTAAAGTTGTTTTACACATTGGTCTATTCATTTCAATATTACAAGTAACATGATCAGAACTGGAATATTATTACCCTGAAAAAACATTTTATATCATAAATTGTATATCTATCACTTTCCTTTTTTTTCATCCACAATATTACAATAAGGTTTCTTTCACTGGGCACTGCTACCACACAAACACACGATGCAGGGGCTATTCTCCCTCAGGGGACATTTTTCCACTGATACTAACTGGAAGGTATTCTCTCTCCAGAGACCTCCCCCTGGTTGACTCCAATAACCTGGTTTATTTTTATCACATTGACACAACAGAATCTTTTTCTGGCACTAAACTGGCCCACACAGTAATAGACTCTTTTGCATACCTCTGACTATCTGAATTCTGTATGATACATACTTCTATTGTTAATTGTCTCAACAGTTGCTTTGTGGTCTTCTATTTTCTATTATATCTATTTTACTAATTTTTTTTTGTAGAAAAAATGTTGGTTTATGTCTACATTCAGTGTCCAGAAAAGCATAGGTAATGTAACCCTTTGCCTTGAGGACAATATATATGCAAGACTGTAACCTGTGGCACAGCCATTTTGGAGTATTTTGTGGGTATAAGAACTGTGGCATATGTGAGTACAGTCAAAACAAGATGTGATCCAGTTCTATATACATCAGGAGATTGCCGTGGGGCATAGGTTCCTAAACTTTTTTTGAGTCAGAGCCCACTTTTTCAAGGAGTGATTTGTTAGAGCCCCCCTTGGTTGAACTATACTATACTATAAATTGAAAAACAAGGACAAATTTAAAATATTTTATTAGAATATATATATATATATATATATACATATATACAGATATTAAAAAAAATGAATTTAATAATATTAGTGAGATAAGCTAGGTGTCAAGTGGCCAGCTATGTGTAACAGGCACCTCACCAGCAGCTTAGTCCCTTCGCACCGCAGCGTCTGCAGATTTGACTCCAGGTGGCAGCAGGCGGTACTGAGCGTCTCCCCCTAAGCAGAATGAAGGGGTAACCACAGTGCCACCTGACTGCCAGTCTGAAGGCAGCCTTAAAGTTTGGTGAGTGGACAAATTCATATTTGTGGCATCATAGCGCACAGACAACTGGCAGTACAGGTATTCCCTGGGTTACATACAAGATAGGGACTGTAGGGTTGTTGTCAAGTTGAATTTGTATGTAAGTCGGAACAGGTACATTGTTTTAATGAATGCAATTAGGACAGATGTTTGTCTCAACATATTATTAGGCGGTGTGGTGTCAGTTACTGTATAAAATCCTCACTGTGATTTAATCACAAACAAAGCAAAAAAAAAAATATTTTTTTTTTTTTTGGAGCCTAGACATTCATTAACTTCTAAAGCAAGCTATTCTTTGATATGCAAAAACAAACAACTGCAGAGTTTGTCTTGGTCAAAGAAGAGTTACAAGGTCTTGCAGAAAGAGCTCAACCCCCCCTAAGATCACCCACAACCTCAGCTGTGTTTAGCAAAAGATTTCTTCTGCAAGTCATGCCCCCTCCCCCCTTCAGACCACCTGTTCATATCTAGGAGGCATCTGTATGTCAGATCTCCTTAACCCGGAATTCCCTGTACCCTAATGTATAATGCAATGAATGTGGCCCCCGGGGATCCCTTATATGCAAACACATTTTTTACTCTATATAGAAGGGTATAAATGGAAAAAAAGGCAAAGCCCCTCCCCTTCTGTCATTACTGTCGCGGCCCCCTGTGTACCCTTAAAATTTCAACTTTCCATAACAATCGGTGGGGGTGGGGAACCCTGTGTGTATTGCCCAAGGGAGTGGTGGCTGGTCCTCAACGCACCCTAATATGTCTTGGACATAAAATGCCAAAAAAAAATTGTTTAACATCAGCGCACACTTTTTAAAGGCATGTCAACAGCACCACTTAAGCAATGGCTCACATTTAGCATATTTTATCTTTCAAGTTATATGTCTCTCCTTCTTAACGTTATAAAGTCAAGTGGTATATATGTGATGTTGTAACTGGATGTATCACAGCTATCCTACCATTGCATAATAGGAGACACCTGGAGCAAGGGAAGGAGCTAGGTCGGCATGACTATGTAAGAGGGGCAACCAGGAGGTGGAGGGTTGATGACATGATGAGGTGAGATCAGAGGGTATTTGGAGGGTCATGGGAATAAAGGAAGGTGAGAAGAGGTCTTAACGTGAGGGGGTGAGTAGGGTACAGGCAGCAATTTTATAAAAGTTAGAAAGTGAGTTTCAGTGAGCCAGGGACTTATAGTAGTATAGCAGTAGATAGGGAAGAATGAGGTGGAAAATTAACTGAGCCAGCCTGGGATGTGGCTAGGTCACCATGGTCGGAGTGGTTTAAGAAGCAGGTGCCCCTCTTGCTACCCAGAGACTGGGATGGCCAGGCTGGGGGGGGGGGCAGCAACAGCAGATGGGGGAAAAGTACTTTATTTGGGAGGTGGTGGATGTGGAAAATAGATCATGCCAGAATCTTTTAAAGCACTAGATTTTTTTAAATGTTGTACTTTAAAACTGCCAAAAGCTTTAGGGTTTAAAGCCCCTCTAAGAGTTGAACAAGCTCAAAGAATGGGCCCACTTTAACACAACAGGCAGGCTCCAAGGCCTATAATTGCCCAACACTTGGACATTGTTTACAAATTACAACTACTGAAAGCCTATAGATCACAACAGCACTTCCTATATGATGACCACAAATTGCTGCTATTTTCTGATTATTCCGCCGAAACCACCACGCAGGGAGTTTTCGCCTATATGCAAACAATTAATTTCTAAAGGGCATCAAATTCGCCCTCCTATATCCTGCAGTGCTTAAAGATTTTCTCCGGGATAGAAAGACACAACTTTTTAAAGACCCCTTGCAAGCAGCCTTCTTTGTTAATGCTCTAGGGGAAGATGAGTCTGCACAAAAGGAAACAAGAAGGTCTCCCCCTCCCAGATGAGATCTATCATCACCTTCCTCATCTGCTAAGCCACAATAGGTGTGAGGAATGATTTTTATAAGGAACTTATGTTTACATGCCTAATCGTTTTCAATGTAAATTTGAGGACACATAGAGAAATGAGAGAAATCTCTTTTGTCACTAAAATTATTATCCAAAGAAGGAGCCGAGGGATTGCAATTGATCTCACTGCATTGTTTTCGTCCGGTGTTATTCTAAAGCATTGTATCTTTCTATCTATCTATATATATATATATATATATATATATATATATATAAGCAAAGAATAAATTCTTTAGTACATCAGATTGTTGGATAATGAACAGACTTTGTATTGGGGGAAAAAAGGAAGTCTAGCAACTGCATTCCTATGCAAAACCTTTGTCTCACGATTTTGGTTTTTAGTTTTATTTTTCACTATTTTTTTATTTTATTTTGTGCAGTCTTTCAAGTTTGTTCAACATACAAATAGATGGCAATATATAACTTGATCTTTTTTACCATGGGACTGCTCAGCTGGAACAGTCTGATAGTTTATATTTTTGGTCACCTACCCTACTTCTCATTTTCTTAAACTGCCCTAGATGATAAAAGTGACCTGGAACTATAAAGGATTCAGATCACCAGAGGGGGGGTCAAGGTTTGGAGGCACCTAAAAAAGTTAAAAACAGATGTTGCTATATTACAGGAAACACATTTAAACTCCAATCTATCATCCGAGGAAGAAATATTGGGTGAGAGAGGTATGAGGAGCTTCAGCTCCAGGAAGACGAGCAGGAGTGTTAATGCTTCCTAATAAAAATCTGCATTATACCGTTCTGGCCAAATCCAGTGAGTCTATGGAGGGTCATTGGATGATTTTTCTGCCTCAGCTGCTTTGTTGATACAAGATGCAGAGAAGGCGTTTGACAGCATTGAATGCAATTGGTTACATGGTTTAAAACTCAAATATGCTCTTCCCTCACACCATTTTCTTTATTATTTCCAAATTATTCATGCCATATTTGGAGGGGCAAACACCACACAACCAATTCTGCTAGCATCTTCAATATCCAATATATTGGGAACCCCACTTTCCAAGCATTCCATTTCTGATATTCATCCTTTGACAATGGAATCCACTAGTGCATCAAATACTCAAATGTCTTCTGTAAAAAAAAATAGGCACTATATTTAAACCTGCCGTATGCAGATACACTTGAAATGTTGGAGTCTAGCTGGGCCCTTGTAAGGAAAACTATAATTAGCAAACTTTGGAGAGAAATGCAGTAAAAAATTATACACAGAGTGTATTATGCTTTTGATTTAAAAATTAAACCATTAATGCTTAATGAGAATTTCACTGTGCTTGACCGAAATGTAATCTCTCCATGGCACCTTTGGAGCATGCATTGTGGGAATGTCCCAGAGATTCTGGGTCTTAGTTTTCCACAATGATAGAGACTATCGCTAGTCAAAAATACCCTTTGACCCCTTACATAACCCTGTTTCATTAATGTGAGGACAGACCCTGATCTATCAAATCGAGACACCCCAAATACAAAACCAAAATCTGTACATCTGTGTCTATTGGCTGCTAAAAAGGCAATTCTAAAAAAAATTGGATAGAAAAACCTCCCCCCACAACAACACAGGTTTTAAATTATCTACATTCCCTAATGCTCATAGATAAGACAGAGGTGACTCAACATCTCGATACACGGCCCCAAAAATTTTTTAGCACATGGATGGCATATTTGCAATATTTGCTCTCACCAGAACAACTGAATGATGTAATTGAGCTATTCCGCCACTCTGTGTGGTATGATACAAGGAGGTTGGGAAAATCCTAATCTGCTATAGAAAGATATTAGCGGAATATTAAGCTATAGGTTGCCTTGACTGGATTTGTTTTTGAAATATTTTAGTTTCCATCCTGTTGAAGGTATTGTGACTGGACTGCAAATGATCTATTTAGTTTATTTTATTTCCTTTCTCCCCTTCCCTCCCTTCTTTTTCCTCCCTCACTTTGGTTTTCATGTTTGTTTGGATAAAGGGTTACACTGTCTGATTAAAAAAAAAAGGTTAATATCTGCAAGTAAAACAAGATAAAAAATTTTTACAAAATACAGGTAGCTCATGTTTTTGAGGTGCACCTTTTGTACAATGTATACTTTGATCCTGTTGCATGCACTATATTGTTGCACTAAATGAGTGATTAAGTATTTAACATTTTAAAAGAAAATAGATGTACCCTCTTACAAATATTGTAAAGATATGTTTATTTTTTCTTTCTGTTTTTACCTGTTCAATAGTAAATTATATTAAAAGAAAAAAGCGCAGGCATCTCTCTCTTGCGCATGCGGGCAGTTCTAATGCTAGGCGTGCCTCTGTTTCAAAGCTTTATCAACTCCGTCCATTCCACTGGCCAATCAGAAGATAGCCTCTTGACCAGTCCTGGCTATTAAGCTAGCTCACAGACTGCACTCTGTATTCGTGCAACGTGTCTCCATTGTGCCAAGCCCCTAGTTCTGTGAGCTAGTTCCTGTTCACCTGATGCTTAATTCAGTGTTTCCTTTGTCCAGCTTCTGGGTTAACCTCTTGTAGTCTAGTCTGTTGGTTCCCAGCCAACATTCCTGTGCCATTTCAGTGTTCCTGTCTGTGAAAATCCCTGAGTCATCTGGGCCTCCTGTTGTTTTCAGTGTCTCCTGTGTTCCCTGTGCCTGCAGTGGCCTCTGTGTCACTAGTGTCCGTCTCCTGCATCACAGGCAATCGACTCCTGTCGTGTGACTTGACCTCTCTTGCTTGCTGCCTGCCTCGACCCCGGCTTTCCTCGACTATCTTTCTGCCTTGTGATTTGGTACCTTGCTTTGCCCACCTTGGTGTGCCCAAGGACCGCAAACTGGCAGTAACCAGCGGAGCAACACCCTCACCATCAAAGGCTCTGGAGAAAACCTGGTTGCTGCTTAGACTCTGTACCTTGGCCCTTGTCAAGGCTTGCATCACCTCCGTACAAGCCCTAGTGCCCCCTAGTGGTCCTATCTCCCCATGCTTGACAGTGTGAGTGTTACAGTGCCCTGCCTGTCTGCCATTACCTTTGATTACTGACCTCTGCCTGACCTTTGAACACGTCTCTGCCTGCATGACCTCTGACCACATTTCTGCCTGCCACCTGCCTGACCTCTGCCTGTATTCTGACCATGTCTCTGCCTGCTGCCTGCCTGATCTCTGCCTGACCTTTGATCACGTCTCTGCCTGCCCCTTGCCTGACCTCTGCCTGATCTTTGACCACGTCTCTGCCTGGCGCCTGCCTGTCCTCTACATGGATTCTGACCATGTCTCTGCCTGCCGCCTGCCACTGAGGTTAGTGATATTCGCTTGGTGCTCGATTGACATTATATAGGCTAAGCCAGTGCCCACAAGATTCCCATTTACTGGGGAGCCTGGCCTGAAGATAGGGGTGGAACACAACCCCTTGGCATACCTGGAGTTATTTCTAAATGACAAAGTAATTCAGAAAATAGTTGAGGAAACCAACAGGTACGCCGAGCAACAATTAGCTGCTACACACAGCAGGTTTTCCAGAAGCAGAAAGTAGGAACCTGTCACCGAAAAGGACATCTGGCTTTTTCTGGGCCTAGTTATTCTCCAAGGAGTGGTGGGGAAACTCCTGCAGAAGTGGTAATGGTACATGAATAGACTGATTGCTACACCTTTTTTTGGAACAATCATGTCAGAATATAGATTTGGCTTGATCATAAATACTTACATTTTTCCAAAAAATAACACTTTTGATGAGACCATTCATTCTGGACCTAAGCTCAAAAAAATTTGGGAGATCAGATGATCCTAGATAAATTCAAAAGCAGCTATATGCCACAAAGTGAAATAAGTATAGACAAAAGTCTAATGGCCTACAAGGGGAGGCTCAGCTGGGTACAATACATAGCATCCAAGAGAGCACGGTTCGGTGTGAAATCATTTATGTTGTGTGAATCAGCAACAGGGTATATTTGGAACTCTCTAATAAACACTGGGAAAGGCAAAAAGTTTAGCCCCAGATTCAGCAGCTACGGAGTGGCAACATCATCTGTCCTGTCACTTATTGAGCCATTGCTCAATCAAGGCTGTTTTGTCACTACAGACAATTTTTACAGCTCCCCTGAACTATTTGAGTTTCTTATCCAGCGTAAAACAGATGCTTATAGAAGCGTTAGGGCTTCCTTCTAACTGGCGCGAAATGCCATCCATGTTTGCCAAACAGAAACAGAAAACACAAGACTGGGGAAATAGTTGACTGGCAGAAAGGCAAAATGATGGCACTGCAATGGCATGACAAGAAGGATGTCTGCCTTTTGAGCACAGTGCATAACACCGCCACTGCTATGACAAGAAGAAGAGGTCGGAACGAGATCCTGAAACCACAAGTTGTCATGGATTATAATAGCACTATGGGAGGTTAGAAAGCACTTGGTCTGCTTTTTTGTGTTTTTTTTTTAAAGTTTATTATTAAATTGAATTTATTATTTTGAGATGATTTTGGGTTTCAAACTTTATTATTCTCAGACCCCTGTTTGGACATATTCCGGTGAGTTATGCCTAAGAATTACAGTACAGTATACAGTATTACAATTTACCACTTTTAGACAGAAAAACAGACAGAAAAGGACTGCCCAGGAGGTTAAGCCTGGAAGGATGAGATGAGGACCAAGGATGAGATGGAACCCTTCGGCTGTGGCAGCTAGCAGATCTAGGAGGAATCCCTAGCTAAGAGAGACCCCGCAGCTCATTGGTGGGTGTGGAGGCCCTGTCTGTGTGTGGGAGGGGCTGCGTGGGGAAGCCGGCTTAGGCATGGGTTTACCTATTCAGAGCGCTGCACGCCAGAGGAGCAGTGTTTTGGGCGCCACCTGTCCCCTGGTGTGGCAAGCGGCTTGGGTGGCAGTTGGATCTATTGGTGAGGTGAATGGGAGCATGCCAGGTTCAAAGATAGCAGCAAGAGCTTCTCGAGGCTGGGATCAAAACCTTGCGAAGGCAGGAGCAAAGCGGAGTGACGCCACTGGTCCGGCAACAGGGGCAGCTCTGGGGGCTTGGGAGCTCATAGGGAAAAGGGAGCTGCAGGGCTTGAAGGTTAGGGGCTGCAGGCTGGTCATCATGGCAGAGGAGTGGCATAATGGCTGCTGGGTCAGACAGCCCCCGGCAGCAGTGGTGAGTCAGTGGGGTTATTGGGGGTGGAGAGGGAGGGAAGTTTGCAAAGAGCACTGGTGGCTGCTGGGGAGGGGATGTCATTTTATGGGGGGAGGCTAGGGGCAGTTTGAGTCCAGCGGTCAGGGGGTAAGCGCCTAGGGGGGTGTACAGGTAGGGCCAGAATTTTTGGAGTGTGTGGGTTGCTGCCAGGGGAAAGGGTAGCGGGTCTCTCTTAGGTAGCATGGGCTGCTGTGGAGGAGACAGAGTGACGTCACCCAGTCAGGGAGACTGGGGGGACAGTGTGGGGACAGAGGAATATAGTGTGCTTGACGGTGGTGGGATATTTCTGGGGACTGGGGTCTACTTTGAAGGGCCCTTGTGGGCACAGGAACCGGTATGGTGGGGGGAATATATAAAAATTTTTTCTTTGATTCCACTGGAGTGGTAGTTGGATAAGGTTAGCTTTGGGGAAGAAAAGGGAAGAGGAGCAAAGTGCAGGGTGGGCTATCCCCAGCACATTCACCTATTGGTGAATCAAGACATTTGCATCAGATACATTAGCAGCGGTGGTATAATATGATCTTGTTGGTAATAGCGTCATATAAGTTAGTATGATGGCCTTGAATATTTTGTTATAAGGTCAAGATATAAGGTATTGTTGCACTTTAATATAATCGAGTTGTATAATGTGAAGGTCTGTCACTATTACAGTGTTAAACAAAAAAAAAAAAAGAGAAAGGTAATTACTGAATATTAAATAAAAAAAAAGAGAAAGGTAATTACTGAATATTAAATATCAACTTACTTATAATTGTCATCTTCAACAAACTTTTGCAGCTCCTCTATGTACCGGACTGACTTTAGATACTTCTGAACGTGGGGAAGTGTCACAAGATGGTCTGTCAAAGTAAAACAACCAACAGAATAATAATTGTATCACATAGTAAAAACATAACATTAACCAAAAAGTGTGCAGCAGTGCAACAGATTATATATGTATGCATATGCACAAACACACAGTTTTCCTTCTAAGACTGATGCTATCAGTCTCCACCAACTATACAGCAATGTCTGCTGTTATTACCCATTTAATAGTACAAAGAACAAAGTGTGTGTTCCAGGAACATAGATTTATAGGTATACTTTAGGTTTATTCTCTCCTTTCTCACAAGGTCTGCTTGACATGCTCCACTAGTTCTGACTGTTCTTCATTGACAGGAATTGGAAGGGGAAAACCATCAATTTTTTGGTTGCTTTGGACAGCCTTCCTATTATTCTTGGAACGCGCAATGCCTACTAGAAATTGGCACTCTTTCCTGTCATTGCCTTAAAGTGTAACATTTAACTAAATCCTGATACTAGAAATGGGATTATAGCCAGGTACTGTGACAAAATATCACTTTCATTCATAAGAAAAATTCAGTGAAAAAATGTGTTAATTAGAAAAAAAAGAATATTTATAGCTGGATAAAGCTAAAAAATGAAAATATAATCCCATGAAGAGAAGTCTAGTTTTGCCATCTGGAAAATCTTTCTGCTTGTTGGAAGAAAACCCTGAATTAATGCTGGACTAGAATCTAGGAAACCTGGGGAAGGATGGGTATGTGGGGTCAGTTCCTAGACATTTTTTTAATATGATTTCTTTAAAGGGAACATGTCAGGATGTCAAAGATAAAAGACTAACTCCACGCAAAACATTTTTTTTCTATTTTAGAGAGATAGAGAATGTTTAGAATTTCTCAGCTTTTAAAAAAAAAAAGCTGATCCATGTTTTAACTCTGACATGCATAATTAAAAAGAATAACGATTTGAGCTTCTATCCAAAGCAGTGCGAAACCGGCATTAATGTGGGCTAAAACAAGCACCACTTCTGAGTCAGGCTAGGGCATACTAAAGCTCTGGAAGTAAACAGCTACAGGTTCTCCTTTAAGTTAAACCAGACCAGTGGACCAGTCTTATAGAGCTGCTGATTGACTGTGTCCAAGCCTTGCCATTATTTACATGGACTGAGTACACTTGTGATCTAACAAAACAGTTTGATATGAAGTGAATCCGGAGGGAAATCAGCATTGGACTAGTGACAGTAAGTGACAGATTTTTAGGTTTCTATTTGATCGTATTGGTAAATATCAATTTATAGTACAATTCAGGTACACCGCCATATATGTGTACAAACAATTGATCAAATTCAGGCTGAATTCTGAAAATCTTTTATCCAGGAAGTGATTGCAATGGAGAATACTGTACATTTGTGTGAAGTGTTTTGATCTTACAATGGCAATTGTAGAACTGATTAGATTGATCAATTTTAGTGCAAAATCTGACTCTGGATCTGACTGTGTGTGCTAATACTTACATTAAAGAGCACAGAACCACTTTGGCACTTATCACAACAGTGAGGTTAAGGGGTGATGAGGAATGGATACCATGAGGTACCTTTTTCCCTCTGTCTTTACTTTCTTATCCTAGCTCTACTATTTTTGGGCAGTGCATTTACTCAACAAAGCAAACTTCCATAAACACTATAAACTGAAGCAGAGAAGGACACATGCCTTTTAGCTGAATTCTGCAAATGTTTTATAAAGCCATTTGCCTGACATCAGAATGCATGAATGATGGGCCAGTGCTCCAACACACTATTCTGTGTCATTCAATTTCTGCTATAGTAATGTTAATTTGTCAAAGCCAGTTTCCTGCTATTCCACCTGACCAAACAGCACAACATGGCAGAAGTGACAGAAAGAATTCTGTCTCCTGAGTTTACAATTCAGCTTGCCAGACGAATATTTAATCACAGGCTGTGACCCCATCTCTGCACATTCTATAGCATTCATCTTTCGTTAAAGCCATGCCTTTTACACCTGCGATTTGCACCCTCTATTTGCATTAGTGGAGGATAAATAGGGGTGAGGTATTTCAGCTGCTGTATGCATTTTTTTCTCAACAAAGGAGAAAAATGCAGCTTTTTTATTCATATAAAACTTGACTGAATAAAAAGTAATGATGTTAGATGTCTCTCTGGGCTAGATGATGACCTCTATATATAAAAAAGTTTCAGCTATTAAACAGTATAGCTACGTACACACTTCCAATTATTATCGTTGGTAAACGAACGACCAACGATCCTGCACGATATCTGCGAACGATCGTATAGCACCGATCCTGTACATACAGATAACGACACGATTGTTCGTAGATATTGTACACACAATAGATGCGATCGTTTGAACGATACAGGAAGTTATGTGCACCGCAGAAACGTTCGTTCATCACGCATGCTCAGACCATGGACGATCAATGAACGATCGTACACACGAACGATGGTCAACGATCGTCGTCCAATCCGATCCGCCGGTCCGGTCGTTCATTTCCAACGACTTTCCTCGTTTGTCGGCGTTGTTGGTTACTTTTTTTACGAACGATTTTTGCCCAATCGATCGTTCGTCGTTCATTTTGAACGATAAAAATTGGAAGTGTGTATGCAGCTTTATAGAATTCAAAAGCGGGATTTTGCAGTGAGAGCTCCTGTGTTTTGCTTCTGGCCTAATAAACATCAGGGATACATGAAAGTAAACACTGCAACTACAATTGGAATAAATTCTGGTTAAAAAGAACATTATAGTCTCCTGTTACAAAAAACTGCAATCAGCAAATCTTTTATTTATTTTAGGCTGGTTAAATATTCTACAATTAGGTATACAATCACTGTACAATCTCCTTTAGACTTACAAACCTTGAAACATTCGGTTCTCCTAAACAATCACTTTCTTTACAATCTTGCATTTCCATGTAAATAAGTTGTAACATTGTGGCCAGCCTAAAGCTATGTACACACGTCCAATGGCTCAGGGCCGATAGACGAGAATCTGGCGTGTGTACTGGCGGATCCATGGACGATGGACGATGAATGATCGTAATGGAAGGGAGAGCGCGCGCAGTGAGGTGCCGCTCCATCGCTCTCCCCCTCCTCCCTCCATAAAGCAGAACGGTGCTGTATGTACAGCACTCGTTCATGCATCGTGCAGACCTTAGTCTAGGAAAGGATCATGAAAGATCCCTTACAACGACTATAATTGCATGTGTGTATGCAGCTTAAACCTGGCCATACATTCTAAAATCTTGACAGCAAAATCTACATACAATTTTCTTTAGGTTTACCAAATGTAATGTAAGGGTCTACCTAAACAGTCCACTGAATTTGTATCTGGGTAAGCAGTCTCTCATACTAATTCATTGTTGGTAGTTCTGAATAAAATAAGATTGCGAGTGGTCAGATTATTGTAAAATAGTTGCAAACTGGAGGCATATTGCACTGTATTATTTATAAAGCAAGACATTTGGACCTGGTAATCTTAAACAATGCAGAGCTTATTACAAATAGTCATGTAAAGGAAAATATGTGTAGCAGTAGCCATATCATGATTTATTTATTTGAGGTTGCAAACAACCAGCATATACTGGAAAATAAAAAAAACTTTAGCTTGCTCTCCAAGACATAAACTGTGAGAAAATATCATCATGAAAGCTCATAGAACAGAAATGTAAATATATTAAATCAAGTGTATAGAAACACTGTGCAAAATATATTCCCATATTCCCAGGGTTTTTTTACCAACGGGAATATAAATTTTACTTTTAAAATTTGAAGTTCGCATCCAGCAATAAAAAATATAAAGAATAAAAGGGCACTTATAAAATACTGAATGTGCTCCATGATACGCAAAGAGCTTGATAAGGCCTCCGCATCTATTATCAATGAACTGAGGCAGGACCTGCAGGAAATCGGCCACCGTACTGCTTCCTTGGGATCATGTATGGACAATGCGACCACAGTCTTAGAGGGCTTGGACCATGATCTAGAGGCACAAAATGAAATTGTGACCCTCAAGGACCAATTGGAAAACTTTGAGAACATAGCAATTTAAGGATATGGAGCATACCCAAAATCATTGTTGATCTGCAAGGGTATGTAGCAACTTTATTTCAGGAGCTGGCCTCTGATATCCCTATGGAAAGGCTAAAAATGGACAGGATACACAGGACCTTGGGTGCCAGGAAGCAAGAGGGTCCCCCCTGGGATGGTGTGGTTAAACTAATTTTTTTGCACCTGGGAACAAATATTGCAAAAAGCCCGCAACTCTAACCACTTCATGTTTCAAGGCTCGGAGTACAGAGTCTATATGGGCCAGACCCGGCACCCTAAACGCTGACAAAAAGGCATGCACTTCGGCCTTATCTTTATGCTTTAAGCAACAATGGCATAAAATGCCGTGAGAGTACCCTTTTAAATTTCTGTTCCAACTGCAAGGCTGGATGTACAAACTCCAGACACCAGAAGATGCTCACAAGTATTTTTTAGATCTGGAACTTTCTCTATCTTCTTCTTCATCAGCTGCCTTATTACAACGTTCCCCCCAGACAGTCACTGTTCAGTTATGGCTCTCAAGTTATTGATATTGAATGTCCAGGGCCTTAACTCACCCATGAAATGGAACAAGGTGTTTAATTATTTTCAAGGTATTGATGTGGCTTGTGGGCAGGAAAGACATTTTTCCACCTTGTCTCACCCTAAATTTACGCATTCTAAATATCCCCAGGTGTATTTTGCATCAGCGCCCACCAAACATCAGGACTTTATGATCGCTTTCCATAAACGCACACCGTTTGTTTGTGCTAAACAGTTGTCAGAGCCAGAGGACAGATACCTGCTTCTGCAGGAAACATTTGAGGATACATAAGTGACTCTCTTGACCTACTACGCACCCAACTCTCCACAAACTTCTTTTTTCCAGAAGATGTTTGACAAAACTCGAAACTAGACGAAGGACAGGCTGATTTGCTGTGGAGATTAGAATTTTGTTCCTAATCCTAAACTGGATAGATGTGTCAGATCGCTCAGGTGACCCCTTCCTGACCGAGAAAGTTTATTTGAACTGTACAGGGATATAGGCCTTGCAGACCTCTGGAAAGAGTTACAGACACTTGTATGGGATTACACTTTTTCTCTGCCCTCATGCTTCCTTTTCCCAGATTGACCATTCTCTGCTCTCAGAGCTCCTCAGGGCCACTATCCATTCGGTGGCATAGTCTAACCATGACCCAGTGGTGATAACTTGCAGGTTTTTTTGTTGCCCACCCCGGTTTTAGGGGGTGGTTAATTAATGACTTCCTTATGGGACATCCCAAAGTCGTTCAGAAGCTTTTGCATGTTTCTAAAGATTTTTTTAGACTTAATCTGGGGTTGGTGTCCTCCTTAGTAGTATTGTGGGATGCATATAAATGAATGCTGAGGGGTCATTCAATCCAAATAGCCTCTGCTCGCAAGAAGGAAACGTCCCAGCTCCAGGTCCGCCTACAGGCTAATTATTTTAGGGCAGTTCAGCTGCATAAACTAGACCCCACTATTGCCATCAAAACAGCACTTCATAAAATCAGATCAGAACCTAACCTCTGCTTGACACAGTCTTCTGAGAGCCAGTTGCGGTGGTTCAGACAGAAAATTTACTGGTGTAGCAACAAATTGGGTCCTATGCTAGCAAATGGTTTATGCTGTCTGGCCCCTAAGTTTACCCCCATATCCCTAAGCATGTCCACGAAGCAACTCACTAGTAACCCTGTGGAGATACTTCTGGAATTCCAAACCCTTCTCTCGCTGATGTACTTGTCCCTTCCCCCATTTGAGGAATATTTGTCTCATACATTTTTTGATTAATTTAAGCTGCCTCAGATTCCAACTGCAAACCTAGACCCTCTACAAAAAGACATCTCAGAATTGGAGATCTGTACCGCAATTACAAAGACAAACGCCCAAGGCCTGATGGCTTTTCGCCACAATTGTACAAAAAAATTGTTGGACATAAACACACCTCATCTGGCTACTTTTTTCAACTGTCTCAAGCAGGGTTCCAGCCTGGTAACGGAGTCCCTGAAGACATCTAATGTTATGCTACCCAAACTCTTGCCTGTCCCCCATCCCTGGGCATACTTCAGGCCAGTATCAAGATATGCAGATGTCAAGACTTTGGCTAAGACTTGGCCTGTCACATCAACCATTTTCTTGGCCAGCTGGTTTACAAAGACCAGGTGGGTTTTGTCCAACATAGGAAAGTTGGCGACAAAGTACATAGGGTGTTACAGCTGCTACATTTGAACAAATCAAGGTCTGTGCAATTTATGTTGATCTCTTTGGACATACAGAAGCATTTGATTCAATGGCCCTGATTCATCAAGAAGGTCGCTCGCGCATCGGTGGGTCGCTCGCGCATCAGTTTTCGCGATTTGAAATCGGAAGCCATCGCGCAATTTAGCAACTGGATGAGCTCGCGGCCGGAGCAGCGCATCACTGGCAGCTTTACACTGGCGAGCTTGCATGAAAAGTCACTGTTCCCCTAAATAATCATTCTTTCTAATGGCACACATATTACCCTTAGCCCTAAAAAAAAATGTTTGCACTGCTGAAATGTTTAAAACATGTATGTGCGCTAAGAAAAAAGCATATTTTAAAATTACTTATTTCCTTTCTGTTAGGCAAGAGTTACCGAGTTCAACAAACAAAGAAATAAAATCATGACAATTTATTCAGAAAAGGAATATGCACATAATACATTCAAATACCAATATGTGACAAAGGCAAAGAGGGGGTTAAGTAGGAGTTTGGCGTGGAAAACCATGCAGACATTTGTACTCAATACTTGTAGAAAAATCCCACATATTGTAAACAATATCTCTGCCCAGCGGGCGTGTGTAATGATGTCATCAGAGCAGTGTGTGTATAAATGCTGCATGGCACATTCCTCAGCCTTACAGCCCTCTGTGAATAAACCTTCATATCCCCTAAACTGTATGTCATAATAATATGAAATTTTCAGGGTGCTCAGGGAAAACATTTATACCATCATTCACAATTTCAGCACCCCAGCTTTTACAAATTTCATGATGTGGGGATCAGAATTATACAATCTTGTGAAAATACAACATTGGGGTTGCAGTATTAAAAGCAAGCGCGCCTTGGAGTCCTAAATAAAAAAAGCACACTGGGGACCCCCGGGGCCACTTACATGGAAAGGAGCATTGGGGAAGGGCCCCTAAATTTATACTTATCTCTCACAAATCTATACCTGTCATACTATGTTACGCCGTCTGCTTCTCTTCTTTGAACCACAATTTCCCTA
Source organism: Pyxicephalus adspersus (assembly GCF_032062135.1). Lineage (NCBI taxonomy): Eukaryota > Metazoa > Chordata > Amphibia > Anura > Pyxicephalidae > Pyxicephalus > Pyxicephalus adspersus. The sequence goes on along the minus strand of NC_092871.1, from coordinate 51,393,991 downwards.
GAATGGTGGGGTGTACAAAGCTGAAAATGTAACCCACCTTGACAACTTGCCATTTCCCCTTTATGATCACAACCTTTTCATCTTTACCCTATCGAACTCCTGCCCCCCTTTGCCACATCCCAGACTTGGTCAATGGCAGAGAGATATCCGTAACCTTGACCACAACCTATTCTCAAACGTCTTATGTCCCTAACCCCCACCCTCTCTAATACTTCATTTCCAGATAAAGCTGCCACTCAGTTCAACCACACTCTTTCTATGGCTCTGGATGAAGTTGCCCCTGTCCTGCTAACCCCTGACCCTGAGACAACAATCACACCAAACATCTACAAAGACTGTTTGTGTAGCTGAGGAAATCTGGCCTCAGTGCTGATCTCATGGACTACTAAGCCAAACTACAACACTTTAACACTGATACTCACTGTCACCAAGCAAATTTATTTCTCCGCTGTCATTTCCTCTCAAGCTTCCAACCCACGCAGCCTCTTCTCAACAATTGGCTCTTAAAAACACACACCTGCTCCCCCCACAACTACCTTCTCTGCCCAAGACATTGCCACCTACTTTAAAGATAAAATTGACAAAATCAGACATGATGGGCCTGATTTATCAAAGCTCTCCAAGGCTGGAGAGGATACACTTTTATCAGCAAAGCTGGGTGATCCAGCAAACCTGGAATGGATCTGATCCAGAATTGAAATAATTTGCTAACAAATAGCAAATTACTTTTAAGAAATCCATTCCAGGTTTGCTGGATCACCTAGCTTCACTGATGAAAGTGTATGCTTTCCAGGCTTGGAAAGCTTTCATAAATCAGGTCCAATGTCTCTACTCAGTGGGCCACTCCATCCATCCTTACTAACGTGGCCAATGACCTAATCAGAGCTAAGTCTCAAGGCAACTTTTCACTCCTCGTTCTCCTTGATCTTTCCTCTGTTTTTGACACTGTTGATCACCCCCCCTTCTAATACAAATCAAGTGCTCCATTGGTATCAGTTATACTGCTCTCTTGGTTTGCTTCCTACTTCTTTTCTGACTGCTCCTTTCAAGTTTTTTCAATGGTAAATCCTCCTCTTCTACACTGCTCCCTGCTGGCGTTCCCCAAGGGTCAGTCCTTGGACCGGTTCTCTTTTCTCTGTACACCCCCCATCACCCCATCATTTCCTCCTTTGGTTTACAGTACCATCTGTATGCTGATGTCTCCCTCAGTCCTGGACAAGGTTTCATGCTGCTGTCAGTCAAGTCGTCATGAATCTCCCACAAATTTCTGAAACTGAACCTGGATACAACCAAACTCATCATCTTCCCCTCTCACATTCCAAAGCCCCAACTCTCTGGAATTGTCTTCCTCGTTCTATTCTGCTTGCTCCTACTTTCTGTTTATTTAAAAGAGCACTCAAAACCTATTTTTTTTCAAACTTGCCTACCCATCGTTATTTGTCTTCTGAAACCCTCACACTTTCCACCACTACATATCTCCCCACCTATTATTTCCCCCACCACCTAGATTGTAAGCATTTTGGGGCAGGGACTTCTCCTCCTGTGTCACTGTCTGTATATGTGTCATTTGCAACCCCTATTTTATATACAGCGCTGCCTAATATGTTGGCGCTATACAAATCCTGTTTATTAATATTAATATCGCCTACCTAGCTTTCTGCTGGAGGGAGAATTGACCTGTAAGGTATGCCTATGATTTTTTCACCTTTACGGGGGATTAAGTCCATTGCTAACCTGCAGGAACCCTGGACCCTATCCGACAATGAATACTTTTGTTATTGGCAAATCCAGCACTATCTGTTGTCATTACCCAGCAATAGTGCAGGCTGTCCTCTCTGACAGCCTTCAAATCATGCTGTTTATGAAACCCACTATCATCGGGACTTGTGTCCCTTTTGTACATATTTTTGTCTACAGCAGATATTCAGAAGCTGCCTTATGTGAGGAAATTGGAGGCGGAACTAGGTGACACTTTGCCCTTGAAGGAGTGGAGCAAGATTTGTATGTCCATATAGTAAACTTTCTGCAAAAGTTGCAAAAAGATAACATGAAGTGGAAAGTAGGTTTATTCTCCACAGAGTAAGAGCTAACTAGAAACATTAAGTAATAAATTGTATTATTAAAGATTGGGATTGTTGATCTTAGAAATATATGATTGTTTTAAGGGATCAGAAGGGAAATGTCTTCTCACTGGAGAGACCTAGACTATGCTTTATACAAGGGTTTTTGCCTTCCTCTTGACCAACTGAGTACAGGATTTTGTATATGCAGACTTTTGTTTTATTTATCTATTAGTTACACTCATTGGACTTGCTGACTAACTGTTTACAAAGATGAGTGGTACCAACCATATCCACAGGAGACCTGCAAGTCTGCGATTATCCTAAGTATATTGTTCATCTGGTTGGACCGCTGCTCGTTTTCCATGATGCTGCCAGATGCTGGGTATGCAGAGTCAATGTAGATGAGATCTAACAAGTAGATACCTGCAAGCAAAAACAGAAGGACAGAGATTATTAGCATTATAGCAGCATGCCATGTGCTATAAAAATTATCCATAGAGTAAAACTTTGACATTGGCAACAAAATATAGTGAATAAAATGCAATTTTATGCAACAATACCAGCTACAAAATACCTTTAAATAATTATTTGTCTAAATCTAGTCTCCAAACAAACATATACCAATCATACAAAACATTACAAGAACTAAATATAATTGTAGGTGTTATGTTGGAAGCAAAAAAGGGCATGAATATGCATAGGGATTTAATTGGCTTAGTCAGAGCATCTCCAAAACAGCAGGTCTTGTTTGGTATTTCTGGTATGCAGTTGTTGGTACCTAACAAAAGTGGGCATACAGCTGCATAAGGGGCTGCATAGCCACAGACCACACAGAGTGCCCACTTTGACCACTGTCAAAGGCCCCTACAATAGGCATGTGAGTGTCAGAACTAAACTATGGAGCAATAAAAGAAAGTGGGCTGGTCCAGTGAATCACATTAATTTTTTTAGGTTATTAACCTGAGGAAGAGATGTCGGAAGGATTACCAATAAGGAAGAAGGCAGTGTGACTTAAAGGATCTGCTGCTGTCTTAAGTGTCAGATATCACAAGAAACTTCAGAGGTCTTGCAGAGCCCATGCTTCAAGGGTTCAGCAAGCTGTGATGCATTGTGTTTTCTTACTTTACATTTTGGTAGGTACTAACTAACTACTGTATACTAAGAACTCTTCCCTGCAACATGCCATTTTGTAGATGTTCTAATGCAGTCCTCAAACCTACTCAATTTGGCCCTTTTTCAAAAATCACTATATACATTTTATAGCAAATAGGTAAAACTACAGAAATAAGTATCACGTATTACTAGTTGTTTTACCTTCTTGTAATCAGTACATTAAACCTTGGTGCTGGTAATATTTGTTGTGAAATTGTTCAAACATTAAGCAGCTCCCTATGACATACTTCCCCCCATGGATGAACCAGTAAAAAAAACCTAAATAAATTTCTTACCATACCACTTTTAAACCCCTAATTTTAATATGTAAATATTAAACTTATAATCTTAACACTACAACTAACCTTGCTCAAATGGGCACCTTTAACCCACAACCTTTCATTCCAAACACTAACCTAATCCCAAAACTATGCCGTAACATTAACTTTTTTTTTAACATATTTTTTTTCCTGTATGCTCATCCTACTAGATGAGGAATCCAATTCACCAGATTTTCACACTTGAAGTAACTGACCCCAAGCTGACAAAGGCTACAGCTAGTGAGCTACCCTGGGGATCAGCCTCCTAACACTGCAAATATGTTTGCAAGAATAGATGAGCACAGAGAGGACTTCATTACTGAACCTGTACTCAATTGTGCAGTTAGCAGGCTGAGGACAGAGAAGTGACACCTACCATATTTTTTGCATGATGAGACGCACCTGACCATAAGATGCACCTAGGTTTAGAGGAGGAAAACAACAAACAAATATTCTGAACCAGCATTATATTATGCAGTTCTCCACCCTTCTACATGGAGCATGTCCTACCATTACGGCCCCTCCTGTGTAGGCCTTGCCTACTGTGTCCCCCTGCACCGGCAGCCCCATGAATGTCTCCTCTCCCCTCCATGACACATTTGTGTCACCCTGTGCTGTGTGTCCGGTGTCATCACCTGTCCTGTGTGTCCAGTGTCATTACCGGTCCTGTGTGTCTGGTGTCATTACTTGACAAAAAGTCACCCGGACAAGTAGAGAGGAAGAATGTTTGGGGACACAGCAATAAAAAAATATATAGAACATATATATCCTCTCACATTAAGGTGTTTTTGGCTTAGGGTACACTTTCATGTAGCAAGCTGCTAGACAGCTCTGCCAGGTCAGACATACTAAGAGGCATACGGCATTTTAACACAGTATGTGTAGGTGACAGGTGTTCATGAACTAAATTATATTAAAATTTGATCTCAGTGTAGCACTAGAATTGTATATTAAAATAAACATGCATTATTTCTTTCATCAACTGCTTCATCAATCACATCTTTCATTCCGTCCCCACTTTGCATCCATGATGTACTCAGACTTTCCACACAGGAACCTCAAGGTGAACTTTGTGGTCAAGGTTTGTTAGTTTAGAGACTTTAAGAAGCTGCTGAGGAAAATCCCTGATAAAATCCAGACAAATTTGTCCTTCTGGGCTAAAACACAAGATTTTTGTGGTTAAGTATGTAGGCAGAAGGAGCGATTACCATCTCCCAAAGAAACTGTCAACCTTCATCTTACATTAAATGGTTGAAAATTGACCTGAGGATTTGAAATGTGCCCCCTTGTAGATAAAAATCACAGAAAGTCTATTTATATATAGATGGATAAATTAAACTTCTAAAATGGGAATCAAATTCCTGATTCCAAAAAACAAAGAAATTATATGTCAAGTACAAATTATGAAAAGCTGCACTATTCAAAATAATACCTACAGAAGAGTTTTCACTCCAAGGTCCTCCAGTATTATTTAAGTACAAAAACATACATTGGCCTATTTAGGAGGCAGTCGACTGGTCTACCTATATATTGATTTATATTGTAAAAATAGAAACAATTGAAGGAAAATGGAGCATTTTTAGTTTTTTTTTTTTTATTGTAAAAATTTGAAAATAAAAAATATGTTTATAACATACTTATTTTTGCAAAAATGTATCGGACCTTATAGGTGATTTTTAGTTATTCTATTAGGGTAAATAACCCCTTTGAAAAACACTGCTGTTAGAGCACAGTTCACCTGTTAGGGCAGGTCATGTTGGGGTTATTTGTTGGACTACAAAGTCTAAGGTGAACAAAATGAGTCTGTAAAACAGGGAATAAAGATTGGGAAAAAAGGTAAGCCATGTAACTGTTTCTAATACTCTGCAGCTTGTACATCTCCCATATCCTACTATATATAGACCTTTACAAAACTACAATATTAGGAAGTATTTCGGCTACAAAGCTTTTCCATGAGCTTGTGTTGAATAGTAATGATAATCTTTTCTATACAAGGTGTCAGAAGGATTACAAGATTACATTAAAAAAATTACTAAAAAATTTTGTGGGCTCCACAAATGTTCAGATCAGGGCACAGAACTTGGTATGACTAGCTGAAAATAGGCAGCCAAGGGCAGAATGTTTAGCCTGATACCAAATGTTGAATTTCTGTTTCCAATTTGTCTGGATGGTGAACATCTGTGGCGCATTTACCCTGATGGCAAGAGGAAATGTATAAAATCAGACAGGAAGCCCATTCCCCTTTTCTCAGGTGACCTGGATATAAATAGTTATTTATTGTAGAATGTAGAGTATTAAACATGATATGCTTTCAGCTTTTTATTAGTTAGACAGCATATAGTTCTTGGTTTCACATATCGCAAACAAAACACACGTTGCATCATTTATACATTGCAGACTTCCAGGAAATGGCTTTATTTCTAAATATGACATAAAAAAAAACATATTTTAATTTTCATCTACAAACAGAGAAGGTCACAATTAGGACTTATGACAATCTTAGGATAAGATTTTCACCAGCATGCAAGAGGTTTGAGCTTTTCCAGCTTTGCAAATTTTCCCAACAGAGACAGGGAGGTAAGTATGTTTTATTGCTCAAATATATGCTCAAATTTGTCCAAGGAATTCTTTAAGGTATGAGTCAGTCTATCATTGACCATAATCTAATTCAACTTTGTAAAAAAAGGGTCCAGAGGTATCAAGGGCGACTTCCATGGCTTGGCCAAAGAAGTTCTGCCTGCCAATAGTATCAATCTGATCAGTTTCATCATGGGTCGAGGAAGAAACACCCCAAACTTATTGAACAAAGCAGCCTCCACAGTGCTACTAATCCTTTGCTGGAAATTCTTGAAATCAGATTAAAAACCCTGTCCCAATACACCCTGGCTAAATTCTATCCTTTTGGTTAATATAAACAAATACAATGTGTGATATTTCTATGAAAATAAACATTTTCCTTTTTTTGCCATTGTGGAAAGAACAATTTCATGACATTAAAAACTCAAAGGAACGAGACAATTCAACTTTGGTATAGGTTTCTAAGATGATGTCTGAAAGTGTTTAAACTTCTGTTGCAAGAATTCATGTTGTCTGTTTGAAGGAATCATGAAAAGCTGCATGTCAACCCCCGGGATAAAAATCCACCCTGCTGTTAAAGGGCAAAAAATAAGTCGATCGCAAACAATGCTATCTTGCAGAACCTCAATTACCTATATATGAATACTGTTAATCAATATATATTACAGAACTTGGTCCCATATTTTAAATCAATCCTACATTACTAGAACAAAAATACATATTATAGAGTCCCCATACATTCAACAGTCCTGTATAATAAAAAGAGCTAATAGGTGCTTGCTTTCTGAGAAACAGAGTTGGAGATACAGAGGCCCAAGAATTTTAAATTTATTCCAGAGTCAGACAAACATTTAGTTAAAAACTTGGTGCATGCTAAAAACTCCTCTAGTCCTGACAGTTCTCCTGGGAATCCAGACAATACAATAGTAAGAAAAAATAAGGGCATTGTGTAATTTTTAGCATCACCAGCATCTCTATAACAAACCCTTCTCCTACATGGACACCTCAGTCTCATCTAATGGCAGAAGTAGAGGAGCACAGAACAATTCTTTTGGAAAGAATGCGAGTTTTTGATATATTAATCGCACAACTCAAATATGCAAGCAATGCATAGTAAATAACCAGCAACAGTACATTTTTTTAAATATGTTGTGTCCCACTGACTATTAAAGTCGTGCATGGTGAGTGTTTTCATATAATACCACTTGTTCTTTGGTTCCCACAGCTTGTATACTTAGAGGATACCTGTCCAAGATGAGGGTCACAAGTGTCACAGGAACCCTCTGGAAGATTTTCTTTCTATTGTTTTGGTGGAAACCTAAAATGTTTTGATGTGCTTAAATGAAGCTGTGGGAGTGTATTCTAGATTAGTACAAGTGGTATTTAAACAAGGAGTTCTGACCTGCCACATTTGCTGCCGATAAAGGCCAGAACATCCATGTCCATGTAGGGCACACCCTGGGTGTAGGGAGTATATAAAACAGCTGGAGGGTCTATCTAGCAGCACCAGCACCAAAATCTGTTCTGTTATTTGATCCATTTAAGGCAACATTTTAGTTACATGAGGTTTTCCAATAATGTTTATTCCACATTCCACACATTTTACCCTCTAAGCAGGTATAGTTAAAGCATATATTTATTCATCTTCTCTGCAAACCTTCCAAACTTGAAGCCGGGTGTTCCCTGGTTCTGATAGTATTTACTAAACATTGTAGAAGACTTGGGAAATATGCTGAATATAACTACAAGGATTTCTATTAATTATATGAACTCTGGGTACTTCCCAAATTTAGGAGTTACCTTTTGCAGAAATCATTCCCAGTTCACTGATTGGGCTGTCTTGTTATCAGGAATTCCTCATTTAATTCTTGGCTTCTCAATTTTCATGTTCATCAACTGTACATCTTTGATATATAGCTGTGTTCAGAATAATAGCAGTTCGATACCACTTACCTCATCGGTCACTGTTTGTTGTAGAAATGATATTTCTACATGGTAAATAATTTACTAGTAGGTGTAGAAGAATAGTAGAAAAAAACAACCCCAACAGTCACAACATGCATGCTACTGATTTTGTGCAATTAAATCATTCATCGAAAATTCAAAACAATTGCAGTGTGGAGTTCAATTAGTGAGGTCATTCATTCTATGAAAAAACAGGTGACAATTCAAACCCATATTTAAGGTAGGAAGGCAGCAAATGTTGTGCATACTGGTTATAGTGCATTTCTCTCTGAAAATCTAAAGTAATAACTACTCTAAAATAAAGTAAAAAATTAAAGTAGCGCAAAATGCGCCATTCAAGACATGCCCCAATGTTGAAACAACATGTGCTGAAGAGGTTACAGTTTGCCAAAGAACACACTGGCTTAAAGAGAAGGTGCAGCATTTTGTGGACTGATGAAACCCCCAAACACTGAATTAAAAAACAATGAATTAATCATACAATCATCATATAGGGATGTTTCTCATACTATGGTTTTGGGCCCATTTATCACATACCAGGAATCATGGATCAGTTTGAATACATCAAAATACTTGAAATGGTCATGTTTCCTTATGCCAAAAAGAAAATGCCCATGAAATAGATGTCTCAATAAGACAACAACCCCAAACACTCCAGTAAATGAACAACATCTTGGTTCCAGTCCAACAAAATTGACATTTATGGAGTTGCCAGCCCAATCCAACAAAAAACCAGTGGGGTGACATCAAAAATGATGTTTCTAAGGTAAACCAATAAATGTAGAAGAATTGTGGACAGTAGTCCAATCATTCTGGGCTGGAATACCTGTTTACATGTGCCAGAATTGTCTGACTCCATGCAACAATGATGTTCTCAGAAACAGTAAATACAAAAATAAATATTAGTTCAGTGCTTCAAAAGAAAATGAAATCTTGAAACATTTTTCAGTTAATACCATGAATGTTTGAGTTTGCCAAGAAGAATGCAGACACGGTTATTAGAACAGCCTATTAATATTAATATTATTATACAGTATTTATAAAGCACTAACGTATTACACATCGCTGTACAAAGTCCATAGACATGTCACTAGCCGCCCCTTAAAGGGGCCCATCATAGTCATATGTCTTTAATACAGTCTAAGGTCAATTTCGAAGGGGTAGCCAATTAACCTAACTGCATGTTTTTAGGATGTGGGAGGAAACCAGAGTACCTGGGGGAAACCCACAAAGACATGGGGGAGAGTCTGCAAACTCCATGCAGATAGTGACCTGGCTAAGATTCAAACCTGGGACCTAGAGCTGCAAAGGCCTGCGTGCTAATATGAGCCACTTTGCTGCCCATAATATTCTCTTTTCTTCACTTTCTATAAAGGAATAACACAGGTTTGAAACATTCTTTATGTTTAATTTGGAATAGTATGTGTTTCCCAATGCATATGTATGAAATTAAAGCTAGGACAAGGATTTTGATTTTTATTCAATTTTTTAAACACACTGCTATTCTTATAAGCACAGAATCAATAAAGTGGCCCTGTTGGGAAAAAAACATATAGTGGCTACAAGTTCAAAAAAACTCTAAAAATACTAATTGCCTGATTATGCTTTACTTCAGAATTTTCAAATCTAAATCTTGGGACTTGTATGTAGATCAGAAATTATAGCGTATCATATTAACTTGTACATACTTGTTCCAGACATGCTGAAGTCAGCTGGTCTGCAAGCTGCTCAGAAAACCAGCATTCTCAGAAGCAGCAATGCCAGCCCCTGTATTTATACCATTGTCAGGTTACTTACACAAACCAAACATTATTTGACCTAAACTAACCATGAAATTCCAAAGCAAATAAAACAAAACACACAATATGTAGTTTCCATCTTTTTGGATTTTGGGGAAAAAAATAAAGACCTGTACATAGCCAGCGTGAGAAATTGGGAGTTTCACCCATTATGCTATATATGCAATTAGGTCCATAAATATTTGGACAACTTTTTTCTAATTTTGGTTCTGTACATTACCACAATTAATTTTATATGAAACAACTCAGATGCAGTTGAACTGCAGACTGAAAGCTTTCATTCAGTGGGTTGAACAAAAAGATTGCATAAAAATGTGAGGAAAGCGTTTTTTCACACAATCACTTCATTTCAGGGGCTCAAAAGTAGTGGGTTAGCACAATTTATTTAATATCAATTATGTCCCACCAACAATAATGCATTACCAGTATATACTGGTACATGTATACCATATATGAGGTCATCCTAAAGGAATGGAGCATATCCTTTAACTGATATCTTTATAGGATAAAATGCTGGTTAAATGGATGATCATTGGTCAGTACTAGTTAAACACTGGCAATTGTCTTAGTTCCTGAGCAGTTAAAAACACGGTGCCATACCTAATTAACTAGTCTTGACCAGAACTAACTGCATGCAACATGTTTTTTGATCTACTGCCAAGCCATTAATTTGGAGGACTGCAACTCACTTTCGCAGCTAAGTATTTTTTTTTTGTTATATTTAAATCTATGTTACTGCATTGTTTTATCTATCTGTCTTTGTTATTAAATAGTATAATCTTTCAAGTCTTTGTGTTATCTCTCTTTGTACACTTCAAATTCAACCCATCAATATTTGCAGAAACTGTCACAAATTATATTCGTGACATAACAAAAAGTAATTGGACAAATGACTCAAATGCTATTTCATGGGCTGGTGTGGGCAATTCCTTTGTTATATCATTATCAATTAAGCAGATAAAAGGCCTGGAGTTGATTTGGGGGGGGGTGCGTGCTTGTATGTGGAAGATTTTGCTGTGAACAGACAACATTCGGTCAAAGGAGCTCTCCATGCAGGTGAAACAAGCCATCCTTAAGCTGCAAAAACAGAAAAAATACAATCTACAGTTTGGTACATCATGAGAAAGAAACAAAGCACTTGTGAACTCAGCAATCCCAAAAGACCTGGACGTCCACGGAAGACAACAGTGGTGGATGATCGCAGAAATATTTCCACGATGAAGAGAAACCCCTTCACAACAGCCAACCAAGTGAACAACACTCTCCAGGAGGTAGGCGTATTGATATCCAAGTCTACCAAAAAGAGAAGACTGTATGAAAGTAAATACAGAGGGTGCACTGCAAGGTGCAAGCCACTCATAAACCTCAAGAATAGAAAGGCTAGATTGGACTTTGCTCAAAAACATCTAAAAAAACCAGCACAGTTCTGGAAAAACATTCTTTGGACAGATGAAACCAAGATCAACCTTTACCAGAACGATGGCAAGAAAAAGTATGGAGAAGGCGTGGAACAGCTCATGATCCAATGCATAGCACATCATCTGTAAAACATGGCGGAGGCAGTGTGATGGCTTGGGCGTGCATTGCTGCCAGTGGCACTGGGACACTAGTGTTTATTCATGATGTGACACAGGACAGAAGCAGCCGAATGAATTCTGAGGTGTTCAGAGACATACTGTCTGCTCAAATCCAGCTAAATACAGTCACATTGATTGGGAGGGTTTCATAATACAGATGGACAATGACCCAAAACATACAGCCAAAGCAACCCAGGAGTTTATTAAAGCAAAGAAGTAGAATATTCTTGAATGGCCAAGTCAGTCACCTGATCTGAACCCAATTGAGCATGCATTTCACTTGAAGTTGAAGACTAACTTCAGTTGAAGACTAAACTTCAGACAGAAAGGCCCACAAACAAACAGCAACTGAAAGCCGCTGCAGTAAAGGCCTGGCAGAGCATTAAAAAGGAGAAAACCCAGCATCTGGTGATGTCCATGAGTTCAAGACTACAGGCTGTCATTCCCAACAAAGGGTTTGCAAGCAAGTATAAGAAATGAACATTTTATTTTCAGCTTTTTATGAATTAATTAATTAAAGCTGAAAGTCTGCAGTTCAACTGCATCTAAGTTGTTTCATTTAAAATTATTGTGGTAATGTACAGAGCGAAATTTACAAAAACGTTGTCTCTGTCCAAATATTTATGGACCTAACTGTACAATGTAGTGGTAATTAGTACAATGTAATTAAAACTGCAAAAACTGTATTGTAAGTGGTATTAGAACCAGGAATGCATATTAGCTATTCTTTCACTGCAAAGAAAAGCAGTAAAAAATATTAGAACTTTATCTCAGTGCAGGGTTATGTTTTAACATCAGTTTTGAATAAGCAGCAAAATAATATTTATACAAAACAAAAAAGTACTTTGCAGGGAGAGGCGTTTATTTGATAGACATAGAGTTGTCAAATTATTGGTAATTGCAGATCTGTATAATCCTGGCAATACCCCAAATAAATTGTCAGCTGCCAAGGTCAGTGGACATTGATAAATTGCTGCATGTTGACTTTTGTCTTTGTGTCATTTTGTCAATTACTCAGAATTTGTTCCAGCGATGGGAACAAGGCGTCTCTTGACCCACATAGACTCCCCTGAGCATAGAATATAATGCACGCAAGTTGCCGGGACCTCACAAGCATCCGCAGCTCCTAAAAGTTAACATTATTTCAACAACACCAAACTCACACAAGAAATACATGTTTTTTCTTTTGAAAAGAGGAGTCACTGGGAATTACTTGTTAATCAGATCACTGACACTGACAAACAAGGAAAGAAGTACTCTTGGGGCCCCACCACTGGGACTGCTGGTCAATCTGTAAAAATGACAACACAATAAACACTGTACTGACAATACATCATGGAGTTTTCTGTCAAGGGAAAACTTTCTGTTTGTAGAGATAACCTGAAAATCATAGATACCTCCATTGAGTTAAAGAAAACATTTTCAAGGTAAGTAAAAAACTGCAAACACTGAAATGTTTCACCATTCTAGTTACAGTAGTATGCAAAGTGTAAAAACAGTGTACTACTGTGGAATGAACAGAGAATGGTAAGCTCCTTTGATGCAGAGTCTGAAATGACTGGTTAAAGTCCTTTTAATACTTCAAAAGGTTTTAGCTTTAGGTTTTAGCTACATAAACAATTCTTAATTGAGGTCCACTCAATTACGAATTCCACCATTCCCACCATTACCTCAGTGGTTGTAGCAACCCTCAGAAAGGAGGTTGGTGATTCATATTTGCCTGCAAGTTGGGAAACACTTGAAGGCAATATCGGACCAGTGAGCATTCTTTGTGGATACATGTCAGCAACATCTGCTTTGCTCAACACAACAGCTGCAGCCGATTGGCAAATTGCTGCCTTAGTAATGGCTCATTCTGGTTTTATTATTAGGCACAACTGAATGGATCGTTGTCCAATAGCAGCCACTGTGGAAAAAATACTCCTCTGATTCCTTTGCACTAAACACAATGCACAAAATCTGCAATTTGTCCATGTTAAACACGAAAATTTGTGAACAGATAAAATAAAAGTTATAAATACACAAGTAACAATGTATTCATTGAACATACTTTGCTTAGGAGAACAGTCTTTCTCAATAAATAAAAAAAACAAACCTGTTTTATTAGCTACACTGTACATGACTAAATTACAGAGAGGCTTTGCACTGCATAGCAGTGAGTGATGCATTAGGTCAAGACAGCACGTTGCAGAAAAATGTAAGCAATTAATAGTAGCCCCGCACACCAACACACGTCTTGTGTGTTTATCTATGTTGCTGTGTAGTGCATAGGTAAGACATGTTTAGGGTGGCAATAACTATAAATGGCAACCTAGCACATCAAGAAATGTGCTGTGCATTGCTCTGAGTTGAATTAATGCAGTGCACTAGTATGTACACAAGCCCTTGGTAAGTTTCCAAAGGCTATTGTTTTGGTTTTAAAAACATAGGGGGGCTTTTTGTTTAGATTACCAATCTTAATCAAACATTTTTTAAATTGTGGTTGGGATTGGAGTACAGCACAAAAATGTAAAATGTGAAGAAAAAAGACTTTAAGTGGGGAATAAAACCAACGACATTTTTCTGTAAAATACTAGGTCATTTGGTTGTCCTGCTGTTCAATAAACTTTACTAACTCAAAAACCATATTATACAATTACTTCAAGTTCTATCACAGGCAGCTATTTAAATTATTACTTCAAAGACCATGGCCTAGCAAAACACTATAGCTTCTAGTAAATTGGCAGGCAAAATACCATCCAAAATACCATAAAAAACTTGATACTCTTCTTTTGTAAAACAGGTACATTTTCATATCCACTGTTTCATGGCTTTATTAGGAATTCTGGTGGGAGGATGATCGGGCTGTGAGCTTTAAATTAAACATGAAGGAAAATTTGAGCTTGGTTGATGGAGACTAATCAGTGCTCAATGAGCGGATGAGGTCATAATGAAGACAGAATGTAAAATCAGAATGTAGCATGTTGAGGCTTTTAAGATCCTTCAAGAGATAAACTGATTGCAATTATAGGCTCAGCTTGTTCCTTTTTTGGAAACCCTAATGTTAGAACTACAGAGGCAGTCATGGCTGAGCTCTCCTGAATATACCAGTGTCATATTAATCCATACAACAGCATTGGGAGAATGGGTTAAACCATTTGTTTTCCATGGCATTACATGCTGTTCTATTCATGTGCAAACATGGATAGAACAATCTTACAAACGCTGCACTGGAACAAAAAAAGGCAAGTTTTGTTCTTGGCCAGGCATGTTGCTCTTTGGCCAGAATGTTTAACATGTGAATATATTTTATCTCTTTGACCGAAAACAAGCAGGTACATAAGAACTTCCCACTACTGTATTCTCTGAATATTTTACATTGACTTTTCTAATCTACATGATTGTTCTAGGTCTGTGACAAAAATATCTAAGTAAAAGGCCAGGCACCTGGTCTTCTTAGACGTACATCTATTATTAGGAAATGCAGAAACATTATAGGCTGGTTTCCTTCTGGAAATTCTAGTTGTCTGCATGTGTTTTCCTAAATTTGGATAGCTTGTAAAGGGACAGATGCACTGCCAGGTTTCACTGGGAATGTCATTGTCACTAAGAATGAAAGTGAGAGTAAACCCAAAATAAAAAGGTTACATCCAAAACTTCCCAAAAATGTGGTATCTGATACAATTTATTACCTAATAAAACAAAAAGAAAATAGAAAACATTTTAGAATACATGTTGATATTCAAAAATAGGGCAACCTCCGGACCTGTGGAGTGCCAAATTTTCAAAAATTCCAGGTTTTTGAAGGATATACTCAACCCCACACACAGGCCTTCCGCTAGCCTCACCCACAGATATCTGGCACAGTTCCAGAGACCAGGCAGCAGGGGCGTCTCAACGTGTATTTAGTGTAGCAAGCAAGACCAAAACAGCGGTTTCGGGAGAAAAGCGCCATCAAAACATAAGTGGCTAAACAGTGTACTACAGTACCTGTATTGAAAATGCGCTCTGAAATTCCTGCCAGAAAACTGAAGGAACTGGATTAGAGGTGGCCGGATTTTCGATTGTCAACCTGTATATCATCTCTATACTAGTTTTGGCTCAATGATTTTGAAAATACTGAGACAGACATCCACAGCAGCATCACCAGCACTATTTAGAGAGAGATCAGTCCCCCGGGACTCGGGGAGCATGGACAAGTGTCAGGGAGCCGACACAGAGCAGCGGAAAGACTAATTTCTCCCTCTGCTCACTGCTATTAAGTCTAGGGTCGGATCTCTTGAGCTATCCACGTGGAGTGACAGCCACCTTAAAATGAGTGGCTGCTGTAGCTGAGTGGCTGCTGTAGCTATCATCTTCCAGTGAGATCTTCACTGCCACCCATGCAGCACAGAAACTGGAATTCTGGTAAGTCCTCCGTGCACTTTGCACATGTTAACCTGGGCTCCACTCCTCCTACTGGGTTGTCTTTACATTTCCTTTTCTCCTGTGAAAGCCACACGGGATACCTACGTCAGGCATCCCAGGAGGCTCTTGAGTGCTCCTTCCTTGCCAGAGCATTTCGGGCATGCGCAGAAGGCAAAATATGCTGATCTCACACATGCGCAGTGAGATCAGCATTGAAGGTAAGTGCTTTTTTTTTTTTTTTTTTTTTTTTTTTTTCAGTCTTCTCCAGGAACCCTCTGCTATACTCCTGCTGGTGTGTTTGGCACATAGTCAGGATGGGATTCTCATTAAATAGTCACCACTCCTTTTTCCTTCCACTATAGCGGAATTTGGATTTTCCCTGTGGGGACCACAGGGGAGGGAACAGAGAGAACTGGTAGTATTGAAGATCAGATCTTCTGTAAATTGCTTGACTTAAAAAATAATCTCTCTTGCAGCAATTTCCTCACTGTATCCCACATTGGGAATCCAAACTTTTGCTTATCTTCAGCTAAGTTCGCCTATTAACGTACTGATAAAAAAAATTTCCCTTAAGAACTGGATCAACCCTTTGGACAGAAAGCTAGCCCTGCCTATCCCCAACATAGCAATATCTGATGCATATCTCACATACAAAAGAGAGGTAGAGTATGAGACCATTTCAGGGTTGAGTAGTTTGAATACATATTTTCCAGATGACAACCCTCCTCTATGTATAGGGAAATGACCCTTAGATATTTCACTATGCGTATATATCGGCAATGTGGTCCTTCCCAATGGGACGCCATTATTAGATATTTTTGTTTTTAATATTTTTATTAAGAGTATAAATTTTCCATTTTCAATCAAACAAAGATACATAACAAAAACATAAAGGGAAAAGGGTTAAAATAACTATAATACCCGTTGGTTGACAATCAGGAGCTTCAACTCCAACAAAGAAACTAAAGTTGTACAATATACATTATCAAGTGTGTGCGTGTTATTGTGTAGTATATAAATATATATACTACAAAATAATATTAAAAAAAGAAAAAAAAAAGAGGAGGAGAGAAAAAAGGAAGAAATAGAAAAAGAGAGAAAGGATAAGGGCTATGGAGGGCAAGAACCAAGACCATAGTTTTCCCCAGAGGTTTTTAGCCGGTTGCTCCTCCCAGCTGCTTTAAATACCCCGCCCAGCTCTCGGCAGCTCTCATCCTCGGATGCACGGATCTCAGTGAGGCTGCTCTGTGCTGTGTGTCATCCGTTCAGAGGATTACTGCCGATGAGAGGTGAGCACACAGTTCAGCCTTCATGTAAAGGAGACACAGGCAGCCCCGCCCCCCATCTTATAGCACGAGCTCGGATTTCTGTTTAAAAAAAAATCTGCCCGTGAAATGTATCCACCTCTAGCTGTGCGTGTGAATTCTGCATCCTCACAGCTCTGTGTGTACAAACCTCCATATCTCCAAAACTGTATGTCACAATGACCTGTAATTTTCAGGGTGTACAGGGGACCCTCATAGATACTAGTTATTACAATTTCAGCCCCCCAGCTTTAAAGAATTTTAAGATATGGGAGTCACAAATGTAAAAAGTTATGAAAATTGAATTTTGGGGTTGTTTTAGGAAAGTGCAACAAGGAGTCCTAAATTGAAAATGCAAATTGGGGACCCCGGAACCACTAACATGTCTGCTTCTCTTCTTTGTACACCAATTTCTCTGAGGTGGGGGGTACAAAACTGAAAATATAGTTGCAAGTGGGGGGCAGATTCTCCCCTTACAATCTCATTACTACAGCAGCATTAGAACATAAAACACTCTGCCCATTAAAATGGGTTTCCCTGCCCTGTTACACATTCCTGTCCACTTAACTAACATTCTGAACTTCAACTGGGGAATGGGGAGGTGTAAGAAACCAAAAATATAGGTACAAGTGGGGAACATCTGTGAAAAACATCCCCTAAAACTTCATCACTATGGTATCATTAGAACATAAACTCTGCCCACTAAATTTTATTGAGCTTGAGGCACTGGAAGGGTACAGTCATGTGTAACAAGGGAGTGCATTTTGATAGACAGTTTTGTTTTTTAATGTTGTAATGGTGCCATGGTGATGAAAGGTGATCGCCACACGTGTCCCCCACTTCCACCTATATTTTTGTTTCCCTGCACCTCTTAATTCTGGAGAAATTGGGGTTTGAGGTAAGATGCAGACAGATATGTGTAACAGAGCAGGCAGCAAACTTTGCTAGGTAGAGATTTATGTTCTCATAATGCCATACTAATTACATTTTAAAAAGGTTTAGCCACAAGTGTCCCCCACTTGCACCTACAGTTTCAGTTTCCTATGCCTCCACGTGTACCTTAAAAATTTCAAGTTAATACAACCAACGGTTTAGGAGATCTGAAGGTTTGAACACAGCGAGTTGTTAGGCTGCAAAACATGACAAGCAGCTTTTACACTCACACAGCTATCACACTGCGCTGCTGATGACATTACACACTGCGGATAAACGTCACAGACAGTGTTTTTATATAGAATATGGGCAGTGATGAGAGGGGGTCACTGTCTGTCTTGTCCCCATCTGATATCACATGCATGATGCTATTAAAGCATCGCCACATTTTTAACATTATATTCAAGAGTGACTTTCTCTGTTATGTAATGGAAAAATGTGCGTTTTTTGTTTTTTTTTTACACTTTTGTGGAGAGCACCTCTCCCCTTCAGTCTTCACTTCCATTTCGGTAAAGACCGAAGGGGAAATCCGCAGCCTCCTGGGATATTTGTGTCACAAAGCCCAAAAGGCTCTAACCTGCTCCTTGTGTGCATGCCCCTTCAGAGGCTTTCCTATAATGTAAAAAAAAGTGTTCAATCTAATGCATGCGCAGTACAAGGCAGCATTGGATGTACAAATGAGCATTGGAGAAAAGGTGGAAGCTGAGCCAGCATGAGCCTGCTGGGCTAATTTTGTAAAAGAATCAAGTGAAAAAAAAATGTTTTCACAAAAGTTCACTTTAACTAAATATAGTCACAGCACCACATCAGAAGTTAGGCTGAATTCACGCCGGCAGTAAGGTTACATTTGTCCATTCCTCATGTCAGGAACCACTGCTGCTTAAAAAACTTCTAGCTCTGAAAAAGCCCAGCACTTACCGCATGTTACCAATCCTAGGTGCCCAGAACTCACCGCCTGTTACCAATTCTAGGTGCCTAGAATTTACCGCCTGTTACCAATCCTAGGTGCCTAGCACTTA
>NC_092871.1:51334126-51372961 GCF_032062135.1 Pyxicephalus adspersus | reverse complement strand
ATATAATAATTATACCCGGGAGTTAATCCTAAGAATTACAGGCCCACAATATAAACAAAAATTTCTACGCAAAAAAAAATAGGATCACTTTTTGCATCAAAAAATGACAGAATTAGAACGCTAGGGGGGTTAACAACAGTGAGGATAAAGTTAAGAAGTTTAAACTGGTTTTTCGTGAAATGTTTTGGTTTTAGGAGAAATAACGCTTTATAAGGGTCGCTTACTGTTTCCCAGAAGGGTATATACAAGTTGATAAACACCTATCCAGAATCTTTTTATACACAGGCAGGTCCATCAGCTATGCTATAATGTGCCCACTTCACCACATAGTCGGAAACACAAATTGGACTTATTATGTTGAAATTTTGCCAATCTACGCATAACCAGATACCATCTCATGAGCAATTTGTAGTTGGCCTCATGGAAGCCATATTTGCTCCCATTGTGTACCATCCAACAGTTTACCAATATCTTCCTCCCATCTAGACACATACAGCGGTTTATCATTCACTTCTGCTGAAAGCAAATAACAAAAAATTAACATGATAATGCCTTTGCCCAATGGATCTTTATCATTTTTTCCCTCAAAATAAGGGAGTGAGAGGGAGTTATTAGTGTATTTAAGCAAAGTTTGAACAAAATGGCGTAGTTGCAAATTTGAAAAAAAGCATTAAGAGGGCATCTCAAAATTAGATATAAAGGATGCAAATGAATGCACTCAAGTAGCTTGATGTCTTTGGCACTACAGATATCCCTAGTTATCCACACATAAAAACGAGACGGTGCTTTACATGCTGGAAGGAAAACCGGGTTACCCACTATAGTTGCCAACAGAGTATGCGGTGACATAAACGCACCTGAGTAGACCTGAGTATTTGACTTCGTCCCATACTTTCAGGAAGTGATGTGTACTGGGGCTATAAACCTTTTTACAAGGGAGCCAGTTGAGCCGCTCTATAATAATACAGGATATTTGACATTGCCAAGCCTCCACAGGCTTTATGTAGATAGAGAATCCTTTTAAACACTCTGCGTCTGGACCCCTGCCACACAAAATTCAGAAAGGCACGTTGAAGAGAGCAAATGATATGTGGCGGTATCGCTACTGGGAGGACCCAGAACAGGTACAGCATTATTAGATATTTTTAAAAAACAGTGGCTTGGGGGGCGTGTCCTGATGGCGGCGGAGTAGGATGCTTACATCCCGAGCTCCGTGTTCCGCCTGGGGGAATTTAACTGTGTAAGCACTGCAGCACCTTCTTCCTGAGCATCATGGGTCCCAAAACCAAGGGGGCACAGAAGGGACGCTCTGGAGGGGCTGATTCCTCCTCCGGAGGCATTACCAGCTTCTTCCCCGTGGGAGGCCGCGGGGATCGCAACAAGGCCCCAAAGCCGGGGGCTCGATTTTTGATGGCATCCGACTGGCAGGCACCATCGGCGCGGAGCAGGCAACAGAGGGCAGAATTACAGCAGGATCTGGCAGCACAGGGATCAGATGATTCTAACACCCCACCATCGGAGGTACAACCTGATTCCCCCCATCCTCAGCCCCTGTATGTTACCTTCTTTAGCGGCACCCTTAGGTCATAGCCCAGCAAATTTGGATACCGAGAAGGAGTGGGACTGGAAGGCCAATCTCCGTGCCTTACCTACCAGGCAGAACTTAGAATATAGTATAGGGCGTTTGGAAGCGAGCTGCAAGGCAGAGTTTAATGCCTTGTGCAAGTCTGTACAACAAGTTACTAGCATTACCACAGCTCTACTAACTCAGTGTGCTGATCTTTCTTCACAAGTAGTCTCCCATGCGGATTTATTGGAACGCCACGAGGCCCAAATTTATATGTTGTATCTGTTGCATGACGACGCTGAAAACCGCAACAGGCGGAATAACATTCGTATACAGGGTTTACCTGAAACCATACGGAATTCAGAATTGCTCACAGCGGCCTACTCTATATTTGCTAAGCTTCTTGCTGTCCCATCTGATATTGATATAGAGATAGATCAGATACATAGAACCCTGGGCCCACGCAGTACAAATCCGCAACGCCCTAGAGATGTTATCTGTCGGATTCATTTTTTCAGAACCAAGGAAGATATCATGAAAAAAGCTAGAGAATCTACCAATATTGAATACGCTGGGGCACAGATACAACTGCTGCCTGACCTCTCTAAACATACTTTGGATCTTCGCAGGGCTCTTAAACCGCTTTTAACAGCTCTTGGAGAACGGAACATCCCATATAGATGGGGATTTCCCTTCCATCTCATTATCAGATCGCGAGGTAGAACCCTTGTTCTTCGCGAGCCATCCGATCTGCCTCATATTGTACGAGCTCTGCATCTTCCTGATATCCTATTACCTGAATGGCCTACAGCAGCTTCACTTCTCAACAACAAACCAGCGCCATTACAAGCTCCTCCACGACTTCCGCCTGATAGTTCTCCAAGCACCTCCACGGGTCATTCTTCGCCTCCTCCTCCTTCCACAACCTAGCCAGTTGTATCGGCTTCGCCAACAATTTTTATTGGATCTCGGGACACCTTTAGCATCATCCTTGGAATTTCTACCTGCCATCCAAATTTTTTTTTTATTTTTTTGTGTTTTTTAGGCTACCAAACAATTTTTATTGGATCTCAGGTTGCCTTCAACATTGTTCAAACCCACAGAGTTTCTATCTGCCATCCTTATTTTTTCTGTGTTTCTTAACACAGCTACTAAACACCACCGGAATACCTCTGATCTCAACTTGTTTTATCACCTGCCGTGCCTGGCCGAGAGAACAGTCCGCCTTTGAATGGAGTCTTAATGTTCCTGTGCTGCCAAGCATCATCGGACTACCTCTTATGTCAACCTATTCTACCACCTGCCGTGTCTGCCCAAGAGCGCGGCCCACCTTTGAAGGGAGACTTTATGTTCCTGTGCAAGACGTTTCTCCTCCACGGTGGGACTTTCCAGATATTGGTAGCTATGTTGAGTGATATTTATCTAGTGTTTATTGCTGCAGATTCTGCTGTTATTTGTATAGCTATTTTTGAATGCCTTCTAGATTCTGTGGTTAATTATGTCTTGGGCCCACTAGGGGGCGCACAAGCTATACTGCTCTCGCCTCTCTAGTTAGCCCTATTACGGGACCTGGGTTGTTGTATCCCTGTTTCCTCAGAGTATTTTGGCAGGAACTTAGTGAACTGCTTATTTTATGTTGATGTCTTTTGATTCATCCCCTAACCCTTAGTCATTCTGATTATGGGACTGTTTAGTATTCTGGGCGAAGGCCCAGGGATTGCTCATTCTTTATATCGTTTTTGGTTTCCCCCAGGTGGGACACGATGGTATGTTTTTTGTTGACTGTTTGCCTCCCCCTGCTGCGCACAGACACTTCCCCCACATAGGCCCACTGCCTTACCAGGCGGTGATTTGGGATCTTTGGGATCCCGCTCTAGTTTTTCACCCCACAGTCGAGGTTTAGCTCGCCTCGCCCGTCTGGTGCCCCTTTCCTAGCCCACTTCCCTTGATATCCTCAATAAAAGAAACAACCCAAGTTTTGAGAATCCGCACCCTCAATGTGAAGGGTTTTAATAGCCCGAACAAGTGCTCTCAAGTGCTATATGCTCAACATAAAGCAAGAGTGAACCTTTTTACTTTTGCAGGAGACCCATTTTCTATGTACTAGAATTCCCTCTCTCCGCAATCGTTATTATACTGTTTGGCGTCACAGCTCCAATCCTGAGTCTAGAACTAAGGGGGTTTCTATAGCTTTCCGGAAAACGTTGCTTGTTCAGATACTTGACTCCCGCTCTGATCCACAGGGCAGATTTCTGATCCTCAAAATTTCTCCTTGGGATAAGAATTTTACATGGCCTCTTTTTATGCCCCTAATCATCAACCCACTGTGGCTCTTATGCAGTACCCTGGTGACTTTCAAGGGGTTCGCTGAGGGATCTATCATAGTGGATGGCGACCTGAACTGTGTTCTGGATCCCCGGATTGATACCTCCACTGGGAAAACTCTGTTATCCTATTCCAAATTGAACTCCCTTCGTTCTAGACTACACGATCTTAGACTAGCAGATGTGTGGCGCACTCTGCATCCCACCACCAAGCATTATACATTTTACTCCAACCCACACAATATGTACTCCCGCATTGAATATATTTTGGCGAGCCACTCTAATTGATTGGAATCCTGTTTTTCTATAGAATCTTGTCCCCGGTCCGATCATTTCTCAGTACCCCTCTCGCTCCAGGTTCCTCCAATGGGCCCTAGAGCATGAACATGGAAGTGTAATGACTCCCTGTTTAAGGACTCTATTTGTGCGAAGGCGGTTTTAGAAGCAATTACCAATTTTATAGGGGACCACGTTTGGGACCCCACTCCTCTACCTATGCAATGGGAGGCTATGAAGGCAGTGGTTCAAGGGGTCCTAATTCAACAAGGAACTCGGCTTAAAAGGATCAGATTGCAGGATATTTCACTTACTAGTGAAAAAAATTCGCTCCTTGGAGCGTCTACATAAACAAAACATGGCCCCAGTAGTGTTTTTAGAACTGACTGCTGCTAGGACTCACCTTTTGAAGCTGTACGACCTAGCATACCAACGCCATCGGAATCGCTTCCGCAAATTAATTTACCAGTATGAGGATAAATGTGGCCGATTGTTAGCACGGGGCTTACACCCTCGCACTTCCACTACTTTTATTTCGTCTATCCGGACTGCTAATGGCGGCTTGACATCCATCCCTAAGGAGATCTTGCAAACTTTTCATAACTACTATACCGATCTCTATCAAATCCGTCCTGCCCATGTAACTCCATCCTCCCTACAAGATTATTTAACTAAAACAGCCCTTCCGACGTTAGATTCTGAAGTGATATCGCAGATGGAGACTCCGTTTTCCGAGGAGGAGGTCTCTGTCGCTTTACGTGCCACACCGACTGGGAAAAGCCCTGGCCCTGATGGCTTTACTCCACGGTTTTATAAACTCCATGCCCTTAATCTTGTTCCTTTTATGACCAAGGTGTTTTCTTCCATCTCCGTCAATACGCCGTTTCCTCCACAGAGTTTGGAAGCTCATATTACGGTCCTTCCTAAACCTGGCAAAGACCACATGGTTTGCTCTAATTATAGACCCATATCATTGATTAATGTTGATGCAAAAATTTTTTCTAAATTGATTGCCAGTAGGTTATCTCCTTATACTGGGTTTATCTATGGAAGGGAAGCCAGGGACAATTACTATTAAGACTATCCTGCTGAGCCAATTTGCTAAGTCTACAGGTACTCCTATGTGCCTACTGTCCATAGATGCTGAGAAGGCCTTTGATAGGGTTTGTTGCAAGTTTATGTATTCAGCGTTACGTCAGGTAGGCCTGGGCCCCAGTATGGTCTCTAGAATTGCTGCATTGTATTCCTCACCCAGGGCCCGGGTGCGGGTTAACGGCACCCTTTTCTGATTCTTTTCAAATCAAGAACGTTACGAGGCAGGGGTGTCCTTATTTCCCATTGCTCTACGCCCTAGTTATGGAAAATTTGGCTGTGGCCTTGCGTCGCAATCCGGACGTTAAGGGATCAAGATAGGAAATACCCATTATAAACTCTCCTTATATGCAGATGATCTTCTGCTTTATATAACATCCCCTCATGTCATGTTACCTTCGGTACTGAAGGAATTTGATGAATTCGGATTACTCAGCAACTTCAAGGTAAATTACTCCAAATCCGAACTTCTAAATGTTACCTTAAACTCGTCTCAAATGTCTACTATACACAATAATATGTCCTTTCGGATTTGTCCTACTGCAATTAAGTATTTGGGTATAATGATACCATCGGACCCTTCTGCTTTGTTCTCACTTAATTATTCCAACGTATATAGTAAAATTAAATCCAACCTTCAGAAATATGACTTCCTGCCTCTTTCCTGGTTTGCTCGCATAAATACTCTAAAAATGGATATTGTCCCCAGATTTTTATATGTATTCCAAACGGTTCCCATATTTTTACCAACTTTATATCTGCGTAAAATACATAGGTTGTTTTTAAAATTCCTATGGAATAAGAAGCACCTTAGATTGGCATTCGACATATTTGGTTAAATCCAAATGTAGAAGAGGAGTGGGGGACCCTGATATTGTTTCCTACTATAGGGCATCGGTCTTAGTGCGCCTGACAGACTGGTTTCACAGTCGGGAGTTGAAGGAATGGGTGCTGCTGGAAGAACTTTTGTCCCCAGTGAGTCTCCAGTCTCTACCATGGGTGGACCAGTCGTTATTACGGCTGACCTCCCCCATACCTCAACTTACTATGGATTTATTACGTATTTGGGATATTCTCCTTAGATCGGGCAAAGTGTCTACGAGACTGGGGCCCATGACACCATTGTTCGATAACCCAGCATTTCCGCCGGCAATGAGGGCTGCCAAATTCTGATCTTGGTCCGCCTCCGAACACCATCACCTAAAAGATATAGTTCATAGTGGGCGGGTCTCCCTCCTCTGTCCTCCCTAGACCTTTCATACAGAAGCAAGCTGCTATTCTGGCTTTTGTACAGGCAATTGACGTCTTTTGTAGCTTCTTTTACTGATCCATCCTTACTACACAGAAATTTGATGGAATTTGAGCAGTTGGTTAGCTCACATGTTCGCCCTCCCCATATTGTTTCAAGGCTATATGAGCTACTCACACAAAATCCTGAGTCTATAGCCCCTATATACACCAGATATTGGGAGAGAGATTTGGCTGGTCTCATAACTGGAGATGACTGGGAAACATCCTTTACCCTCACACACAAGCTGGCATTGACTTGTAAAGCCCAAGAGGTTAACTATAAAATTTTGTCTAGATGGTATTGTTGTCCTGTGGATCTGTATAGAATCTCTCCCACAAACTCGGATCGCTGTTGGCGATGCCTGTCACATAGGGGGACAATGCTTCATATTTGGTGGGAATGCTCAAAGATATCTCGTTTCTGGGATCTGATTATTCAGATATTTAATGACTGCTTCGGTTCTACTGTACCCAACACCCCTAATGTGGCTCTTTTATCTATGATCCCGGGCTCGCTTACGTCATTCTCTTACCGTAGCTAGGGTTCTTATCCCGAGATTGTAGAGGCGGCTTGTTGCTCCTTCTATAGCTGACTGGGTATCCGAACTTGAAAAAATCCGCCATATGGAAATGCTGGTAGCGGAAGATGATGACAGAATAGAACAATTTAAAATTGTTTGGTCCACATGGGATTGGTTTAAAGAATTTCCCCGACTCCAAATGTATTTATCCTAATGTTTGTTTGGCCCCTATCCTTGTAATGAGGGTTTTTTTTATACTTCCTCAAACCTTGTGTGATGTACATTCTCTTTTCCCCTTCCCTTCCTAACCCTTCCCCCCTTGGGCTGCATTGTTCTGGTTATTATTGTTCTTTGTTAAAAGATGTATACACACATATATATCGATATAGGGGGTTTAAGATTGTTAGGGCATTATTTACGTTCTACGCTTCTATGAGTATTTATGTTATTTTCTGTATATTTGTGTCGATTTATCCTATTCTGATTCATGAGGGCTTTGACAGATTATTACTATGTTTATCAGAATATATGCTGTATCTAGGATGTGCATTTTTATGCTCATATGAAGTCAATGCCGTTACGGGTTAATAGGATCTCTGTGTTTTACGTTTTAATGTTTGCTATGTATGTTTGTTTTATTTTTCTGTGAAAACTCAATAAAGCGGATTGACACACACATTGAAAAACAGTGGCTTTGTATGCCCTCCAATAGTAGCCTTCAAATTCTCCACATTATCAGCTTTCTTGACAAGTACTTTGGAAAAAAAACGATTTATTCAAGCAAAGAGCTTGGCACTGGAACATGCATGTATACTGAGGAGAGGAGGACCAATGAACAACTAGTGTACAGAGCATTTAAAAATATAAGCCATAGAAAAGCACAAGCGTGACTGTGGACCATTCAACTCTCATTTTTCTGATGGAAATAAAATATAATTCTATGTAACAGCTACAGGGAGGTTATTTATATTATCCAGGGTAATAGGCAGAAAAAAATGTAGCTTCATAAAAAGAAAACATTAATTTTTTTCCTCTTACTCTCAGTACCAGTCAAAGTCCCATCTGCAAACAATTGCCCAGCAACACGACAATGAATCCCCCAGCACATGTGTGGCTGAAAATTACAGCTGGAAAACAGACATCATGCTAATAGAACACATTGTGGGACATGAGTAGAATGGAGCATACCTGTGACAAAAAAGCACAAGGACATGTTTAAATAGGGCATGTGGTTTTCTGGCACACTTGAGTTATTAGCACAGCACATCTGAAGACACATCTTTTCAATGGTGCCTGCAGCTGACACTGGCTCCCTTGGCTTCCTCAAGCTTTGACAGACTTGACAGACAGCTGGAAACTGGGTAGTGTAAACAGGAAAATATATAAAAACAAAGTTATTATACAAATGGGAATACTGTAGCCCTGATTTATGGGTTGCCATAAATGGCTCAAAATGTCCTTAAAATCTGTCAGCGATCTAACAATTTGAATTTAGGGCTGTCAAAGGTACTATTGCAGCCTAATATTTCTCAAACTAGATGGCTTGGATGGTTCTTCCGTATCTGATGTTAACAATGTTAATTGTGTATGGCAGGTATAGGATATGTAAAAAAAAAAACAATTTTATGTTAATTAATTTATGTTTTTGAACCATTTATTTTTGGATTAATGTTTTGTTTTGCAAATGTATTCCTGTACTATCTTATTGTACTTTTTTTTCTTTTTGATATGTACTATTTGGTTCTCAAAGATATAGAACAGGGCATTTAGAGACAAGTCAAGAATTCTACAGATATTCCAATTTTTAGTCCTTTAATCTCCAGGACTAGCACATCCAAGCTTTGATTTTTATTATTTTTTTGAAAGTTCACATTTAGAAAAGAGGTGACACTTTAATTTAAAACAATCCCTCTGGGCATGTAAATAGCAGTTTTACTGTTGCCACTGACTCAAGTCTACCACTTATTTTATTTTGCTGTGCCACAGTTTGCCTGGTTGGATAACTATACAAAACATACTTTTGTTATACCAAAAATAAAACCTATTTAGTGGTTTTCTCTGCACCTCATGCAACCCATCAGTTCATTTTAGCCAGTCAATTAGTTCAGTCAATTTTAGCATGGTTCCCCAAATAACATAACTAGACAAGACATAGGACAAAGAGGGAGGAGGACTGGATGGAAATCATCAGTGAACACCCATAGTCTTCCTCCCTCTTTGTCCTATTGTAACAAAGTAAAATGCATAGGAATAAAAATTAGTTTTGTTATGTTCCAAGGTGTATTGTTTACTCCTCCCAAACATTTCCAATTTCCTTCTAGGAAATCTTGGTGAATAATTAAAGAAGCTTAAACAAGGCCTTTTTTTTCACTTCTAACCACTTAGCCAAAAGTCAGGTTAACAAACACTGCTAAGCATTATTTGTAACTAAATCACATAATATACTACCATTTCCAATATCTCTACGTTTTATTAAGTGTGCATGAATACTACTCCAAGGTTTAGTTTGTGGGCTAACAATTGTCCTGGCATTCAGTGAGAACGGTGAGGTGTGGTTTTCTTCTCAGTGCTAGATTTCATTTTCTCTCAATTTTCTCAGGCCAGTTAAGCACATGTCATCACAGGCATATCCTGGCATTTTAAAAAACAGACAAATACAGAAATAAGGAACTCTGACTTTGATTAGCTGCGTACTTGTCTAACATCTAAAAAACATAGAATTGATAGCTCAAAATTGTGTGTATTTCAAATAAAGTAGTCCCAATGATGTTAGTAAACTATCATGACAATGTAAGTATGTTCAGTTAGCTATCTAAAGACTTCAGGTGCCCTGAAACCTTAAGATTGCTGTAATTCAAACCGCTAGTCTCTCCTGCCTTCACCCTTTTTGGCATTGCTTATTGATGGCTATTCACAACAAAGGACTAATAAAAAGGTCTGTAAACTAGAAAGGCTCTTGACCATGGCAGTTGCCTACCATGATTTCAAAAATCTTTACAAAAATGGGTACTGTACACTGGACAGTACTGGACATACCTACTGCATCATAGAACTGGTGCCCTAATATTGTAACCACTGGTAGTCTTTAAAAAACCTATTGTGTTTAAAGACAGGTTTCTATCTAAATAAACCAAGGAAACCTAGAGGCACATACATAATGGTGTGATTCTGAGGGGCACACACAGTACTCTGTAAAGCAAATTGTGAGCCACATTATTGTTCCAGATAATTTTACTCTCACATCTTAATAATAGTCATTAGTGTAATATACAGCCTTACTGCTGAGTAAGGTAGCACAGACTGGAAAATTACTTCCACCCATTTAGGCCTGGGCAGAGGCCTGTAGGAGCTCATGTAAGTAATTTAATAACATTTTTTCCTGTAACAAATTACAATTTTCTTGTAAAAATTGTCCAGAAGATATCCATAAAATGATGCAGGACTTTTTAATAAAAAATGGTATGATGATTGTATGGTGTTTTAGGCTTCTAAAAGTTAAAAAAAGAGCTGAGAACACCAGGATCAGGAACAAAGAAAGGCCTATTCCGACACCAACAAATATGAGCCATTTCTTTCTATCCCTAATAAATCATTTACAATGATAAAATTGCAGGGGCTGAGACAGATGCAGAACTTCTCTCTCTAACTTCCAATAGTTTAAATAGGGGGTGAAATTTTTAAGAAAAAACATACAAAGTCTCTTCTGCTACAACACTTTTTTTCCTGGCCCATAGTATTTTTTTTTCTCTACTATGTAAACTACATGGGGTACACCATCAGTGGCTGTATGTATAATCCATTATTAGTTTTCACAGCATTTTATAAATATTATATTTTAAATGTAGTCTACCTAAATGTGATTTTTTTGGGTATAAGTAGCTTAGTAGGCAGCCAATGACTTCTTAAATGTCTTGAAAGTTCCAACAACAATGTCTACCTGCAATCATTTCTCCAATAAGGTGTTAGTTACTATGTAACGTAAATTAAAATTCATGAGAGAGCAAAGTAAGACTCAAGACACTAGGGACCCACTTGATGAGCACAAATGACATTTGAATGGTGACAGTGTGAGGAAAAAAAAGACATACTGTTCTCTCATTCCCCTCATCTCCTTTTTTTGAATGTATGCAGACTCATACTGCTAGATCTTAAATGATGTCATGGGATCAAGAGATGAAGCGACAGACGTATGAAACTTGTCATTTAAAGTGAAACACTATAAAAAAATTTGAAATTGCCTATGATTGTCCAAAAAAAGTTTTCAATTTTGCCCAGTAAATCATGCAACAGAAAGATGCTCGTATATTCTAATCTGCCTACATCAGAAAATTATAAAACCAATAAATCCAGCCTGCAACGCAACTCTAGTTTTGGAGAAAGTACGAAATTGGTAAAACCAATGTTGTTATTGTTGCTAGGGTTCGATGAATGTCTTACAACCCCATAATCGAGAATACTCACCTCCAGTGCAGCCAGCAGGACAGGAAATATGAAATACCCCCCTCTCCTCCAACAGGTGACAAGAACAGAAATAAAAACAAGACAAACATTTCTAACTCTCTTAGAATGTTAAATAAAATAAATAAAAACAAAAATGACTTACCTTAAAAAAAAAAGATGCCCATGTGGTTAAGCTGTTAATCTTTGTCAGAAACTTTACATGATTACCATGCAATTGGGAATAAAGGGTCAATGTACAACATTTCCAGCATTTAATTGGAATTGGATAGTCAGAGCCATTACTTTTTTTTTTCCTTCTAGAAAACTGGAGAAAAAAATTTCATTATTCGGGTCAGTGACATCCATGAAAACAACTATCCAGCTGTTCTCTCTGGTCACTGTATACCACTGACATTCAGAACTAAAGTTGACCTTCTTAGGCCACAATCTATATTTTCTACCGTCTCTTGCAAGCCGTCACTTCAATCTGTTTGAATGTGAAGCAACTTGGGTAAAATAGACAGCTAGCTTTAATAGTGCAAGTGCCGAAAACAGACTGGGCAGGCCAGGACCTGCAGAGCTGAGATGCAGGCACATGTTCTATTTGACATGTTGCCCTGGATTTGGCGGATTAATTTTCTGAGTGTCCTCCCACACTGCCCTGGAAACAGCCATTAAATTTAGCTGCTTATGTTCCCTGAACGCACGCCCCAGTGATATATTCTGATCATTTATTACTCCCAACATAAAAGAAACACAGCTTTTTTTTTTCCTTTGGCAAAATTATATATATGTACTACAACATTTATTGAAAGAGACAACTTGATTTTAATGCGAAAACTACAATGTGACATTTTTAAACAGAAGTGACACTGTACATGGATTTATCCTTTGAAAAGAAAACAGGCAAAGGGGATATTACATTTAAGGCTGAATGCACTTAAAATGTAGCTAAAGCCAAAATGTATTTTCTTACTTTTAAATGGAGTGGTGAATGATTACAATTGCTGATGATCCTCTGTCAGGTTTTGCAATGCTGTGTCTCTGAAATACACTTACTATTTATTCTGCTGACAATTGTTCCTAGAACAAAATGTGAAGGGAAGTCAAAACTGTTACAGTTATGTCCTAAACAGGAGGTGAAGGAAAATCTTCAAATGTGGGCACCTGTTTCAAGTAATAACTGTTTTTTCTATGTGACAGAAAGCTGTAAACATACTGTAAAAACACAAAAATGTAGAGGCTAAAAAGCAATTTTGTGATCTAATGTTAATAAAAATGAATCGTATTTTAGTGCAGATGAGTAGTGCAATAAGAACAGCATCCTATATTGGTGGTGTGGACATTAGAGAATACCTTCACAACCTAATGCACCCAGTAATATGTTGCTGCTTAAAGACATATTTAATAATAATCAAAAAAGTCAGCTACTAGTCAGCTACTAGCTACAAATACAGGGCAAACTCTCTTTCTTTCAATATTTTGGCAGTGTATCTGCCTCTATTGCTGGTAAATTATCCAATAGAAATTACAAACACAATCCATCTCAACTCACTACACAAGTAATCACCAGAAATTTAGCAATCCACAATTGTATTCAGTGAATATGCACAACATTTTAATTCAATTAATATTTTATTCTAAAGCAAGAAATATTTATGTTTATTTAATTGATTAAAACAGGAAAACAGCAATCCAGTAAAAGAAAATCACATTTTACTTCATATTTTGATTTAAATTACTTGCAATTGTTCAAAACCACAAAATTACATCTGCAATTGCTGTGCAATGTTGAGAGAAAATATAGTGAAGAGTCTAACTGCTTGATCAAATTTCCATGTCTATGGTCAGTTTACTAGAGTTGTGTATTTACATGCACACAAATAATTTTTAAGCTGGTCAGACAAGATTCTTCTGATGTAATGGTTTGTCTCACTCTTAAGACCAAAAACAAATCTCCTATTGCTAAGGTCCAAAGGCCACTAAACAAGAGATGGCAGAAGAAGAAACAAGACAATACAGGCTTTGCAGATGGTTGTTGTAATCTGGGTTTCAAATAAATGTCAATCTCAGAAAGATCTCAAGGTCACCTATAACTTTACGATGCTTGGCATATTAGGGTTAATGCAATAACCCAGAAAGGACAAAGTGCAAAATGTCAGTATATTTTACTTTTGTTTTGAGATTTGTTTCTCTTTTTCCAAAGTTCTCTTTTTTCCCAAAGAGCAACCTCCCCATTTAATTAAAAAAGAAAAAAATCTTGGGGTTAGATTAATTGGCTTCCCCAAAAAGTTGTATTGAAGACATTTGACTATGACAGGGACATTAGATTGTGAGCCCCTTTGAGGGACAGCTAGTGACATGACTATGGACTTTGTACAGTGCTACGTAATATGATGGCACTATATAAATACAGTATAATAATAATAATAATAATAAAAAAGTGATACAGTAAAGCAGCACAAATCACACAAATTTTATTTTCTCCTGCAGCTGAAAATTTTAATCATGGCACAGTGTACTCTACTTCTATGATGTTTACTGGTTCCTTTTTAAATCAATGTCCTATGTATTATGTCTATATTATATTGTTTATATCTGTATAATCACTGACTTATTTTTCTAATATACCTAGATTGTGTCTAGTACATGAAAAATATAATACTACTATACGCTGTTAATTGTTCTTCGATAGGACTATGTACTTACCAATATTAGATGGCTGATGTCTAGTGCTAGTGATGGCCTAATGATTACTGACCTCAGTTATCAAATGAGTTCTTTAATTTTTTTGTATTGTCCTATGAGAAGTTATCACTAATACAGTATGCTGTTTGCCTTTAAAAACTCCTCTATTTGTATTCTATTTTCTAGATCTAGTCAAGGATTGAAAACATTTGCCAACTATAAGCAACTATTAGCAACTTTTAAGAAATCATTCCAGGTTAGCTGGATCACCCAGGAACTCCCATCTTCTCTATTCTTGGGTGCTCAAATGTAAAAAAATGCTTATTAGTAACATATGTAACATAAAAATTTGTTTCACTGAGCGCCCACCCTCTAATAAAGTATATAGTAGGATATAGTAATTGGGATTGACACGAAGTGGAATGGTTAAATAAAACTTCCTACTACTCCCCATATAGATGAAAACAAATGACTTAGTGCTTTTAACCACATAATATGCATTATACTTACTTTGCCACAAATGAGAGAGAAATACATAAAGCCCTCAGAACAAGCGTTAAGAAAAACATCATATAAATTACAGACTGTTTTTATGCTTTTATTCTTCCTTGGGGTTTATTATTATTAACTGACTTCTTACAACTGCTACGCTCTGAGACAATGAGCACTTTGGTCAGCAGTATCATGCAGTGCAGTGGTCAGGAGTATAAAACGTAGAATCTGTATGTATATAATGAAAATAATGCAGGGGTCAAGTGTGCATAACGTACATGGGTCAGGAGTGCATAGCAAAGGTGTGAGCACCCAAGCCCTTAGTCCCTGTGTGTGTCAGTCCACTTCACAGAACTGCAGTGCAGCACAATTTGAATAACTTCTTGCATGTCAAGCATATTGATTAAAATAAATGGTAAAAGCACATGCATATTTAATGTGTTTTTGTGCAAATGTATTATAAATAATTTAATATTCTAACTACATATTAAAATATTGGAACCAATGGATATTAAAAACAGGCATTAATGTGCTTTATAAAGGTGTGTAGCTACTATATTTAGGTGTGTTTGTATAACTTGGTAAAAATCCATCTGAAAGAGGAAAAACATTCACAGCATCTCTTTTTTCCCTCAAATTATTATAAAGTAATAAGCCACAAAGACCCGCAGTGGCTATTGCCAACGTGTCAGAAATAGCATTATGGTCACAAAGTTTTCTAATGTGTAACACTGTGAAACAACCACAGCTCTGCTTGAGCTGCCTGTCCACTCTCTTGCAGCAAAAACAAACACTAGAGATGATTTAGTTATGTCTG
This sequence comes from Pyxicephalus adspersus, assembly GCF_032062135.1. Classification (NCBI taxonomy): domain Eukaryota; kingdom Metazoa; phylum Chordata; class Amphibia; order Anura; family Pyxicephalidae; genus Pyxicephalus; species Pyxicephalus adspersus. Next base: position 51,357,454 of record NC_092871.1, on the reverse strand, counting down.
ACTAACTGGGTGATAACCCTTATCCTGTTGAAGTGGACACCTTAAGCTTCATATATCAAGAAGTAGAAAGGTAGGTTTCTAATTCCATAGGATGAAACACCCTTTAACTTCACCCTTCAAACTAATATTTGCAGTGCGTGTTTTGCTTCTGTCATGAATCGGGCAATGAGTAATGTAACCAACTATGTGAACCAAGACATGGATTGTGTCTTGTCAAGAAACATGTGGAAAAGCCCAAAGTGGTTTCATAACTTACTTGCTTTTTAAATATTTCTATATTTTCCTAGTGGCCTAAAATCTTGTTCTCTGCATAATGTCTAAACTGATTAAATAACTGTGATTTATGAACCTTCCATGGATAATTAATCTGCCTCTGGACTGGAGGCAGCTTTCCTGCCTTTTGCTCCTGGGGCTGTTCAGCAACCGTTCTGATTGTGTTCCACACAAACTCAGTGACTGAAAAAATTTAGGCTTCCTACATTGATGCATGTGGCTGCAGTTGTGACTGAGTCATACTGAGCCATTTCCCTTATAGTGAAGGGAACTCTCAAAAATTGAGCAAGGGAATAATTATATGTTGTTTTCATTTCTCAATCTCAAGGAAAAAAATTACATTTCCTTTAAAGCAATGGTAAGGCAGTATATGCCTTGTGCAAGCAATTCAGCTTTCTAAATTCTGTACCAAGTCGCTTTTGTGCTTCAAAGGACATGAACTAAAAATGTGTACCCATCTGTTATCCAGGTGGAAATGTCTAGGTTAGAGGCGTCACAAAGGAGTGAGGTGTTCACAGGACATGATTGCAGAGCCTCCTCAATTCTTATTAGCTAAACCAATATAGGTTCGGATATAGAAACAGGGACTTTTGAAGTTATAACTTTTGCACCCAAACCCATAAATCTAGGTTTTAATGAGGAATAGGGTTATGGTTGGGTGAGAGTATAAAGGCTTACTGTTAGGTTAGCAGTCATTTTAAAGCAACTTTAAAATGGTCAGCAAAAGAGACCACAGAACACTACAGGAGTCAAGGCACACACAGAAATGAGCTTGATGCTGAACTTTATTTCCACTTCACCACTAAACAATTTGGCTGCTTGGGCAGTGAAACAGGTGTTCGTTGTTTTTTTACTTTACAGAGTCACTTTAAATTTGGTAAAGCCATTTTTTTTTCATAGAGAACAGAGACTATGTAATATTTGGACTGATCTCGGTGTCCTTACTTAAGATACTTACCCCTCTTCCTCTGTCCACATTCCAGGCTATGGGTGTGGGGGACAAAGTGATGAAATGGATCAATGCCATCTATTCTTCCGCCTCTGCATCGATGAGAGCAAATGGTGAAGTGTCTGAATCCTTCACTATTACCAATAGCACCAGTGAGGGTTACCCCTTGCCTCCCCTCATTTTTATTCTCTCTCTGGAGCCATTACTTATCGCAAATTGCTCTAACCCAGATATACAGGGACTGCTATTAGGTGGTTGCAGGCATAAGGTGCTTGCCTATGCAGATGACCTCCTATTTGTTATCACTAACCCAGCAACCTATCTCCCAAATTTGGACAATCAAGGAGTATGGTACTGTGTCTAATTTCAAAATTAATTATTCAAAGTCGGCGGCACTCAATGTCTCCTTGTCCCAGACTCTTTGCACACAACTTATGCCCTCTTTCTCCTTTAAATGGGACAAAAAGACAATTAAGTATTTGGGGACTCTGATTTATCGCAGTTTTTCACATTCAACTTCTCCCCATTACTTGCCACCATCACAAAAGATCTTGAAAGATGGTCCCCCTCCAATCTTTCGTGGTTTGGCTGCATACAGGTTACTAAAATAATTATCTTACTGAGGATCTTATATCTTCTACAAGCATTGACAATTTTTATACCTACTTCCTTTTTTAGATTCCTGCATTCCAAGATATTTCTGTTTATTTGGAGCAAAAAAAGGCCACCGCCTCAGTAGAAGTCTGCTGTTCCGGACCAAAGGGGAGGGGAGGTTGTGGGTTCCCAACTAATCATTGTACTACATGGCGGCCCATATGGTTCGGATCTTGGATTGGCTTAGATATGCTGGGGATAAACAGTGGGTCGCAGTTGAACAATTATTTACTTCCACTCCTCTCACGGCTGTCAACACTACCTCAGCCTGCCTTAAGAGCCCATCCCTTGATCTTTACCACATGGAAGGCATGTCAGAAACCCCTGTTTAAACTAAAAATTTCTCCCTGGCCCCCACCTCTGATATTGATTTTTGAAATTCCGTCTTTCCCCCCCCCCCCGGACTGGAAGTTAGGAGATTTTGTGGGTTGCGAGAGCAGGAGCTGCAGTGTGTGGAACATTTTTTTCATCAAGGTCAATGGGTGATGATGGAAATGTTGATGCCTGACACTTGCAGGAACAAATTAAATTTCTGGAGATCACTACAACTCCTACACTTCCTTAAATCCCTACCTTCCTAGTATAGGAATAGTTGCACAAAAACGTTGTTTGGGATGTTATGTGTTGGGTGTGGCTCATCTCTCTGAACCTGAAAATTTCTCACCTACATACCTCCAAGCATAGGAGGTGGAACCGATCAGAAGACTAAAATACTCACCTTGGTTCATAGGTCTTCTATCAGCAGTAGATATCAGGAATTAAGCTTTAAAAGTCTGTCTAGATGGTAAAGGAGAGGTTACACAGCTTCTTTCCTGGGGTTAATGACAGATGCTGGCAGTGTGACCGGGCGAAGGGTAGTATGCTACATATCTTATGGGCCTGCCCATTACTACACCCATTTTGGGTACAAGTGAGGGCCTTTTTCAGAGAGTCACAACTCATACTATACCATGGGATTCAGGGTTTTTCTGCTGCACCACAATACAATTCCTGAAAAGGCTTAAAAGGGTTCCATTCCTAGACATCTTATCATTGCTGCCAACTCTTGTATTGGACATATTATAGGAAAACACCAGAATATAAATGCCACCTGGATCCGACCCTTTCTGCTTCATGTGTCCTTTAAGTTGTCATTGGAGCAGGAGAAGTAGAAGTGTTCTGGTTAGGAGGCTTGTTGTGGTAATAACTATCTAACAGGTTTTTCCTTATATCATGAAGAGCTTTGTAATGTTGCACTGTGATGAGAGAATGTTAAACCATTTTTTGGACCATTATGACTATTACCTATTTTACGGTTATTACTTTATATTGTTTCCAGTACCATTCTTTGCAAGCGTGCTAATGCCCCTGAGGAAGTCTTATTAAGTGAACCATGTCAGGTAACATATTTGTGACACGCATGCCAACATTCAGCTACGATTTCACTGAAACCCAGGGGCACACCTATTAGCCCCTGAAACTACAAATAGTAGTCAATTGTCTACTGTCTAGAGCCAGTTTTTGGCCTGTTCTTTGCTTTTTATGTAAACACATTTTTTTTTTGTTTTGATGTACCTGTTTACTAAGGAAGTAAACACGATACTGATTTATGCCAAAACAAACTTTCTCTGTCTTCAAGTTTGTTTATCATTATTGATCCTCTGGGGCTGGCATTATAGATATTGTGTTCAAACCTTCAACAATGAATGTTGTCTGTATATAGATTGTCTAAACGTTCTATTTTTTTTTAACTACAAGCATGCAATGTAAAAAATCTGGGCTGACTCTAGCAATTGGGATCCAGTCAGTGTTGTTCTCAAGCAAGTGATCCTGATAACCACAGATGGTTTGTTAACAACTTTACTCGGAACATTTTTTCTGGGAAAACAATGTATTGCTAAAGCATGGAAATCTTCTATTCTCCACTATCTAGAGGTGAAGATGAATATCTCCTAGACTTTAGCTCAAATAAAAGCATACTGCACAACTGCAAGAATCTATGTCCAAATGTAATTCTATCTGATGCCTGTGGACCCAAGGGTTTCTGTCCCTTGCTTCTAATCGTTGTCTTCTTGATATTTTACCCATCTCCAATGGGTCTCTGTCCAATTTGCCACCCCTTTCCCGCACCTTTCTTTTCTAATTACACTTTTATAGTTTCCCCTGGTAAGATACCTTTTCTACTGGAAGTAACATATTTTTGTATGGTGTACTGACCCCCCCGATCCTATTTTATAGCTTTGGCCCTCTCCCCCTAAACTTTTAGATAGTGTCACTATTTCATGTTTTTTTATGCTTGTTATTTCCTTTCGATGCCCAATAAAAATGTAATAAAAACAAAATAAAAGAATTACCTATGTAGCCCTAAGCATAGTCCTTAAACAGCTGTCATATCACAAGTTACATTTTCTGCCACATCAAATTAACTATAGCAGAAGTTTAAAAGTCAGTCAGCTAGAACTGAAGTAGTTCAGATATTTTTAAATCTTTATTTTTTGACTGGTGCCTACACATATATATTATATGGATAAAACTTTCATGTAATAATAATAATAATAATAATAATGCACATAAAACTTTCGCCTTAAAGCATTATAGAGGCACAACAAACCAGGAAAATGCTTGCAGGCCACTGCTGCAATTCCTCAGAGGTGCTCTCTGCGTGGGACTTGCTGGAATGTGCTTCAAAACAAGCTCTCAGCAAATTAACACAAAGGAGCTCATTTTCAACATTCCCTTTTGCTAACAGTTTGAGTGCATTTTCGGCATACATGACAGGAAACCGCTGACAGGCCTGAAAAGGAGACCCCAAGTGCCCCAAGATTTACAGCCTGGATCCACAGTAAGCGACTTTACACAGGACGGCAGACAGATTATGAGAAGGATTCACTTAAGACTTTGCTTATATAGACACTTAAACCCATAAAAAAGAAAAAAAAATCAGACTGATGTGCTGCTGCAAGGCAATCCCCTGCCAAGGTAACCAGGCTCCGTTTTTTCCAAGAGGAAGTCTTGGCGATTCTTGGGGGGTACCAACTGTCAGATAGATGCCCTTTGACAAGAAAAGATGATGAACTTGGGGGAAGCCAAAGAAAATACAGCAAGGGTTAGATGTTCCTGTCTTGACCAGTAAAATGTGCTACTGTGCACAAAATCCTCTTCCAAGACTTAAAGCCACCAGGATGTCGTCCAAGTGATGATCTCATAGACAGCTGCTTTTACATTCAAACTATCCTCCATCTGTTCATTCATTCTTTCTTTCCAAGTCCCCAACATTTAACATCCCTACCAATGCAATATACAAATCACTTGCATAAACATTTACTTTATCCTAAGGAATATTGGAAATCTATATTTATGTGGGTTATTCACAGAAAAACATAAAGATAAAGAAAAATGTTCTTAAGAGATATATAGTGACTGCCACTGCTGTTGTCTCCTTCTGCTAAAAGTAGTTGCCAGGGTGTCATGCAAACTATGTTAAATATTTTCTGTATTTTGCTGCTGTTGTTGTCAACAAAAGATTTTTTCCAGTGCCATTCATCTGACATCTATGAAACATCTGTACAAGGCTTAATACTTTATTTACCTACCTCTTAGGCCAAAATGTCCATTACTACCACAATCCCTCACAATTGTCAAACAGCCATTCCTTGAATTAGAATAGCTGCCATAGCTGACTTCTACAAGTCACAACCAATCCAAAAATATATACCTGCTGTGTACAATCCAGAATGCACCTGTGGTTTTCAGACTACATCCTACTTTAGTGCTTGAATGGTTTCTAATACAGTTAGGTCCAATTGGAACTACAGTTAGGTCCATATTTTGGTTCTGTACATTACCACAATTAATTTTAAATGAAACAACTCAGATGCAGTTGAACTGCAGACTTTCAGCTTTAATTCAGTGGGTTCAGACAGAAAGGCCCACAAACAAACAGCAACTGAAAGCCGCTGCAGTAAAGGCCTGGCAGAGCTTTAAAAAGGAGGAAACCCAGCATCTGGTGATATCCATGAGTTCAAGACTACAGACTGTCATTGTTTGATTAGAAATGAACATTTTATTTTCAGCTTTTTAATTTTTCAATTTACTTTTGAGCCCCTGAAATGAAGTGATTGTGTAAAAATGTTTATGCAATCTTTTTGTTCAACTCACTGAATTAAAGCTGAAAGTCTGCAGTTCAACTGCATCTGAGTTGTTTCATTTAAAATTAATTGTGGCACTTCCGGTTCCGGCACCTCGCGAGCCGGCAGCATGTGAAGAGCGGCTCCACTCACCTCCGGGATCCCGCGATAGAAAACCGGCACAATTGTTCCTCTCCTGCACGAAGCGGCGCTTCAGCTTACCGGAGGCCTGGATGGACCGATTCATAGAGCGCTCCTCCGTGTCTGCAAGCCAGGAATCCATGGGTAAGAAAGATAAGGCTCTTTTAAATGAGCAGAAAGTAGGAGCAAGCCGAATAGGACGAGGAAGACCATTCCAGAGAGTTGTAGCAGCTCTAGAGAAGTCTTGTAACCGTGCGTGTGATGAGGTTATGAGTGAGGAAGTCCATCTCTGCAGTCTATTCCTCTTTTAATACAAGAAAGTACTTTGCTAGCTTTAGATATTGCAGCTTGGCATTGCATGCTGTTATTAAGTCCATGATCTACCAGAAGCCCCAGATCCTTTTCCATTTCTGACTACCCCAAATTTTTTCCCCCAAGGCAGTATGAGGCATGCATGTTGTTAGCTCTCAGGTGCATAATTTTACATTTATCTATATTAAAAGTCATTTGCCACTTGGCTGCCAATCAAACAGTACATCCAGGTCTGCTTGTAGATTATAGACATCCTGTATGGACATAATTCCATTCCATAGTTTGTTGTCATCTGCACTCATATCATACATTTTTAAATTCCAAGTTATACACATACCTATCTCCTTTTTTGTCCTTTAATGTTGAAGACAGGGCACCAAATGAAAACTATATAACTTGCTAGGAATGCGCTGAGGTGTCCCTTTTGTGGACGTACCAGGAAATTGCTGCATTTTGGGTGCTCACTACTGTCTCTGGATACTCATTGAATAATGCTTTGACCACTCTGATACATGCACTTTTTCATCAATTGCCCCTACAATAGGGTTTGTAAAATATTATCAGCTAGCACTTGGAAAGAATGGCACTGTGTTACCTACAGCTTACCTGGGGCTTTGTTTCATCCCTGTATTATTGTTCATTGGAAAGAAACAACAGCCAATTTTACTGTAAATGGAATTCAGTAACTGCCATGTGACAAATGTCATTAGCCACCACATGGAATAATGAAATGTAATGTTTAATTCCGTGCCAGTTTATACTAGGTGGTTTAAATCTATAGTTAGTCTATAGTTGTCAGTGGGATAATACTTCCAGAGTTCAGAAAGAATATAAAGGTGCTGGTAATTTCACCAAGATCACAGTGCAGTAACCCTGGCAAAAAGCCAGGGCAAAACCATGACCAGCTGAAGATATGCAATGAAGACATTCCAATCACTGCTGCCTCCGGAAACCCATCTTCAGTCACTATGTTTATTAATGTAAAAGAGCTATTAACAATTTTCACAAATATGTAGTCAAATGTATTAGGAGTTTGTCACAAGTGAACATTTCAAGACAAAATTATGATCCTAATGGTTACAAAGCACAGCAGGCTTATTCATTGTAACCACAGCAGGAACAGATAGGAGCTTCTTTTATATATATATATATATATATATATATATATATATATATATATATATATATACACACAGACAAAAACATACAGTTTATTATAAAGTTAGAACTTCTTACATTGTTGGCTTATCTTTTTTGTCCCAGTGTTAACCGATTCCCACCATTATTTGCATCACAAAGACTGGAACTGTAGAAAAAGTGCTGTAACTAGGGTCACAGAAGTAAAAATTGTACAGGTTATTTCCTCATCAACATATCATCTGTTTGAGGCAAAGGAAACAAAGCAAAGGTTTCTGTTTTTTCTGTTTGAAGCAAAAGCTGCCCAGCAGTAAAGGCTGCATGGGGTGCTTCAATATTTTTCAGGGGTAGGAAATTAACTTTTCATTTGCCTAGTGTGAATAGCCAGGGTGTTATAGGCTGGAATCCGGCTGGTAGTGAGGCGAGTGTACGCGCATACTCGAGTCCGGACCGCGGTAATCCGCGATCGATGGCCGCGCGTACGTTCGCGCTTCCAGCGAGCGCGGATTTCATTGATGAATCAGGGGCATAGACTCCACCGGTTGACTTTATGTTGTTTTTCTTATTATTGACCAAAGTGTTATGAGTGTCTCCCCTCCGCTTCCCTCATGTGTTTTGCTACCCTATTGGTTTCAGTTGTTTGAATGTCTTTGTATTTTTGAAAAATTAATAAAAACATTTTGAAAAAAAAAAAAATTAATTGTGGTAATGTACAGAATCAAAATGAGAAAAAAAGTTGTCTCTGTCCAAATATTTGTGGACCTAGCTGTACATCTACCTACAATGAAAAACAGAATAAAAATTCCTTTTTTGTAAGCATGCAAAAATGTATAATATGTAAGTACTTATTTTTATATGCAGTTATTTCTTTGAATCAGACTATTCTAAAGAATACATAAAAACATGAATAAACTTGTAATGTATCTGAAGTACAAAATTGGGAAACAGATAATAGGGATGTGTTTTCTGATTTTAAATGCAAGCAAATAAAGCTCCTACAATACACAATTAAATAGTTATAACACATAAACCCACTGCTAAAGTATTTACATTTTATTGAAACTGCTTTGTAAAATATAGAAACACAATTATTCACTCACAAGTGAGAAAAAACTGATGTGCCTTTTAAGTATTCTTCTTTAAGTACTCTTCTACTCCTAAATGTTTGCTGAAAGATGTGTTGGCATCCTCCCATTCTTCGACATTCCTGCAACTGTCTGTTTTACCCAGACTATTTAGGATATGGTCTCAAGGCTCCACAATACCAACTATTACTTATAGGTAATTATTATTACTTTCATGACAGCCAAACTCTTGTCAAAACAGGTTCAGCAGCTAGTGATAAAACAGTAATATGTCTCTATTTCTGACATTTATGGGTCTGTGTACAAAGAGCAGAATGTAATTTTTGTGATTGTGTTAAGTGTAGCACTGGTAAAGTTTATACAACCTGTCTTCCTTAAGAAAACAAGAACATTTACGGGACGTACCATGTCAACTCCATTCACCTAAGTATTACAATGCAAATATTCTCGTATTGCTACAATCAGTAGAATCATTAGTAGAGTGCAAACCATTGAACCATAATGTTTTTTTTCTGCATTTTTCCCCATAATCCTCTGTTATTGGACACACAGAGCTGATGCTGTGTGGACACATACAGGGGTGATTTACAGTCTGTAATTGTCAATACTTCTGCGTAAATAAAAGCAAGAAAGGTCTCCTACACAAGTTTTTTTTTATTTACTGTTTAAAACCTCATCACACGCATGACTCCAAGACTTTTCTAGTGCTACACTGTCTTCGTCCTATTCGGCTTGCTCCTACTTTCTGCTCATTTAAAAGAGCACTCAAAACACATCAAACTTGCCTACCCATCTTTTTGTGTCTCCTTAAATCCTCACTACTTCCCACTATTCCATATTCCCCCACCTATTGAGTGCTACTTCCCCCACCTCCTAGATTGTAAGTTCTTCTGGACAGGGTCCTCTCCTCCTGTATCACTGTCTGTATCTGTCTGTCATTTGCAACCCCTATTTAATGTAAAGCGCTATGTAATATGTTGGCGCTAAATCAATTATGTTTATTAATAATAATAATATTAATAATAATAATAAAATGATCCAGATTACCTACTTTACATATTACATATTTACATATTTTTATGATGCAAACATGTATGAACTTCTAAGAATCCAAGTTCTTTTGAAAAAGAAATTCTATCAATAGGATGATAATCACTGTTTAAAGCCTACCTAAACTCAGAATTTTCACTTTACATAAAAGGGTAGACAACCTTTTTATTTAAAGGAAAAAATTCTGTTTGTGTTTTTTTTTTCAAGAATGATTAGGAGCCCACAACCCCCCAGGGTACCTACCTTACGCATGCGCAGTGAAATCGGCAAGTTTTTTCCGAATCTACGTCACCCGATCTCACGCCTGCACAGTGCGAGATCAATTTATGTAGGAAGAAGAACGTGGAAGAAGAGAGGAGAAGATGCTAGCACCTGATGGAAGAAACCTCAGGATGGATAGACTGATCTGTGGGATTAAAGGTAAGGGTGATTTTAATGTTTTAGGTTAGTTTTGGGTTTACTTCCGCTTTTACTGCTTGGAAAAATGTATTCCACAAAAATCACACTAAGAGCAAGCTGTGCAATACACATTATGCTGTCAAAAACAAAACATAAAACATACTGTCTAAAATACATGCCAATGTTGTGCTTGAGTGACAGATCTAATAAACAAAAGTCCCAACCTAATACACTTTTGTGTACATAATTTTTCCATCTAATCAGAAATCCAAATTGAATGTACATCATATTTCCTACACACAATACAACTTGTGCAATTTTGACTAATCAGTGCTCAACCCAGAAATTTTTTTAAGCCGGGTGGGAAGAAATTGTAGGTGGGTGGGGGCCCCTGTATTGTGACCAAACTCTTTAGTAACCACCCAAAAACAGCCGGGTAGGTGCTGAAAAGTGCTGGGTGGTGCGCTCAGCTAAAAGGGCCTAGGGAGAACCCTGCTAATATTTATTGATCTATACAGAACCTTGAAAAATTGACTCTTATCTTTGGTCCCAATCCCATCAGTGAAACATAGTGGAAGAAGTATCATAGCTTCAGTGTACTTTACTTTGAAACAGAAGAAATCACTATCTATGATGGAACTGTTAATTCTGAATTGGACCGGCAAATTCTGTAGCAAAATATTAGGGTATCCATCCATAATTTGAAGAGTAGGTGGGTTTTGCAGCAAGGAAACAACCCAAGACCAAAAAACTGATCTACCATAAATGATAAAGCACAAAAAACAAATGTTTTGGAATTGTAAAAGTTTTGACAATTATTTTATAGAAGTGTTGAGGATGGGTGGAAAGCAGTCAGTTTGTCTGTGAGGAACCCCACCAAGGCACTTAACTTGTGGATGTTTTTTAAGGATGATTGGGATAAAATTACCTGCAGTACAAGAAGAACACTTAAGATACTGAGAGGTACACATATATTTGCTGCACTTAAATATGCATAGTAATATATACTTTTCTCAATAACTACGGTAAATCAATCTTTCTATTTCAGACCTAATTTTTTATTTGAGATCTCATCCGCAATTAATCTAAAACGTTATGGTCACTAAGTATATGTGATGGTATTTTACCGTAAAGATGACCAGGAATCTTTGAAATCTACAATCTCTTATATATTGACCTGTATATTGAGTCCAGTCCAATTAGATAAAAAGTGAATGGACTGTTTAGGCAAGTTCTCACACTATATCATTTTAGATAGATTGTGCAATAAGATTGTGATTTGTGTGCTAAACCTAATTATTGGGTCAGTAGACTGAACACCATTAAATGTGAAGGACTGATGTAATAAATGAGTGTATTAGCCGTAAATGGCTGTCTTTCAGAAAGGTAAAAAAAAGCACAAAAAAAAAAAAACACATGCTGGGAACACTCCTATGGGTGAAACGTAATACAACAATCCCATCAATAAAATACCATTTTATTGTGGTAACAATAAATTCATTTAAATAATGCATGCATATTTAAAAAACGCTGCTACAAACCATGAAAATATACAGATGTACAAAGCATGATATTCTAAAATATGGCCACGTGGCATGATCCTCACCTCCTCAAACTCATGTGATTTTACCAAATGAACGTGACAGATGGCTGTCTTTTTTCAATCATAAACCAGGTTTAAAAGTTCAGTTTCCAGAGCTGTAGGAATTCTGCTGATCTTTTAAAAAGCTATTTTTCCTATAATTTTATAAAAGCTTTTTCAACAAAAAAAGAGAGAGAGAGAAAAATTACAAGCAAAGCAAGTTATCAATTAGTTGTTACACTGTGGTAAGAAAAGTGCCTGAAAACAGACAAGGCCATTCTTTGGGGGTTAGCTAAGAGTCAGAATATACCCTAACAGCCTTGTGGTTTGGCCAGGACTGTGAGACGTTGGACTGGTTCCTTAACAGAAAAGAAGAAAAAACAAAAAAAGACTGAAAAGCTCCCACCACCACCCCTCCCCTTCCCTCCCCTTCCGAAGAAACACAACCTTAAAAAACAAGGGCTGATCTCACCCGTCAAAGGTTACATTTTTTTCGACAAGAAAACCCACAAACGTGAATCATGAAAGAGAAATGCTCTAAAGGAGACAACAGGACTGAATAATGAGTTAACATATTGTTTTTGGTTAAACCCTTGGGTAGGAGTATAAGTGTGGTTAAGCTACAGGTCTCAGAATCATAAAACATTCGAAAAACCATCGGGCATCATTAATAAGAAGTATGTAGTGCTGCCCTATGGTATACCTTGCCCAAAGTTTCCCTTTAGACTGGGTTTTTCCAATGCTACACATTAATATTATTTTTGTAGCTCTGTCTTTTCTGTAGGTGTCTTCTGAGTTAGCAATCAGCTAGCCACGCAAAATGTTGCAGTTTATTCATTGGCTTTTCATTACTATGATGTTTAAATATAACTGCAAATCCTATTTTGCAATAATGTCTAGTTGTTGTTTATGTCATTTTGTTAGATTTGCTTCATGACCTTATCATAATTGGGTTCATTTTATTAAAATAGTAACAAGGTAGATGATTGGCATACTCTAAGTGAACTCAAAAAAGTGTTCAGTTATATCAGCACAGGCACAACTACTCTGTAACAATGCGAATGTATTCGATGGGAATGCAGGTGGGTTCCTGTAGAGTAAAGGCACTTAAGTTTAGGGGCCATACTTCTTTCCTCATTTATACACTGCATTGATATAATGCATATTGGTTGTGTTCTGCATAGTAGAGGATAAAGACTGCAAATTCAAGTATATATATACACATCAAAGTATCTTTTGGGGTTTTGGCACTGACAGATTGAGAAAATAATAGGTCCCATGGTGTGTCACCAAATGATGCAGTCAACTCTCACTTTTGCTATATTTAGGTGATTGAACAATGTCTGATCTGCCCATCTTCCTCCTCTCATGATGGTAAATATCTTTTTGTGGCATTCTAAACCCCATTCCATAATCAACTGTCATATTGCCAAAGCTTATTTGTCACTGACTGGACACTATTTACATATCAGCCTCAACCAAACAACAAACATAATGTTCACCAAACCATCCCCATATGTTGCATTTCCATCTCCTTGGAGCCCAAACCAACAAACGAAGCTGTTTTAGAGACATGATGGAGGGAACGATTTTCCTTTTACTAAATAGTTTAAGGAATAATTATTTTTGTTTATTTTTCTTTTAAATCCAGACCAGCTGTTTTTGTCTAAAGGAAACCATAATGTGAGTTAAGGGGAAAAAAAACTTGTTTTTAACAGTATGCATTGAAGAAATTGAAACTCCTTGCCAAAAGGACAAAATTTTACATTAACCTCCCTAGCGGTACATTTCTGTCTGGATTTATGTCTAGAAGCAGTATATTGTTTTTCATGAATTTATTTTACAGTATAATATAATAGTATGAGTATAATAAAGTTTGAAACACAAAATCATGTAAAAATAATACATTAAATTAATTAAAAAAATAAATTTTTTTTTTTATTTAAAAAAAAAAAAAATTATAAATAATTTACTCATACTATTATATGATACTGTAAAATAAATGTTCATGAAAACAATGTACTGCTTTTTACACATATAAATCCAATGTATTGAATTCAATACAGTTATTTTTTATTGAAAGCAATACAAATGGATTTTGAATTTCCCGCCCCGCCGGCAACGTACACATGCACGGACGTCACCGGGAACTCCCCCGGTGACTCATCGTGTGCAGAATACGACAGAGGAAGAAGAAAGAAGACAGAGATCGCGGTGATGGACAACGCTGGACACCGGCGGATCAGGCAAGGTTGTACTTACTATTACTTCCCATTGGTTTACCTACCCCGAGTTTGATTCGGAGTTACCGCTTTCAGCAACTTTTTTCCACCCCGAGTCACACTTGGGGTTAGCGCTAGGGAGGTTAAATCTCAAAACACTACAAGTACATAGTTGCAAAGTCCTGAGCACATAACATAAATCTTGCCTTTCCTTAAAACCTAAAACTAGGTTGGGAAAAAATATGGTTCTATCCTATTTAATACATCCTTATTGATTATATGATGCTTTACATAGTAGGTTAGGTTGAAAAAAGACATAAGTCCATCAACTGCAACCACTAGGGAAATAAACATATCCCAGATATAAAACCCTATAAGACATAGGTGTTTTGGGCTATAATTGTTCCAGTTTTATTTTTGCCAAGATGACAGGACAACTTGTATGAGTACATTTCCACTGGGACTAGGGTGATTTCTCTATGAGATATAAAAACTTATGGCAGGGAAGCTCAGGGGAGCAGTCAAGGGCTTGCCTTGGGACATCCAGCAGAAATGTATAGGTATCTATATACCGTATATACTCAAGCATAAATCGTTTCGAGTATAAGCCGAGGTACCTATTTTTACCTTGGAAAATAGGAAAAATTGATTGACTCAAGTATAGGCCAAGGGTGGGAAATGCTGCAGCTACTGGCAAATTTCAATACTCAAAATAAATACCAATAAAATTACATTAATTGAGGCATCAGTGGGGTATATGTTTTAAATATTTATTTCAACAATACTATATTGATTTTATGATCTTTAATGAGAGATGTTATGGTAATAAGGATTGCGCAGAGTGGTGGGCGATGACATCTGCTTAATATCTGCTACATCACTGCATATATAATCAGAACAATGAATGGCTCCATGGAAAATCACTTCATTACTCTGTAAATACATCTGTAAATACTGCACTTATCAAAAGAATTGCTTTCCTAAAGGCTCAAGAATATTAATATAAGAATAAGTCTTTCTTCTATTAGACAAATAACACTTCTGTGATGGCCCACATATAAATATATAACTTTGCTATTATTTGTTTTCCCAAATTCAACAGTGTGAATCCTAATGAAATATGTAAATGCAATGCGAATCCAAATGCAATATGTACCGAGCCCGGATTCAGTACAGGCTCCGTACAGAGCATGTACATGATGTTGTGATGTGGGCACGGCTTTTGCGGGTTCCATATAAGCCGCGTCCCATCCAGTGATGTTACGGATTTCCTCTGCAGGCAGAGGGACACCAGTCTCGTAGGCGGTGACCCCATCTCAATCAGGCTGATACCTGACTGGAGTATAAACCGAGCCATTTTGGGTGCTGAAAAAGTGGGGCTATATTCCAGTATATACGGTATGTCAAGTGAATAGTGGTCAACTTGTGTGGTGCTTGTTTAGAAGATGCCAGTTGGCACTATAGTCACCAGAACAAGAAAATAGGAAAAATCAGCACTGCAGCCACAAGCAGAACTAAAATGTTGAAAGGTGCTAGCCTTTCCCTAATCTATACAAGTAATTGTTGTTGGTGTCTCTGTTGGAGATTCCTAAATTCCTGTCCAACATTTTCTCACTGCCCTAAGTAGTAACAACCTCCACCAACCGAGTCACAGAGTGCAGTAAAACTATTATATGCCTTTCCTGTTCTATTAAGAAAAAAAAAAAGTCAAGAGATGCACTTTAAGCCTGTATTCCTTGAAAAATATTGTTGGATAAAGATCTAGCTGTGCAATTGTCTAGTTAACTCTTACAGTAACTCCAATCCATATTTATGGACATTGTTAATAAAAGCAGGCAGAAGAGAATAAAGAAAATAAAAGAATATTAAAATAGAAAATTAAGAAAATAGAGGATTTTTCTCTCACTTCTGTCCCAAGTATACACCAGGAAGTATTTGGAAATCCCCTCCAATTACCTAAAAAGTCTGCCCACTGGTAACCCCTGCCTCAAACATTCTAATCCTTCCCCCTTTCTAAAACTAACAAAAGGGGTTCAGCTACAAGTATGCTTTAAATATGAGGATAGTATCCTGGGACCAGGATTTAGTGGTGGCTCCTGCTTTTTTTGCAGTTAAAATATGACCTCAAAAATACTGACAGTCAAGCATTTTATCTGTAGTAACTGACAAATTAGGTGGATGTACACTTATCATGTTTTGCTTTTAAAAATAGTCATTTGCTAGGCATATAAAGTGCAAACAGTAAGATAACAAGTTTATGTCAAACTGCCCAAATTTGCAAAGTGTTAGGGCCCTTTAATAGTAAGCAGTTACCATGCATAGCAATAAGGCAAATCATATATTTAAATGTTCAACAAGAGCTCACGCTTCATCCTTTATATGGACATGTTTTTGATGTTTCATCACCTTGGCCACCTCACAGTCCCTTGATGACCTACATGGTATACCAATGGTACACCGTATTGTTTTATTGGTGTTCCATATAGGGTTGGTGACCTGCATTATATTAAAATCATTGTTTTGATATTGCAATGTTTAAACTGATCTATATTCCTCAAATCCTATTTTGTATCTCTTATCCCTCTTCATTTTCTAGATCTTTTTTTCCAAAATAATCGCTCTCCAATTTTCATACTCTTACGAATATTCTATCCTTTTTTGTCACCATATTGATGGTGATAGTTTCACCTATATCAACTATTTCAACATTCAATTTCTTGGAAATGCTCTATGTTTGACTATTATATTGGGATTTTAAGTCCCAATATTGTTTGTTTTCAGAATATTCAATTTTTTTGTAAATGCAGTGGGCACAGTGGCTATTAGCTCTAGAAACTCATTTTTTAATTTGATATCTGTATAAGTAAAAACAGTATATCTACACTGGCCCAGATTTAATAAAGCTCCCCAAGGTTGGAGAGAATATCCTTTCATCAGTGAAGCTGGGTGATACAGAAAACCTAGAATGGATTTCCTAAAAGTCATTAGCTATCTGTTTTGTTTTCAATTCTGGACCAGATCCATTCCAGGTTTGATGGATCACCCAGCTTCACTGATGAAAGTGTATTCTCTCCAGCCTTGGAAAACTTTAATAAATCAGGGTCATTGTGTCTAATTTCTGACTCAGGTCTTCCAGTTTCCTGAAAATGTATAACATTAATTTTAATGTCTCTGTGCTAGACTGAGCACATTTGTGATCTACAGACCCTGCTCTTGCAATGGTAATCCAAAAAAAAGGAAAGAAATATTTTTTCTTTTCTCAAAGTAACCATTTGAGATTAGTCATCTTAAAAAGTAAAAAACTGCCTCAACAACCTAAAATCAGGAATGCAGCAATTCAGATCTGTATAAATCGTAAAGACTGGCTGAATATTTAGCGGTATGGCTGCTTCAACAAAGCCTTATAAAAAATATTTTCTTTTATATTTAGTGGTCTTTTAGGTTTAACGTGTGTTTAGATTTTACTGTTTTTACAAATAGTGTAGACAAAGCAAACTGTAACCCACCAATCCACTCACAAAGACATTTAAGTACTCACAGTAATTAAACTGTGACCGGACCTGTGTATTGGCTGCATTTAGCAGACAGTCCAAAAAAAAAAAAAAAAGAAATCAATAATGCTTTTTGGGAGTCCCAGGTTAAGCAACATATGTGGCGCCCTCATGAACTATGGACCCCACGCAGAGACCAATTATCTCTGAGAAAGATGGCGATTAAATGAAACTGCTGTCTGAAGCAATCTTGACACTGCCTGCTTCATTCTCTGCTCTTTGATTTGGTTTTTCAAGCAGCATGTAGGAGAATTTAATTTTAGCTTAGAAAGAAAATGAAGGGGGGGGGGGGGGGGGGGGGGGGGGGGGTGATGGCTAAAACATTCAGGTTTTTTTGAGAAAGTGTCAGTGACAGCAGTAAGGCTGAAGTGGGGGGTTTTAGCTCAACTGCGCAAATACAGTAAAAACAAAAGGCACAATCAAATTGCCTCCATCAGCAATTTTGTTGGCATATGCAGAAGTAGACTGTGGTATCAACTGAACCGCATGTAGACAACAGAGGAAAACTTTTTAATTTTCTTATGGTTGTAATAATATATTACAGAAAGCATGGTAAACCTTTTCCACGTGAGAAAAGAAGGAGGGGAGGACTGTCCTGCCCTGAACTGTAACCTGGAGGTGTAAAGAGACTAACTCCTAATATATACCCCCCCCCCTTTTGGGTAGTTGTTCAAATGCTTTTTTATTTTTAAATCTTTAGTATAGTTTTCAGAAACATTCTAAGAGTAAAACATTGGGCTTGTTGTCAGAGCTACTAACATGGGTGGGCAAGAAGGTAAGGTAAGTAGATGGTTCGAGATTTGGGTAGGTGTCAATTATAGTAATGTTTACTATATGTTCAAAAAGTCGGCAAAGAGAAAGACAGTGCTGCACAGTTTATGAATGAGGTATGAATGTTTTTTATAGTACCAGTGAAGCATGTCAGTAACCCAGTGTTCTAGGAACACACATTTTTTAAAGTTGAGATTCTGCAGCACAGGATATCCCAAACTCCGTCAACTATCAATGCAAGCTATTAGATGCACCTCTATATAGAAATAATTATTTCAGTAATATAACATTATAACCCTGTGGGCAATATTACATGAAAATTAATTTTGAGTGTATGGAAACTGAACAGAAATTGTATCTGGCAAGAGGCTGTAGTCCTGCACAAAGAACTTTCTGCTCAGCCTAGCAAAAGGAACATGATGTAAATTGTTCAGTTTTAGCCTGGTGGCAGCATTTTCCTGAATCATATCAGCTACTCTCTAAAACATTTCACGGGTTGCATGAAGTTGCTTTTTAATGAAGGTCACCAGACCTGAACAGTGACAAGGGAAACAAGCAAAGCTTGTGATCTTAGCTGCTATACATAAAGCATGCACACTGAAAAGGAACTGATGGAGCATGAGAGGGAGCCTTCCTCACTACAATACACTCAACGGCAACAAAACCCTTTCATAAAGCCGGCTGCACTTGGTCAGGCTTAATCCCACTGGAAGGACAGGCCTCTATATCGCTACAAAGTCTGACACAGAAGCTGCAATAACCCCAAAACTGCAAGGGTTTCACACAGGTGAGTGAGCATAGTGGTGCCTTTTTTAAAGTGTAAAATATTTTTTTTTCAATGGTATTCTTTCTATCCTATTCTGGTGATAATTTCATTATAATTAACTTTTTGGTAGCAAAGGTCATCAGGATGAATACATTGACTCCCATCAGATGGGACACTTATAAACACACCTAACAGGTGTTGTACTTCTTTTACAGTCTATTCAAATTTAAAAGAAAAAGTTTTAGCTAGAGAGGGACTTTACTTTAATTAGATATATGAGCATTAAATAAGACAGTTTCTACCAGAATTTTCCTTAAGGAGGTTTTTATGATTGGCTCCTTATCTTATCTGGCACATATTCTAATTTCATTAGACATGAAGTGGTAGTAAATTAGGAGGTGTACTATATTTTTTTTACAAAATAATTCTGCATGTTAATGAAAAAGCCATGCCAACTTATTGTGTCATTTGTTTAAGTGTACCACCTTCATCTGAAGACACTGTTTGAATACGTTTTTAATGTTTGCTTGTTCAAATATGTTAAAAAAACAAACAAAAAAACTCAACAATTTACATGAGGTGTATTTACTTTTTCGCATCAATGTATATCGTAAAAGAAATACCAGTAAACTCCAGCTGAGACTGCAGTCCCTGATGTACCATGGGCTTAGTTTCAGAAGCCAGTAACAAACACACTACCATAAGCCTCATACCATTTGTGCAGAACCACAATGTATGGAACCATAGTCGATATATTTCCTGATTTTTAAATAGATTATTCTTGTTGATCCTAATAGCAAGATGTATTCTCAGACACTTCTCTTTTTAGGGATACAAGTTTGATGTGCAACTATCGCACACTATCACATAATTTTTTCGTTTTTTTTATAGTTTTTTAACCTAAAGGATGTACACACTGCAGGAATAGAAAATGAAAGACGAACAAAGAAAGGGGCAAAATGAAAAAAAAAACGATACCTGTCTTACAAAACTAATTATGTTTTTCTTCATTCTAGTTTAGGTTTGACAGTCTAGTTCCTGGAATAATTTATGGGAAAAATGTAGTAAAGTATTGGGAATTAATTTACCTCCATCATCTGATCTCTTAAGGGGGTCTCTTAATCCCGGTTGGTCCATAACATTCTAGGTATCATTTGCATCTCCTGACACAGCACAGATCGCCTATGGTTTGGAAAGGAATTGTCTGACAGCCATGGCACTCACATATGAGAAAAGGATTTGTACAACAGGTGAGGGCTTGATTAAGAAAGTGTTTTAACAGAGCACAGCTATTTGTAAAGTGACTGATCTCATTGAAAACGTGGGTTAGTGGAATGTCAGTAAGTTTAATAAGTTATAAACTGTCAGTCCCACTTAAGGTTTTCTAATACAAAACTGAAAAGAGTCGATGCAGCTGCACAAGAAGTAGAAGAATCTCATACCAGATGCAGCCCTAAAAAAAGACCACAGAAGAAAGGAGAACAAATAGAAAATTCATACTGAAATTGTTGTCGAGCCAATTACGGCTCAAATGTGGCAAAGAACTCAATGCCAGCTGACACTTCTATTTCTGATGGTCAGTTGCTAGTACCTGACTTGTCTATGGTTTTGGTCACTTTAAGTTACCATCAAGTCACCTGCTTCGTTGTCAAGTCTTTATCTGCACAATTGTTTCATGTCCATGATCCACAGAATAGAAACCAATGACAAACCGGTACCTGATG
Source organism: Pyxicephalus adspersus (assembly GCF_032062135.1). Lineage (NCBI taxonomy): Eukaryota > Metazoa > Chordata > Amphibia > Anura > Pyxicephalidae > Pyxicephalus > Pyxicephalus adspersus. Next base: position 51,336,732 of record NC_092871.1, on the reverse strand, counting down.
TTTTCAATAAGAGTTTGCGTTAAGCCAACCAAAGTATTCCCATTATACATCAAATGTAGCCACAGCAATCCTGATCTCACATTTTAGCCTAAAAAAACACACAGGTTAGACAAATTAGACAAAGGAAAAAAAAAGACAACAGGACATTTTAGGTGCAATGATAACACAGCTCAACAAGCTCACTTGCCAAGGATTTGTCAATATATTTAGTGTATTTCAGGTCTGCCTAATCCAGAAATGACATTAGTTTCACTGAATTGGCTCTAGTTCTTGTGATATAGGAATCAGAATAGATGATTTTACCAACAAACAACTGTTAACACAGCATTTTATTATCAATCTTTATTTACACCAATGTTTTGCATTTTATATATTAAATGTAGCATTATTTCTATTAAACTTTCATTTACTTCTTTTTATTCATACATTTTCTTTTTTTTTACAGAAATATGGGTTCCTCAAGAAGAAGTTGTCTAAATGGCCCTAATGTATTTTGCTACATTTGTGGTAAATATTCTTAGCAAAAACGGAGAAGAAACATGACAGAATTTGTGAAACAAGCATATCTTACATATTTTCGTATTAAACTGGGGGACCAAGATAAGTATTGGGCTCCCCATATGGTATGCAAAACTTGTGTAGATTGTCTACGTCAGTGGAAAAGTGGAAAACTAAAAAGTTTGAAATTTGGTGTACCTATGGTATAGCCAGAGCCCAAAAATAATCATAATGATTGTTGTTTTTGTGCTGTGAATGTAAAAGATTTTAGTCGTTACAAAAAAACAAGGGGGAGTTCCCCGATTCGGAATCAGCAAGACGACCTGTGCCGCATGGTGCTGATGTTCCCATAATAGTGCTCAGTACACTCCCTGATGTTCCTGTATCCGACATGGAGGAAATACAGAGATTGGAGTGTAATTCAGGAGTTAGCAGTGGAAGTGAACATGAAGGAAGTGTTTCATCAAACCAGCAGTTCTCCCAAGAAGAGCTCAATGAATTATTATGTAACCTAAGTCTGTCAAAACAAACATCTGAACTTTTAACATCCAGGCTAAAAGAAAAGAACTGTCTGAGACCGGAGTTAAAAAAAACAGTTTATAGGACAAGAGAGGTGACACTCCTACCATATTTCAGTGAAGATGGAGACTTTGTGTACTGTTGTAACATCCCTGGACTACTAGCCCAAAAGGGAGTACCAGAATACCGAGCAGAAGACTGGCGGATTTTCATTGACAGTTACACTTGCAGTTTGAAATCTGTTTTACTGCATAATGGCAACTGCTTTGCGTCAATTCCAATTGGTCACTTAACAAAACCCAAAGAAGAATATGAAAATATCAAAATGGTTATACAAAAGCTTTGCTGTCATGAACACCAATGGTCCATATGTGTTGATTTAAAAATGGTGAACTTCCTACTTGGACAGCAAAGTGGATACACAAAGTACCCATATTTCATCTGCTTGTGGGATAGTAGAGCAAAGCAGGATCACTGGAAAAAAAAGTGACATGGCCTCCAAGGGGAAAACATGAAAAAAGTTGCAGCGAACATCATTAATGAGCCTTTGGTTGACAAAGAAAACATAATTTCCCCTCCACTATACATAAAGTTGGGATTATCGAAGCATATTGTTAGAACTCTGAACAAGGACGGTGATGGCTTCAAAGACATTTGTAGATACTTCCTGGACTGAGTACTGAAAAATTAAAAGCAGGAATCTTTGATGGACCCCAGATTCAGAAACTGCTAAATGATTCAAATTTCACAAGTTACATGACTAATACTGAAGCTTCTGCCGGGCACAGCTATGTCATGGTTGTCAAGAACTTCTTGGGTAACCATAAAGCACAAAATTATGAAGAACTGGTACAAAACTTGCTCTTAAACATTAAAAATTTGGGCGCTACTATGAGCATAAAGATACACTATCTCCAAAACAATTAAAAGTAAAATAAAAACTTCCAGAAAACCTTGGTGATTTCAGTGAGGAACAAGGGAGAGGTTCCATCAAGATATAAAGGTGATAGAAGAAAGGTATCAGGGCAGATGGGATAGACACATGAATGGCACACTACTGCTCGAGCTTTCAACGTGATTGTCCTGATCATCAACATAAAAGGAAATCATACAGAGTTTTTCAATGATTTGTGATTAGTTCTTTAAATATACTGAATATAGATCATATTGACATTAAGTATCTCAAAAATTTAATTTTGTATACGTAGGCATATCTAGTTTAATTTTGCTTAATTTTCATGTTTCATTAGTTTTCTATTAGGTTGTTATTGAGGTCATTATTTCAAAAACTAGAGCCAATCTAGCAAAACCAATACCATATTTGGAATCTGTGCATCAAACGTAACCTAAAATGACTTTAATCTGTTTGGCAAGAAAATGTTTGTTGACCAGAGTAATTACTAGGGTCTTAAACACCTAATGATGCTACCCTAATTTGTCTAATTTTTCTAACTTGTTTGGTAAAATGTTCTGCACTGTCACACAAAACTAGATGAAAATGTTACAATCAACCTCAAGGTCCCCATCTCTTTAAACTTCACATTTTTCCTTATTTTTTTTTTTTTTTTTTTTTGTAACAGTGGATGGAG